>NW_006399801.1:4109063-4131534 GCF_000299155.1 Elephantulus edwardii | reverse complement strand
AGATTGTTAATAGATCTTCCACCAATCCTGATGCCGCAATTCTCCTCATAGAGCCCAGCCTCTCGGATAATCTGCTCTGCATACATGTTGAAAAGGTATGGAGACAGGATGCATCCCAGAATACAAGATCTGATGATACTAGTATTTTTAAAAGTCAAGAAAAGGTTTACACACAGAAATATATATTCTTTGATGTTTACCAGAGATGAGAGAGGAAAGGAGGGGAAGTCTCTAATTAGCGATTAGATATGTATTAACCAGGGTGAAGGGAAACTAACATTAAAGGGGAGGTCAACACAATCCAACCAAGGCAATGGAAGACATGGGGAAGCACAAAACTGTTAAAGATAACAAAGACAAATAATATTATATACACAATCCAGCAGGAACAGTAACGACAAACCAAACTTCTGAACCATAACAAAACACCTAGTGGGAAGGAGTCACTGGATTTGGGAGTTTGAGACATTAGTCTTGAGGGATATTTAGGTCAATTGGCATAACATTTCACAAAGACAACGCTCTACATCTTACTTTGGTGAACTGCAACTAGGGTCTTAAAAGCTGGTGAACAGTCACCTAATATGCAACAACTAGTCTCTTCCCATTCAGAACAAAGAAGCATAATCAAATATTCATGAGCCAATGAATCCAAATGCCTAAGGACTGGTGACCTATAGCTACTACTACCCTGAGATCAGAAGAACTAGATGGAGCTGCTACCATAACCAATTGCTAATATCGGGATCACAATGGAAGCTCCTGAACATAGTAGGAAGAAACCTTGGAGATGACCAAGATACAGTGCAATCCAACTGTACTGCTCATAGGGAGCCTCTGCTGGTGTCTTTGTACTGCTCACAGAAAGGGCAACAGTTTGAACCCATCAACTGCTCCACAGGAAAAAGATTCACAGCCTCAGAAACCTGATAGACTGCTATGAATCAGAATCAACTCAGTGGCAGTGGCTTAAATTAGCGAATCAAAAACTTATACCATGTTGTAGTTATTATTTATTACTTTATCTATATTTTGTGGTAGGCAAAATAATATCCCCCAAAATGTATGTGTGCTTTAATCACTAGGACTGATGAATATTATTTTCCATGAAAAAAAGAACTTTGCAAAGATGATTAAGAATTAAGACCTTGATAAGGAGAAATTATCTGGGTAGATCTAATTACTTGAGTCCTTAAAAGAAAAAGAAAAATGCTTTCTGGACATAATCAAGTGGAGGATCCAGAAAGACCAGAAATGGGGAAGGTGCCATGAGCCAAGATGTCAAGTAGTTTCTAGAAGCTCGAGGAATTGGATTCTCCCCTAGTCTCCAGAAAGAAAGTTGATACTTCAACCAGATGAAATTTGTCAGAAGTTCTGATCCCTAACACTCTAAAATGAGTAATTTGCATGAGGGTGTGTGTGTGTGTGTGTGTGTGACTAAGTTTATAGAAATTCATTATAGCAACAACAGAAAACTAACAGAATATGTGTGTGTGTGTGTATGTGTGTGTAGAGTGTATATATAGGGGTATATTGTGTATTTGAACGACTCAATGGCACATAACAACAACAACATTGTGTATTTGAGAGAGCTCTGGTGGCATACTGGGTAAAGAATTTCCCTGTCAACCCACATACAAACCGTTTTAAACCACCAGCTGCTCCACAGGAGAAAAATGGGTAATCTCCCATTGATTTACAGCCTCTGAAAACCCGCTAGAGGGTCAGCTGAGTCAGTTCTGATTTGACAGCAATAAATTAGTAGCATTCTGTATCTGTATGTACATGTAGGTGCTTCTGTGAGTCTGGACTGTATCAGAGGTTGAAGACAAGAAGTATGTCTGATGGATATCTGTATCCCATCTTCTTTAGAAAATGTCATCACAAAGTAGACTTTTCACAAGTATTTGTAATACCACTAACCAATATATATTCTCACTCCTTAACTCATTGCTGTCAAGTTGGAATCAATTCATAACTGAACCGTCAAGTGGGTTTTTGGAGGCTGTAAATTGCACGGAAAGAAAATTGTCCATCTTTCTCCAGTGAAGCAACTGGTAGTTTCAAACCCCCAGAGAGGTGTGCCATTGGGTTACCAGTGAAGGGCCACACAGTCTGTGTTACCCGAGCTCCCAATAGATTATTATTGTTATGTGTACCGCTGAGTTGGAAACGACTCATAGCTGAGCCTCCGGCAGGTTTTCAGAGGTAATAAATTGCATGGGAGGCAATTGCCCATATTTCTTCTCCAGAACAGCTGGTGGATTTAAACTGTGTGTTTTTTTAGATTGCATCCCAAAAAATGACACAGAATATACACTGACCAGTTCTAACATTCACTTCTAGTTCCAGAGAAATGAGGCTGGGCTATAGACAGGCAATCAGCTGTCTTCATATCTCTCATTCTGGAAAGTTACCAACATTTCTGGAATAAGAAGAGGCTGTCGGGTGTATTGTGGTGCAAATCAGGCCATAAATATTCACTTCTAGTCAGTTAAGGCTGTTGCTGTCATCAAGTGGATTCCAACCCATAGTGTCCTTCGTTGGAGAACAGAATAAAACATCTCCATCGGGTTTCCATGGCTCTAAATCTCAGAAGCATACTGCCTCGTCTTTCTCCTGAAGAGCTGCTAGTGGGTTCAAACTGCTGGCTTTATGATTAGCAGCCAAGTGCTGTGCTACCATCAGCTCCCTGTTGTACCACAAAAGCTGCTAATCCACTGTGCAGCCCTGTAATCATTCCATTTGATAAGGGCAACCTGAAACTCATACTATTGCTGGAGGTAGTTGGGGGCTGGGTCTCTACTTGGACATTTTGTTCAAGGGCCTTCATCACCCACTGCCCCCACCCACAGGCAGAGAGTCTGCCAGTGCTGAGTGTGGTGCAGGACCTCAGAAGATCTAAGACACACCCTGCCTTGGCCCTTTGCTTTCCTGCCGCACTGAGCCTGGGGGTCCTCTGGGCAGGTAGTTGAGAGCACAAGGAAGTTCCAGCCAGAGGCCAAAGAGGACAAGGGAGGGAAAGGAGAATGTCCTAGAAAGAGATTCCCTGTTAGGAAGCCCTAATGCCAGATTATCACTCACAGATTTGGCATCTGATATTCTAGCCCAAGCCAGCCTGGCCAGAGTGTGCCATGGTAAGGACACACACCAGCACATCAGCTGACTGAAATTGAGCTGAGTCTAGTGATAAAGGAATAGAAAGTGATAACAGGGAAAAAAATCACACTGCCCATTAAGCAAAGGTGATAAGATGGGTGGACAGTTTCCATCAGGAATTACTGCACTATTTCCCAAGCTTTCTCTGTGACAACCTCCATCTGCTGAGGGCCAGGAAGTATGCATACAAGTGAGAAATGCATCTCCAGTCTAGAAGAAGCAAGCATAGCTAAGTTTTCTTGGGAAGAAAATCTGACTTGTACTTTGCATGAACATAACATCTATCTGTGTTTCATATGCATTTGATTGTGTGGATCACAACAAATTGTGGCTAACCTTAAGGAAAAAAGGAAATCCCAGAGCACTTAATTATGCTCATGTGAAACCTATACTTGGACCGGGAAGCAGTCGTCAAACAGAGCAAAGAAATACTGCATGGTTCAAAATCAGGAAAGGTGTACACCAGTGTGCATCCTTTCTCCATACCTTTTCAATCTGTATTCAGAGAAGATCATTCAGGAGACTAGACTTTATGAGGTGAAATGTGGCATCAGGATTGGAGGAAGACTCTCCAACATCTGCACTATGCAGATGACACAACCTTGCTTGCTGAAACCAAGGAGGACATGAAGTATTTGCCGCAGAAGGCCAAGGATTGTAGTCTTCAATCTAGATTGAAGTTCAACATCAAGAGGATGAAGAAGAATCAATGCCTTTGAGTTGTGGTGCTGGAGGGAAGTACTGATCATACCATAGACTGCCAAGAAAGAGCAAATATATCTGTCTTAGAGAGGGTGAAGCCCGCTTGCTCCTTGGAGACAAGCATTTTAATTCTCTATCTCACAGACCTTAGGCACGTGACCAGGAGAGACCAGTCCTTGGAGAAGGATATCATACTTGGAAAGGTAGAGGGACAGCACAGGAGAAAAGACTCCAGATGAGATGGATTGACACAGTAACTAGGGTAATGGGGGTAGATATGTAAGAGACTGATTAGCTCAGGTTAGAGCAGAGTTCAGAGCTATTTTACTTAGGGTCACTATGACTCCCAAACAATTCAACTACACATAACAACAACAACAGGATAGGTATTTGCTACAGTTACCATTTTACAGAAGACACTGAGTTTCAAGGAGGTTAGGTAATTTACCCAAAGTCAGAGGTTAACTGATTTACCCTAAGTTTGAGGTTAAGCATATCCCATATGTCAAAGGTAAAATTATTTACTCAAGGTCAGAGGTAACATTATGCAACAGCTTTAACAATATAGATACCAGATGACCTCAGCCTCCAAATCTTATGGGTGGTGTTAACCAAGATTTGGCAGCTCCACACAGATGCATTTCTTTTCCAAGATACCAGACTGTATGATCTCTCCTACATTAAGGTGCACGACCATTTGGTGAGTTGATCCCAATCCTGTATTCCTTCCGTTTGCCTCCTAGCCAGGCAACAAGCCAACTTGATTTTAGGTTTAAGAGGGCATTGCTGTGGTTAAGAGCTGAGGCCTTATAACCAGATTATGTTTTTGCTGTGTACTATTGAGCTGGAACCAACCCATAGCTGACACTCTGGCAGGTTTTCAGAGGTAACAGTCCATCCTTATCTCACAGAGCAACTGGTAGATTTAAACTGTGTGTCCTCAGGATTGCAGCATAGTGACTTACCACTAGGCCACCAGAGCTCTCTAACCAGATTACAGAATGCCTATTATTTTACCTTTCACTCCTCAGTTCCCTTACCTGTAAAATGTGGATAATACCTGTGTTGTTGTTGTTGTTATGTGCTGTTGAGTCGTTTGCGACTCATAGTGACCCTATGTACAACAGCCCTAAACCCTGTTCTATCCTGTGCCAATCGCACTGCCTCTGACACTCCCATCCCGATTACCCCAGTCACTGAATCAATCCACCTCATAGAGGGTCTTCCCCTCTTGCACCGTCCACCCACCCTCCCAAGCATGATGTTCCTCTACAGGAAAATAGAATAGAAGAAATTATGAAGAAAGGACCTCCACGTGTTCTAGGAAGCTAGTGTCAAATGAGATGGAACACACCCAAAAGCAGTTTAGTGGAGGCATTAGACACAAAGGCTGCAGAACTAGAACCTCATAACAGAATTTTTTTATACTATCTTGTTTCCTCTAGACTGAAAATTGCAAAATGTATCCCTGAACATTTCAACATGGGAAAATAATTATAGTCCAATCCATGGTATGTCCACAATGAAGCTCATGAGATATTTCAGACCAAATATAAAATTATCTTAGCTTATTATGCTGTTTTGGGGTTTTTTTTTAAAATCAGGTTTAAGATTAGGAAAGATATGCATCAGAGTTGTATCCTTTCACTATATCTATTTAATCTAGATGCTGAAAAAAATAGAAAAGTAGGACTTTATGAAGAAGAATGTGACATCAGATTTGAAGGGAAACTCACCATTAACCTGTGTTATGGACGATCTATCAACAATCTGTGTTATGCAGATGACACAGCCTTGTTCGCTGAAACTGAGGAGGACCTCATGCACTTACTGCAGAGGGTCAAGGACTGCAGCCTTCAATACGTACTGAGGCTCAATGTCAAGAAGAGGGGTGCAACAATGAATGAATGGAATTCCAAAACCTCTGTAGATGTTTATTGAAATGAAAAATAAACAAACTAAATTAAAAAAAAATTCTCACCACTGAACCAGTCGGTAGCATCAGGATGGATGGCGAAGAGATTGAGATTGTTCACAGCTTCAGTTTGCTCGGCTCCACGGTCAACACTCTTGTCACCAGTAGCCAGGAAATAAAAAACCGTATTGCGATGGGAACGTCTGTGGTTAGGGACCTCTCCAAAATACTCAAGAGCAACAGTGTCTCTCTGGAGACTAAGGTCCGCCTGATACAGGCCATGGTTTTTGCAATCACTTGTTATGCGTCAGAGAGTTGGACAATGACTAGGGAGGATAGAAGGAGAATTGACGCCTTTGAGCTGTGGTGCTGGAGAAGAGTATTGAATGTACCATGGACTGCCAAGAAAATAAACAGATTCATTGTAGAGAGGATTAAACCAGGCTGCTCCTTGGAGGCAAGGATTCTGGGGCTTTGTCTGACATACTTTGGACATGTTGTAAGGAGAGACAGGTCTTTAGAGAGGGACATCATGCTGGGCAGAGTAGAGTGACAGCGCAGGAGGGGAAGACCCTCTATGAGGGTCTGATTGATTCAGTGACTGGGGTAATTGGGATGGGTGTGTCATAGGCAATGAGATTGACACAGGATAGAGCACAGTTTAGGGCTGTTGTACGTAGGGTCGCTATGAGTCGCAAATGACTCAACGGCACATAACAACAACAACAACAACAACATGCACATAACATAGTCTTAATTTTAGTAAGGAAGACTATACGAAGCACTTACTACAGAATATCAAAGACTATAATAGCCTTCAATATGGACTACACTTTAACATTTATAAAAAACAACAACCCACAAAATCCTCATCACTGGACCAACAGACAAGATTGAAGTTGTCAACAATGTCATTCTGCTTGGATCCACCATCAACAACCCATGGAATCAGCAGTCAAGAAATCAAAAAACATGTTGCATTTGGAGGAATCTGCTGTCGAGGCCCTCATCAAAGTACTAAAGAGCAAGGATGTCAGTTTAAAGACTAAGGCAAACCTGAAGCATGGTATTTTTTTATTTCTTCCTATGCATCTGAAAATTGGACAATGAAAAGGAAGACTGAAAAATAACCAAAGCTTTTGGATTATTGTGCTGAGAGCGTTGCATGTACCATAGAGTGCCAAAGGAACAAACAAATTTGTCCTGGAGGAAGTTCAGCCAGGTGCTCCTTAGAGGCAGTGGTGGGGAAGCGTCATCTTGCACATACTTTAGGCATGTTTTCAGAAGGGGTCAGTATTTGGGAAAAGGCATCACACTAGGAAAGGTAGAAGGATCAGCAAAAGAGAGTACGACCTTCACTGAAATGGACTGAGACAATGACTTTCAAAATGGGCTTGAGAGTGCTGGAGATTAGGAGAATGCCACAGGACAGAGCAAGATGCAGATCTGCAGTTCATAGGGTCACTAAGTCACAGCTGACTAGACAGAACCTAACAACAGCACTGATACATATTTTTTTTAATCTGAGGACAAAGGGTATTTAGAATTTGCTCATGACACCATGGCAAACAATTCAGCTAATAAGACTGTGATACAAGCTGACAGCCTGACTCCTGAACTATATGACCTTCATGACTATGGTAAAGCAAAATCAAATGCACTGCCTTCGTAGCTAGGATGTCTACTATGAATTTAGAAAGCACCAGCGTGTGTGATGCCTTTATGTGAGACAGGGAAGGCAGCAAGAAATCTGAGAAGTTATAAGCTAGTATTCAGTAAAGGGGGGGGGGGATGGAATATGACTGAAATGATAATTGCAAAAGAAATATAAAAGAACTGTAAAGACTGGTGCCCTGGGGACTTAGTATTAAGTTGTTCAACCCATAGGCACGTAGTTCAACCCTATCCACTGCTTCACAGGACAAAGTTAGGTATTCTCCTGTTTGATTTTATAACCTCTAAAATCCCACTGGAGAGTCAGCAATGAGACGGTTCTGACTTGATGGTACATAACAGCAGCTAAAGACAGGATAGAATTCTCAACTTTGAGTTAACAAATGCGTGAACTTTCAATACTCGAGAAATTGGAGGGTAGTCAATGGAAAGGTCAACATTATTCAATCGAGTAGAAAGTTCTGTCTGTCTGTTGTTAACTGCTGTTGACTTGGCCTCAGTTCATGACAAGCCCATGTACAACAGAAGAAAATAATGTCCTTTAAGGATTTCATTAGCTGATTTTCAAAAATATATCACAAGCCTTTCTTCTCAGTCTGGAAGCTCTGCTAAAACCTGTTTGACATCATAGCAACTCACAAACTTCCACTGATAGGTATTGGTGACAGTGCTTGAGGTACGTTGACCGGGGATTGAATTCAGGTCTTCCAAAGAAAGGTGAAAAGTCCACCATTGAATGCTTTTATCTACTATAAGATTATAATATTGTAAAAATGTACCCAAAGTGATGAGTCAATGATAGCTTTTGATTACTTTTCTTTTAGTCTCAGTGTTACCACTGTCAAGGATTTCATTTTGCTTAGCTTCACAATCAATACCCAAGACACTGTCAGGAAGTCAAACCACATACTGCAATGCGGAATGTCTGCTGCCAAGAACCTCTTGAAAGAACTAAAGAGCAAAAATACCACTTTGAAGACAAAGGTACACTTGAACTAACCCAGAGTATTTTCCATTGTTTCATATGCATGTGAAAGTTGCTCAAAGAATAAGTAAAAGTAAAGAAGAATCGGTGTCTTTGAATGGCGGTGCTGGTGAAGAATATACCATGAACTGCCAAAAGACCAAAGAAATCTGTCTTGGAAGAGGGATAGTTAGAATCGTCCTTAGAAGCTAGGATGGCAAGATTTTGATTCACCTATTGTGAGTATGTTTTCAGGAGAGACCAGTCTCTATACAAAGATAGCACTTTTAATAGAAGGCCAGCAAAAAACATAATAAGACCTTCAATGAGCTGGATCGACACAGTGGCTGTAATAAAGCAGAGATTGTGACAATGGGACCAGGCTTCATTTTGTTGTACGTGGGGTCACTGTGACTTGAACAGCCTCTAACAACATTGTTACTGGCTAGTTTCTTTACTTAATTTCTTTACAACCCATAGAAAAGAAAGTGACCGTCTTTCAGGGAGCCAATGCCTTGGTCGTTAACTTCCCAACTCCTAAGATGACAAGTTCCCTACACAACAAAGAATGAATACAATTTTTTATAAGTGAATTGGGAGGGGGGTAGCGAGCAGAGAAGAAATGGTGCAATACTGAATGAATGAAAAATCCAACTTTTCTGAAACTTTTATTAAAAATCACAATTTAAAAAATAATTTTTTAAAGAGAAAGCAAGTTCCCAGAGGAATATCTAACTTCTGTGGCCCCCTCACCAGGGTCCAGGGCTACAGAACTGGACTTCAGTAACAAGACCAGTGTCCAGTTATTGAGGATTCTGTGCACAATTAATAATAACTGCACTCTGGTGTTTGGTTCACAATCATTCTAAAGGTCAATACTCTGGAAGTAATCATATTTGTCACATCTCTCAGAACCTTCTCTGCCCAGATAATGTATTATAGAGAAAAATATCATTCTCCAAAAACTCTTAAGGAAACCATTATAGCTTTCTTAGAAGCCAGGGTTAGAGGTCAGCTGACTCACAAGGTTGGGAGGAAGATATGCAATTGTCTTCCATCTCCACGTCGCCAAAACACAAGGCACAATGCACATGATTCAGGGGGAGGAGGGGCGGTTTCCCTTCTAGGTAGCCTAAATGTTGTGGACCACAAAATTGACATATTGAAAACAACCCAGAAAAGAAGAGGGGAAAAAAACCTAAACAATAACAACAAACATAGAAAAGACAATTCAAGGATACCAGCCTTAAGAACCTAAGTTTCCTGTTGACTGCAGAAGTTTCCCAAATGTAACATCTGTTACTAAGGAAACCACAGCACTTCTAATCTAAGTAGCCCTCACTCTGTAGTAATCCATTCATCACCCAAGGCCCCTGGGTAGTGCAAACATTTAACAAGCTTGATTGCTGACGGAAAGGCTAGTAGTTTGATTCTACTCAGAGGTATCTCAGAAGAAAACTTGGTGATCTACTTTCAAAAGAATATAGTCATTGAAAACCCCATGGAGTATAGCTGACACTGACACATATGACTTCACCATTTTGTTGTTTTGGGTGTCATTGAGACAACTGTGACTCAGAACCCCGTATGGACAGAACAATGAATCCTGTCTGATCCTGTGCTATCCTCACAATCTCTGCTGTGCTTATGTCTGTTGCAACCACTGTGCCAGTCTACCGCATAGATGTCTTCCAGTAGAGTCAATGACTGGGAACTGATGTTTGCCTATTACCTAATATTCTCACACCCATACACACTCATTTTTATCCTCTCAACATTCTTGACAGGGATGCACGTTGTGTGTGCCACGAATCCGCTTCTCAGCTAAGGAAGATGAGATCTGCTTGTGTGAAAGGCAGAGCAGTCACTCAAAGCAAGTTTCCAGTTCTGCTCAGAGACACCTCCTACAGCCCTGTTCAGGCTCTGCAAAGCCTCTTTCTGGCCTTGGGTGACACCAGCCCCGAAGTGCCAGGTCTTTCCTTCTCAGAGCATGCCCTTCCATTTCCTTTGCATGGAGCCCTCATCTCCCCCTTCCTCCTATTCCCTTATCTCTTCAACACATGCTGGGCCTAAAGGGAAATAACCACAACAAAGATTTAAAGCCATCTGGGACCTGTGATGACGTCAACCCTCCTCTTGAAGTCCCTTCGGCCTACAAGGTCTTGCTGGCGAGATGCCCAGTTTCTGCAGCAGGAAGCCCGCATGCAAGGAGATAAGGGGAGCTGAGGCTTGGACGTTCCTCCGCCATGTGCTGGAGTGTGTTTTCTTTTACATTTTTAGACGCATGGCTCCCTGGAAAAGACTGACTCCCCAGCTTAGCCAAGTCCTTTACTATCTTTTCAACTACTGTCTCCCCTTAATACTTTGATAATGGAATAATTTTCTCCTTTGAATTTTTTGTTGATACCATGTGTTTCCAGTAAGAGAAGGGATGCTGAAATCAAAGGCATTTATTTTTTAGGCAATATGATTTTGATGGTCATGTGGGATGCATATGTTCTAAGTGGGTTCCTATGGCAGGATTGGTGGAAATCAGTTTCTTCAGATTCACACAATCATACAAGTCCCTGCTATGTGGTATCATGTACTACAGCTGGAATAGCAGCTTCACAAGAAATTGTAGAGCCTGAACATATAGGTGGGTAATATACATCCCACAAGTCCTGGAAGGATGAAAACAAACAGGGAAAAATACCACAAACTATTACTCTGAGGGGCACTTAAATAGCATCCCAAAACCTGGCAGAGAGATGTAGACCCATCATCACAAACACTGGAAAAGATGGGACTTGGATTCCTGCCACTTGCCCACCCTCAATCCTACTCAGTCATTTCTCCATTGTACTGAGGCAAATGGCCTTTCATTTATGTAATGACTTTTCCTTCCATACTATGTTGTTTTCCCGCATAGTCTGGAAAGGTGTGTGAGGATTTTACACTTACTACTCATTTTCAGATACCATAGTGGTCTATATTTTCACTTAACTCCACTGTTGTTATGTGTCATTGAGTCAATGCTAATCCAACCCTAATCCACCTGCAGGTTTTCAGAGGCTGTAAAATATATGAGAGGAAATCGCCCATCTTTTTCCTATGGCATAGCTGGTGGTTCTGAAGAATATGAGTTTGTGAAACCTACAGCGTTCCTTTCCAGCAGGAAGTAGCTAAGAGAATACGCCATCCCCTTTTCCTTATGAATCAGGGTGAAGTCTCTCTCAGGGAGGAGAGATAGGGAATGGCAAAGGACACACTGACAAAGGAGATTAATCAGAACTGGCTTTTACAAGCACTGTGGCAATTGGACAATTAAAACAGACTTTCAAGGGGAGAAAAAAAAGAAGAAGAATGAACTGGGGAGGAGGGTAGAGAAAATAGTACAACAGTGAATGAATGAAAACCCAAAATCTCTGTAAATGTTCATTAAAATTAATAAAATTTAATAAAAAAAATAAATGAGTTTGGATTAGTAATGCAACTCTTTATCTACTATGTCACCATCAACTCGACTACTCAACTAAATATATCTTATCAGAGACGTCTTCCTGCTTTTGTAAATCTATTTATGGCTCTAAAATACTGAGCATAGCATGGGCTTTGTAATTGTTTCTGAGAGAGATAGCTACATACCATGGACAACAAAATGAACCATTGCCCAGCTTGCAAGATCCTCATAACCAAATTCATTGTTGTAGCTACTATATCAATCCATCTTACTGATGATCTCCCTTACCCTACTGGGCTTCATCAAACATTTGTAGCAATTAAACCCTTCTGATGACATGGCCAATGCAAGTGAGTCAGACAGTGTTCTGCTATGAGTCATAGTTTTCTTTGTCTGATTCTTGAAAGTAGATCGTAAGGCTTTTCTCCTTCATATTTCTGGGTGAAATCTGTCCATGATGGGTGACCCTGCTAATATTTGAAATACTGGTGACGGGAAACTTCCACAATGTCCGGAGCCCTTGATGTCCTGCAGATGAAGGAGGAGGATGTCCTCAAATTCTTTGCAGCAAGAACCCATTTGGGCGGCACCAACCTTGACTTCCAAATGGAACAATACATCTACAAAAGGAAAAGTAATGGCATCTACATCATAAACCTGAAGAGGACCTGGGAGAAGCTGCTCTTGGCTGCTCGCGCCATTGTTGCCATTGAAAATCCAGCTGATGTCAGTGTCATTTCCTCCAGAAATACAGGCCAGAGAGTGCCCACCATTGCTCTGTGTAACACAGATTCTCCTCTGCGTTATGTAGACATTGCTATCCCGTGCAACAACAAGGGAGCTCACTCTGTGGGTCTGATGTGGTGGATGCTGGCCCGGGAAGTCCTGCGCATGCGTGGCACAATCTCCCGGGAGCACCCGTGGGAGGTCATGCCCGATCTGTACTTCTACAGAGATCCGGAAGAGATTGAAAAGGAAGAACAGGCTGCTGCTGAAAAGGCTGTGACCAAGGAGGAGTTTCAGGGAGAATGGACCGCCCCTGCTCCTGAATTCACTGCTACTCAGCCTGAAGTGACAGACTGGTCCGAAGGCGTCCAGGTGCCCTCTGTGCCGATTCAGCAGTTCCCTACTGAAGACTGGAGTGCTCAGCCTGCAACTGAAGACTGGTCTGCAGCCCCCACTGCTCAGGCCACTGAATGGGTGGGTACCACCACGGAATGGTCTTAAACTGTCTTTTAAAAAATGGAAATAAGGTTGACGGAAAATAAACAATGCGTTTCATAAAAAAAAAAAGAAATACTGGTGGCATAACTTTCAGCATCTTAGCAACATGCAAGCCATAACAATAGAATAAGCTGACAGGTACAAGTTCTGTTTCTCTTCAGAATGTTGACTAACACATTGGACTTCCAGGTCTTATAACAAAATCTTCTCCTTCTCAAGGCAAGTTTTTCCACTGGTTATCAATAGAGAGATAAAGGTAGACATTCTAACTCCGTACAGTTAGTCAATAACAATTATAGTAAAGAACTCTTCACAAGTTATGGGCTCTACACAACCTGTGGTGATCATTATTCATCAGAATTCATCAAGTGATTGTTGATATACAAGTAACTGACCAGAAAGGAAAGTGAATGAGAGCAGATAACAGCGCTCTAAATGCAGGGTTCCTTGTGAAAGAAAAAAATTATATAATGATCAATATTACTTGGGAGAAACATCATGTAGTGTGGTCAAAGAGATGCAAGATTTAGCTGTGAAGAAAACTTTACAAGTTCTCTTATTTTTCCATGTAAGTTAGTCACACAGGCAAGTCTCCCTCTGTCCTTTTCTCTCCTCCAAGGCAGAAAGACATCATTTATCACATCTATTTCCTCTTTACAGTCCCTTAGTTTCTAGAAAATCATTCCAACTTTCAGTGAAATGACAGCTAATGAAATAAAAAGAAAACTGAGTCAGCCCAAGCAGTATTGAGCGTCCACAGTACAGTCAGTCGTTCCCAGGAGAATTCTGAACTCATTTTTTAACCACAAATATTCCTCTCTCTCTTTTTTTAAAAAACATAACCTAAATTCAGGAACTACCCAGCAGCATAGCTACTACAAAAAGCTCACCCCAGAAACCTGGAACTTCTTACTCTGTCTCAATCAAGCTTCCACGCTCCTCGTTCAATAGTCAAGAGCCCTGCCAGCCTAATCTAACCCAGAAAAGTGTCTGTACTGCTCTACACAGTGACAAAGATTTAGAGCCTCATGCTGGAGCTAATCTGAATAACGTTTCTCTTCTGAGGAATAGGGTCAGGGGGATCAACCAGAGCTTATGGCCTCTTACCAAGCAGAAGAGGACTCAACATTCAAAGCCAGCCAGACTCAACATTCAAAGCCAGCCACTCATGATTCCTTTGTGCATTCAATATCCTTAGTACCTTTCACAGCATAGGAAGAATTAGGAACTATTTTTTATTTTCAGAATAATATCTTCTACATTATGTTCCTTGAGTGGTATGTTTGCAAGTAAATGTTTCCGTTTTCTATTTTTACTTAATTAGTAATTGTTTGTTGTTGTTATGTGCCATCCATCCAGTCGCTTGTGACTCATAGCAACCCTATGTATAAGAACTCTAAATGCCGTTCTATCCTGTGCCAACCTAGCCATCTCAGACGCACTCATTCTCACCACTCCAGTCACAGAATCGATCCATCTCATCCAAAGTCTTCCTCTCCTGCACCGCCCCTCCACTCTGCCAAACATGATGACCAGTCCCTCCTTGCAACATGCCCAAAGTATGTCAGACGAAGCTTCAGAATCCTTCACTCCAAGGAGCATTCTGGCTTCACCTTCTCCAGGACAAATCTGTTTGTCCTCCTAGTAGTCCATGGTATAGTCAACACTCTTCTCCGGCACCATAGCTCCTTGACCTGCAGCAAGCGCTCCAGGTCCTCCTCAGTTTCAGCCAGCAGTGTTATGTCATCTGCATAATGCAGGTTGTTGATGACTCTTCCCCCAATCCTAATGCCACATTCCTCCTCGTACAGCCCAGTGTCTCAGATGATCTGTTCTGCATACAGATGGAAAAGGATTGGTGGAAGAGTTATCAAAAAACAGTGTTATACAGACAACACAACCCTGCTTGCTGAAACTGAAGAGGACCTGAAGCGCTTACTGCAGAAGGTCAAGGAGCTGTGCTACAGCAGGTCAAGGACTGCAGCTTCCTATATGTATTGAAGCTCCACATCAAGAAAACAAAGATTCTCACCACTGGGCCAATTGGCAGCATCAGTACGGATGGTGAAGAGATTGAGATAGTTAACAGTTTTAGTTTACTTGGCTCCACAATCAACACTCTTGGTAATAGCAGCTAGGAAATCAAGAGACAAATTGCATTGGGAAAATCAGCTGTGAGGGACCTCCGAAGAGTACTAAAGAGCAACAACATCAGGCTGGAGACTAATGTGTGCCTGATCCAGGCTATCGTCTTCGTAATTACGTGCTATGCATCAGAGAGCTGGACAGTGAATACGGATGATAGAAAGAGAATTGATGCCTTTGAGCTGTGGTGCTGGAGTGTTGACTATAGCATGGACTACTAGGAGAACAAACAGGTTTGTCCTGGAGGTGAAGCTGTAATGCTCCTTGGAGTCAAGGATTCTGAAGCTTCATCTGACATACTTTGGGCATGTTGCAAGGAGGGACTGGTCCATGGACTACCAAAAGAACGAATATGTCTTGGAGGAAATGCAACCATGGTGCTACTTAGAGGCCAGAAAAGTAAAATTTAATCTCACATACTTTGAGTATCTTGTCAGAAAGAGCCAGTCCTTGGTAAAAGGACTTTCACACTGGGAAAGGTGGAGGGTAAGAGAAAGAGAAGACTCAACAAAAATGTATAATATAAGCATGAACAAGATGATTTTAACAATGGGATCAAGTTGTAGTTGACTCAGCGTTACCTATCAACAGCAGGTGATTCTGATTATAGCTGTAGCGTAAGAACTATTTAAATTGTTATACCAAGACCTGGAGATCTAACACATTGTACAATGTATTTAACCGGATTCATGGCATTTCTATACATATTTTCCCTTGCTAGCTATTCTACTTTGGAATGGGTACTCTCTGACCATTTAGAGAATGACTTGCACTTCAAGAGAGGCTTTAATACAGTTCTTGGTGTTGCTGTATGATGTAGTAGCTAATATTTACCACCACTCATCTACATCTGTCAAATTGTCATAAAGTGGTGTTGGCTTACATGGTGCTATGACACTGTATGAAGCTACACCACCACTGTTTCAAGTACCAGCAGGGTCATTCATATTGAACAAGTTTCAGAGGATCTTCTAGACTAAGACTAGGAAGAAGACTGGAAAACTTCATCTGAAAAATTAGCTAGTAAAAACAGGACTGAAATGTAAGGAGAATTTGATACAGTGCTCCTATGGATCAGACCCAACTGAAGAGCACCTAACTACAACTAATATTCTGAGTTTGCATTAGGCGCTGTACAGATTCACTTAGTCCTCTCAATAGCTTTCACACTGAGAAAAAAACTATAAATAAAAAATTATAAATCTACTGTCTGGTGGACCCAGAATGTTAAGTAACTTGTCCAAGATCACACAGCTAATTGGAAAGGAGTTAACTGGATCCAACACTAACTCCACACCCACAAGCTTTCTAATCTAAAGGAAGCATCATTATTTGGAATGCTTTCTAGAACAAAATTACCACTTCAAACTGGAAAAGACTTATAGAGTTGTTCATTTCACATAGGAACAGGTTAAGGTGCAGGATGTACATGACTCAAGTCTCCAGTTAGTTAACACAAAGTCAGGGCAAATCTTGAGTCTTGTAATTCTGGGCTGGTGTCTTTCCACCACCAGATTGAGCTTTTCATGTAGAAAAAGCAGCATGCTCTAAAAGACAAGGAAGAGGAGCAACTCTGAGATTTGAGGTCCTTGAGCACTTAGTACACTTTGAAAACTTTCAGCCTTCCCAAAATACAAGAACTAGTTGTTGTTGTTGTTGTTAAGTGTCATCTAGTCATAGACAACTCATACCGACCCTATGAACAAAAGACCTGAACACTTGTATAACTTTCATCCTTTCTCCAGGTTCATAGAATTTCAGGAAGCAAGCTATTTCGGAAGTGGATGCCACGCCTGCTTCCAAGCTTGTTTTAATCAGGGAGCTCCACCAAACACTGTCCACCATGGGTAACCAATATCACATTTGGCACATCAGTGTCACAGTGTTTAGCATCACAGCAACCATGAGTTACCTCTGTACAGTAAATGGATAGATCAGTGCTATACCACTTAGAAGGATGTTTGACCAAAAACAATTAAAACCAGGCCTCGGGCTCAAACCCATTAGTGAGTTAACATTCCACCCTAATCATCACCAGAACCGGCAAACAAACCTCTGTAGAACCCAGCGCTGCAGACAACTTCCAAACTGGAAACAAAGTATGAATCCCAGTGAATAATCATTCCAATATTTCTCTCTCTTGGAGAGGATATTTTAACAGGAATAACACTGCTGTTGTTAAGGTCAATTCCAATTCATAGCAATCCCAAGCAGAACAGAAAGAAACTTGGCCAAATGCTGCACTATCCTCACACTCTCTATGTGCCTAACTAAGTTCACTCTTCTAGTCACTGCTCCATCTATTGTGTTTGTGATCTTCCTTTCTTTTACTGACTCTCCCCTCAAATAGCATGCCTAAGCTGTGTGCTTCTAAGGAGCATGCTGGCTGCACTTCTTTCGACACAGACTTGTCTAGTTGTCTGGGAGTCCATGATATATTCGACGTTCTTCAATATCACAATTCAAAGACATCGATTATTTTTCAGTCTTCCTTGTTCATTGTCCAACTTTCACATGCATATGGGGTAACTAGAAATACTATCGTTTAATTTACCTCAGTCTTTAGACCAACATCCATCTTCTTTAGCACTTAAAGAGGCACTTGACAGCAGATTTGCCCAATAAAAAAATACTTTTATTTCTTTTTTTTTTTTTTTTACTTTGATTTCTTGGCTGCTGCTTCTCTGAGTGCTGATTGTGAAGTCAAGTATAAGTTCAATCATTGACTTCAGTCCTTTTCCCACATTTATTATGTGGCTGCTTATTGGTCCACTTGTGAGAATTTTTGTTTTCTTAATGTAAAGATAGAGGAGCTCCAGTGGCCTAGTGGCAAGAAGCTGTGCTGCAATCCCAAAGGCACGCAGTTTTAATCCAGCAGCTGCTCTGCAGAAGAATTGACAATCTCCTCCCATGCAATTAATTGCTTCTGACAACCCACTGCAGGGTCAGCTATGAGTTGGTTCTGACTTGATGGTATGCAACAATAGCAACAATAGTGTTGAGATACAATCCATGCTGAAAGCTATAGTCTGAATTTGAGCAGTAAGTACTTGAAGTTCTCTTCACTTTAATCAAGTAATGTTATGTCATCTGTATACCATAGGTTGTTGATGACTCTTCCTCTTATCCTGAAGCAAGTTTCTTGGATTATTTGTTCAGCATCTAGATTGAGTAGGTATGGAGAAAGGCTACAATCCTGATGCACACTTTTCTTAATTTTATACCACATAGTACCCTTGTTCAGTTCAAACAACTGCTTCTTTTTCAAGGTTCTACATGAGTACAATTAAGTGTCTGGAATTCCAATTTTTCTTACTGTGTCTACAGTTTATTATAATTCACATAACTGAATGCCTATGTATGGCCAATAAAATACAACAAAAACACAGCTCATTGCCATTGAGATGGAACTGGCTCATAGCTGACCCTTCTTTCAGAGGCTGGAAATAGCACTGGAGGAGATTGTCCATCTTCTCTTGTGAGCAGCTGGCAGTTTCAAACTGCCTGCCTTTGGATTGGCAGCATAACTCCTTAGCCACTAGGCCACCAGAATTCCCTAAGAAAACATATTTCTGGTATCTTTTCTGTTTTCAGTCAAAACTTCTCTGATATCAACAATAATATCCTATATTCCACAGTCTTATCTGAATTCACCTTGATTTATGGCAGTTCCCATTTAACATTAGCACTTTTTTTAAGGAAATAGCACGTCAAAGAAGATTCTTACCTATTTCTGCTTATTGGCACACCTAGATCCTGAGCTGTCTTTGTGGAAAAACCTTTTTTCCTTTTTTCTTCCTCCTGCCCCTCTGACACTTTTTTTTTTAATTGTACTATCCATCCATTTTGACCTGTCCTCTACCCCAATACAGGTCTCTGCAGACTTTATAATTTTTACATAGTGAGTTTCCATTTCTTAAAAAGAAAAAAAATTACTTTCATCCCTACCTTAGCATTCCAGAATCTGTTTTTTAACTCTACTCATTTTCATGCAAGAGTTTAGTGGTAGAATTCTACCTGTCATGCTGTGGAGACCTGGGTTAAATGTCCTGCTAATGTATCTCATGCACAGCCCTCACTCTTTGTCGGTAGAGTCTTGCCTGTTGCTATAATGTGGAAAAGGCCTGGGAAACTACTGCCAAAGCTCAGCCAGTGAAAATCTTATATATCACAATTGTCCAGTCTCTAACTGAGCATGATGATGGTACAGAACCAGTCAGTGCTGTGTTACAATATGCATGGGGTTAAGTTAGGACTTAATTTAGCAGCCTAAACAACAATAATTTTCATGGCCCAGCCTGGAATCATAAGTCTCTCCCAGAGCCACAGCTCAGAGATGGAGCAATACTCATGAGTTCTGTCTTCCATCCTCATTAAACCCGCTGCCTCACGGAATAAAAATGTATTTCATTTTTGGAACTCCCATTGTGTTTTGGAGGTTGAAAGAATAGATTGAGAAAGGAAGTTGAATCATCTAGAGTACCAGTGAACCAATTTATTATGTACACCAACAATGATAATGTGTTAGAATTTAAAGTTGTTCTTGTCCAGGGAAGCATTTTAATTTATAAACAAATTACACAGATTCTATGGCTATTCTTCAAAATCAGAAAAAGAAGGTGACTGTCTTGAACACGTTCACCAAGATTTCATAGAATTCTGTTCAAAAGAAAGTAAATGTAAGGCAGATTTTAAAAATTTCCTGGACTCCAGACTTTTCTAGACCTGTGGAGACTGAAACTATTGACACGGAAATAATCATTAATCCTTAAACCAAAAATATCCCCCAAAGTCTTCTTAAGATCAAACAATGTTGTTGTTAGGAATCATAGTGTTAGTTTTGACTTCTTTCCAGTCCACACACAATAGAACTAAACATTACCTGGTCCTATGCCAACCTCACAATCCAAATGATGTTTTTTTCTTAACTAATGTTTTTTTAAAAAAAAATTAACCAAGAACATTACACTCTTTTAAGCTCTAAACAGAATCAAATTGGCAACAGCAATTCAAGAGATTAAATAAGAATCCTAGGGCGGCAGTGAGTTCACGTTAATGAGAAAGGAGTAACTCAGAAAAGGAGTGCTCGAAGAGATGCACGAATCAATGTCACTGAACCGTATGAATAATAGAAATGGTTGAACTGGTGTGTGTTTGTTTCTGAATTAAAAAGGGAAAGGGTAGTGGGGAACAAACTTGAAGGAAGTTGACAGGCCAGACTCACATTCATTCAAAATAAAAATACTTTCTTTTGAAAATTCAGACCTAGAGTCTCATATCTTGGGGTCCTGAAAGAGCTATGTTAGGTTGAGAAACTACTCCAAGTTAGCTACCATTCCCTTACTTATGACACATGTTCTTTTCCTATGCAGAAACTGATACCATAGTGGGTGCAGACCTTCATCCCAGTCCACGACCCTGGAAGCCGGAGCCTTGCCTCTAAGCTCCACAGCACTCAAGCTGCCGCCATGGCCACTGCTTGGCCTCTCCCCCTGCTTTACATCCAGCACTCTGCAAGTTTCTGTTCAGAAAACCCCTATTTAAGTTTCAATAATGCACCTCAGAACTTTTTTCTTTTTTTTGGAAATTCTGTCCTGAAAAGTTACTTCAGATTTAGATTTATGACATATATGCCATAGATATGACTCTTTTTCTCTCACGTACACACTAAACACACACATATAAGAAAATGCACTACTGTATCACTATTCTTCCTGGTCACATTTCTAATTCAATATCTTTAGCCTAAGGATGTATTTGTAGGAGATTCAGTCCCTTCAGTTTATTAATGCCCTAAAAAGGTTAAATAGATGTTTACACAACAATATTAATTAAGCATCCTTCACAATAGCACTAAGATTGGAATAACCTAAATGTTCATCAGTGGATATAGAGATAAACAAAATGTGGTCTCTAAATAGAATGGAATATTACCCAGCCACAAAGAGAAATGATGTCCTGGTACATACGACAATATGGATGAACTTTGAAAACACTGTACTGAGTGGAAAAAGATAGACACAAACGAATACAAAGTGTATGACCTCACTTATGTAAAATATCTAGCATAGGCAAATGCATGGACACAAAAGTTTATTTCTATTAGTTACCCAGGGCTGGAAAAAGGAGAAATGGGAGTTATTGCTTAACAGACACTGAATTTCCGTTTGGGTGATGAAAAGTTCTGGAAATAGATAGTGGTGACGGTTGCACAACATTGTGGTTGCAATTAATGTTACTGAACTGTACACATAAAATGGAAAATTTTATATTGTGTACATTTTACCAAAATTTTTAAAAAAAACCATGAGAGAGGAGGTGGGGAGAGAGAAGAGGGAACAGACAGACATACAGAGAGGTGTGAACCCTCTCCCCACATGCACAGGATTTGGGGGAGTCAAAAGCCAGAGTCACCAGGAAATTTTTTTTCCTAAATTTTTATTTGAGTGAAAGTTTCCGAAGCAAATTAATTTTCATTCAGTAATTCACACACATCTTTGTTCTGTACCATTAATGCAATACAACCATGTAATCACACATTTCTCACTTTCTGCCTACAGTTCTGATTTCTGTGAGTTCCTCTGTACCTTTCTATGTCTTCCTTTTCTTTAGTGATACTGTACTGAGCCTCCATCTGGGGACAATTTAGATAGATCTTCCAAAGTAGTTGTTCTTGCCCAGAAAAATAACAAAAAGCACAATAAATGGATTGAGGAGATTAGATAGACAGGAAAGAGGAACTCTAAAGGGAGAAATATTTGATCATTATCATCACTGCTTTAGGCTAACATAGCAAAAGGAAGGATCCAGTGTTGCTTGGGGCCTGTGCCAGCCACTATATCAGCTGCAGTGGGGTGGGGGTCTAGGCATCATCTTCTGCCTCCACTTTGTCCCATGAAGACAAGGAGCTACAGGTCAGACTGGAGGATAAGTATATGCCTTCTTGTCACTAATTATGAGATGGGGGAAACCCAAATCACAATTGTGATTCATGGTGTTCCCCATGCATCAGAGTAAAACTACCCTCCACAGGGATTTTGGTGGATAATTTTCCAAAAATGGATCATCAGACTTTCTTCTGAAGCACTTCCAAGTGGACTTGAACTCTTCAACTTTCAGTTAGCAGCTGAATGCAGCATCTAGATATTTCTGCTTATGGATAATTTTTACCTTTTATTTATTTTCAAGCAGTCTATATGTCAAAGATGCCATCAAGCACAAAGGACAGTATTTTAAAAGAGAGAGA
>NW_006399801.1:4105295-4107453 GCF_000299155.1 Elephantulus edwardii | reverse complement strand
ATGAGAACTGAGGCACAAATGGAGACTTGTAGACCAATGTTCATTGCAGCATTATTCACCATCGCAAGAACATGGAAACAGCTCAGATGTCCAACCACAAATGAATGGAATACTATGTAGCACGCAGGAGAAATGATTTTGTAAATTATTAACTTGGGAGGGACTGGAGAGCATTTTGCTGAGTGATAGAACTCAGTCCCACAAGGACAAATATTATATAAAATCATCATTGTAGAATGAGTATAAGGATCCAAGGAAGGGGTAGGGTGGAAGCAGAAGGATGAGGATGTGCAAGTGGGGGGATTAATAATGTAGTTGTACAGTTTGACGGGTGGGAGGGTGAGGGAAATTGGAAGAATTTGTTCCCGAAAGCAATGTATTCAAATTTTGTAAATAAACTAGTATTAAAAAAAAATTCCCAATGGCAAAAATGATTTGCATTTGACTACAAACAAAGGGATCTCTGGTGGCCTAGTGGTAAGAAACTGCACTGGCATCCCAGGTTCAAATCTACCAGATGCTCTACAGGAGAAGGTTGGACAATCTCCTCCTGTGCAGTTAACTGCCTCTGAAAACCTGCTGGAGGGTTAGCTATGGGTCAGTTCTGACTAGACAGTATATAACAACAACTACTAACTAAAGGGCAGTGGTTCAAATCCACCAGTGGCACTGCTGGGGGAGGAAAAATGGCATGATAATGTGTTTCTGTAAGACTACAACAAGAAAGCCCTCTACAGAGTCATTTTCCTCTGTTGTGTAGAGTTACCATAAGTCATAATTAATTCATTGGTAAGAAGTTTGGGTTTGTGGGGGGTTTTTAATATTTAAAATTAAAGCAAGCATTTTATTAGAGTGATTGTTGTTGTATACCATTGAGTCAGAATGAACACACAGTTGACTCTAGCTGGTTTTCAGAGGCTATAAAGTGCACGGAAGGAGTTTGCCTATCTTTCTCCCATGGAGCAGTTGATGGTTTTGAACCACAATCCTAGGATTGCAGTGTAGCTCCTTACCACTAGGCCACCAGAACTCCATATAAGTTAGGAGAGTTTTAAATGTATTTATCTATTGTTATCAGTCCACACTTTTGGAAGTTTTAATTAAAGAATTAATAGCTCTTTGATCTTTTCAAATATTAGTAATACTGGTGTCTTGATCCATAAATGGAAGCTAAATCCAACTCGTTGCTGTTGCATTGGAATAGACTCATAAAAGACCCTCCACTGGGTTTTCAGAGCCTGTAAATCTCATGGAACTAGATTGCCCATCTTCCCACCCTGCATCTGCTGGTGGATTCAAACCACTACAGAGTCACCACCTTTGGGTTAGCAAGCAGTGCATCTCTCTAGTGAATAGGCATCAGGGTTCCTTGCAGCAGACAGAATTCAAACTTGTTGCTGTCAACTCAGAATCAACTTTTCAGTGACCCTCTAGCAGGTTTTCGGGACCTATAAATCACGCAGGCAGAGATTGCCTATCTTCCTCCTTTGGAACGGCTGGTGAATTTAAAACCCCCTGCTTTGAGGTTGTCACTGTAACTCCTTATCAACTAAGCCACCAGAGTTCCCTAAAGGGGAGCTGTTTTTTGTTGTGTACCATCTAGTCAACTATGACGCACAGCAACCCTTAACTATGCTCTCTTGCCCTATCTGCACCATCCCTACTATCTCTGATATGGTCCAGCCCATTGTTACAGTCACTGGGTCAATCCATCCTGGTCACAGTCTTCCTCTCCTTTGATCATCCACCTTTCCCAGCATGATGTCTTTTCCCAAGAATTGATCCCTCCTAATAACATCTCTAAATGGGGGAGGTTGGTTTTTTTTTAAAAAAAATTATTAAATTTTATTAGTATTAATGAACATTTACAGGGATTTTGGGCTTTCATTCCTTCATTGCTGTACCATTCTCTCTACCCTCTTCCCCAGTTTGTTCTTCTTCCCCCGCCATCAGAATGTCTGTTTTAATTGTTCAATTGCCACAGTGCTTGTCAAAGCCAGTTCTGTTTTATCTCCTTTGTCAGTGTGTCCTTTGCCATTCCCTATCACTCCTCCCTGAAAGAGACTTCACCCTGATTCATAAGGAAAAGGGGATGGTGTATTCTCTTAGCTACTTCCTGCTGAAAAGGATCGCTGTGGGTTTCAGGGTGAAGATCTTC
>NW_006399801.1:4102761-4104875 GCF_000299155.1 Elephantulus edwardii | reverse complement strand
GATATTTGTCCTTTTGTGACTGGGATATTTCACTCAGCATAATGTTCTCCAGAGTCAACCATTTCGAATAATATTGGATGAGTTCCTTGTTTTTCAATGCAGCATCGTATTCCATTGTGTGAATATACCACAGCTTCTCTAGCCATTCGTTTGTTGATGGGCACTTAGGTTGTTTCCAACTCCTTGCTATTGTGAACAAAACTTATAGCTGACCCTCCAGTGGGTGTTCAGAGGCAGTAAATTGCATGAGAGGAGATTGTCCATCTTTCTCTCATGGAGCAGCTGGTAGATTTGAACTGCATAGCTTAAATGGGGCCTATGGGCCCACAGTTCTATAGATTGCCCCCCTGAGAAACTGGACTTCAAGTATCTGACCCTTGTGCCATTCTACTAAGTCAGTTTAAGATGTTTGCAAAAAAAAAACAAAAAACAAAAAACAAAAAACCAAAACCAAAACCAAACAAAACAAAAGAAACACCCAGAAATTCCCATCACAACTACTAATATCAGATGATTTCTGGCTTGGGGGCACCAATAGAGGGGCCACCAGCAGCCTTATAAAAAAACAAAAAACAAAACCATGTGAACAGCCTTCAACATTCAAGCAAAGCAGAAGTGACACTCTGTCCATTGTTGTGGTTTTTTTCTTTTCTGGAAAGTTCACTTTGCACATCCTTATTCTTAGTTGATTATGTAAGATTAGTAACAGAGTTTACTCAGAAAATTCTGAGGGTTTCTGAGTTATCAAGTTAGTAATGTGCCACAAATGTTCTTGTCTTTCTGAAATGACATTGTTCATCTTCCTTGAGTTTGGGTTGTCTATTTTAGAACTCATTTCTCAATTAGCACTCTGGGTTTTTTCTGCTTGTTATCCAACCAGAATGTTCATTTTTAAAATATACAAATTGAGCATCCAGAAGCTTCTTCTGTTTATCCCAATATTTGAAATAATGTCCTTCCTTCTCTAGGGCCCCTACTGTCTTCAGGACTTACTGGATCATGCTTTTAGAAACCAATCTGTTTTTCCTCCATATGGACTATCTTCCTAAGATCATTTAGTGGGTTTTTTTTGGTTGCTGGGATGAGGGGGAATTCCGTGAGAAAAATAATTTTACTGACTGGTAAACTGGTAGAAGCCTATTTGGCTCATTGAGAATTTGAGATAACCAGAGTTCCTGAGACTTGAATCCTTCTACACAAAGGAGCAGTTTGGCCAAACAAAAGGATGATCTAAAAGCAAGTGGGTTCAATTTCAGAACCACTGATAGAGCCGGGGTTGGAACCAAAGGACAAATGCCTGGCCTTGATGAAAGAATTTCCTACCTTTGATTAGAGTTTATTGGTTTTCACATACTCAAAAGAAACTGCATAGATCATGATCCAATGGAAGTGTGACCAGAAATGTAATGGGAGCAAATAAAATGCAGATCAAGGGCCGAGGGCTCTTGGGGGAAGGAAGCAGAATAAATATATGAGTAGGTATGAAATAAAACATGATGTCAGCCTTCCTAACTACTGCACGATGATCGCATCAACGTTCAAACAAAGCCAATCATAAGAGCAGACAAGGATGGCTTCTCCTCGAACTCATTCTCTTCCCGTCAACTCAGTTCTCTGTGCAGCTTCTTGACTTTTCAAAATCTGTCTTCAAGATGTTTTTCAGGTTTCTCTTGACTTTTCTTCCACCACCTCGTACCCAATGGTAGCCAAAGGTCCAAGATATTTAAGGAAACTAAGTTTATTCTTTCTAAAGTACTGTTTATCCACAAAGACAAGTTGGTACAAAAATATTGTCCTATAATCTCAAGTCAGTGATCTAGGCAAGGATTGGCAAACTTCTATAAAAGGGTAGGTAGGGACATCTGGGCTCTGTAGCAACTACTCAACTCTACTTTTATAGCATAAAAGCAAGACAAACAATGTATAAACAAATGGGCCTAGTGTTCCTCTAAACTTTATTTATGGCCCATAAACTTTGAATTTATATTATTTTTAGCATGTAAACCGTACATAAAACAACAGGCCACAGTAGGTTTGCGTCTTAGGCTATAGTTTGTTAATTCTTAGTCTATGGTGTCAACGCTCTTGGCACCAGCAGTCAGGAAATCAAAAAG
>NW_006399801.1:4040292-4102331 GCF_000299155.1 Elephantulus edwardii | reverse complement strand
TAATTGGGATGGGTGTGTCAGAGGCGGTGCAGTTGGCGCAGGATAGAGCAGGGTTTAGGGCTGTTGTGCATAGGGTCGCTATGAGTCACAAACGACTCGACGGCACATAACAACAACAACAACATGGTGTCTTCATGAGTTAAAAAAAATAGTAGATGCATGACTTGTAACTATTAATATATATTACACTGTAATAATGGAGTTGTAATAATTAATAAATACTACACAGAAGGAGATGTGGCAGCTTAATGGTAAAGAATTGTATTATCAACTCAAAGGTACATGGTATGAGTCCACCATATGCTCTGTGGAAGGAAGACAGGCAGTCTCCTCCTGTTAAATTTACTGTCTCTGAAAACCCAATGAAGAGTAAACTATGGGTTGGTTCTGACTCGACAGTACACAGCAACAAATATATGAACTACTGTATTTTCTTCTGTATATATTGTTGTTGTTAAATACTGGTGAGGCCACTGCAACTCATAGCAACTCAATCCACAATAGCTCTGAGCCCTGCCCTACGCTGAGCCAATATCACTGTTTCCAAAACATCTACCTCCATTACCTCAATAACTCTGTCGATCTATCTCATCCAGGCTCTTCCTCTCATAGGGATATTTTTAAAAAATCAACAAGATGAGATTGAAAGATAAACAAACTGACTTTTTGAGTACCACTTTCAGAAATTCTCCAACAGATTATTCTACATGCTCTAAAAAAGAACTTCTAGATGTAATTATTGTTTTATTTCATTCTCTAAAGAGATAATGGAAGTATGGGACATTGAATATTTTAACCTAAATTATTCTTGTATAATTAAGAAATACTTGTATTTGCAGTCTAGGTCTAATGTGAGCTTGACCAAGTAATGTTCTTTCTTTTTTATTTTTTGTTTTATACTGGTTTATTTAAAAAGTATGAATACATTGTTTTTCACACCATATCTTTCCCATTTTCTTCACCCCACCTCCATCCATCAAATTATGTGGCCCTATGATTAACCCACACTTCCCACCCATCCTAACTCCTCAGTTCCCCAGCTCCTCCCCTTACATCCTCGTACTTGTTCTATAATAATGATCTTATACAGTATTTGATTTATGGGACTGAGTTAGTTCACTTAGCATAACGCTCTCCAGTCCCTCCCAAGTTAGGCAGTGATTTACAAAGTCATTGTTCCTGCACACTGAGTCCATCATGTACCATAATTTCTCCATCCATTCAGTTGTCATTGGACATCTTGACTGTTTCCACATTCTTGTGATGGTGAATAATGCTGCTATGAACATTAGTGTACAAGTCTCCATTTATGCCTCCATTCGCATTTTTTGGGCTTATATTCCAAGCAGTGAAATAACTGGGTCATATGGAACTTCTATGGTTAGCTTTTCGAGGAAGTGCCAAACTGTCTTCTAGAGTGGTTACATCATTTTACAATCCCACATCCTCTCTAACATTTATTACTTGCTGTCTTATTAAACTTTGTCACTGCTACTGGAGTGAGATTGTACCTCTTTGTGGTTTTGATCTGCATTTCTCTTCTAACAATGATCTTTTTAGTTATTTCATATGCATACTAAGGCTGGACAGGTAAAAAAAGAAAGAAGAATTTACATGTTTCAACTATGTTGTTGTTATTGGTGCCATTAAGGTGAGGACGAATCCTAGCGACCCTATCAAGAATAGATCTGAATTCTGTCCTATCCTCTGCCATCTTTACACTTCCTGATTGGAGCCCATTGTAGCACTTGGTATTCACCGTGTCCATCTACCTGTTTGAGGGTCTTCCTCATTTTCACTGACCCTCCACTCTTCCAAGCATCAACTCCCTCTCCAAGGAAATGTGCCTCCTAGCAACATGCCCAAAGTATGTGAGGCAAAATCTCATCATCCTTGCCTCAAAAGAGCACTCTGTCTGCACCCTCACCAAGACACATTTGTTTGTTCTTTTGGCCATCCATTAGATGTTCAGTGCTCTTCTCCAACACCACAGCTCAAAGAAATCAATTCTTCTTCTGTCATTCCTATTCATTATCCGGCTCTCAGATGCATAGCAAGTGCTCAGAAAGACTATGGCCTGAATCAGATGCACCTTAGTCCTCAAACTGATTCATTACTCCGTAATAATTTGGAGTGGTCCCTAACTGCAGATTTTTCCACTGCAATAAATCTCCTGACCAAGTAAGATAAAGTTGTTGACAGTTTCAATCTCTTCTCCATCCATGATGATGCTGCCTATCGATCCAGTGGTAGGAATGTTTGTTTTCTTGATATTAAGATGCAATCCATATTGAAGGTTGCATTCCTTAATTTTCAGCAACACATGCTGCAAGCCCTCCTCATTTTTGGGTTGTGTCATCTGCATAACACAGGCTATTGATGAGTCTCCCTCCAATTCTGATGCCACATTTCTCTTCATAGAGTCCAGCTTATCAAATAATTTGTTAAGCATGTAGATTGAATAGCTATGTAGAGATAATACAACCCGGACACACTACCCTCTTAATTTAAAAACAATTTTAAGCAGTATTCCCTTGTTCTTTTCACAGGACATATTGGTTCATGTATAGGTTTAACACAAGCATAATTAAGTATTCTCAATGTTAGCCACAATTTGTTATGATCCACACAGTCACATGCCTTTGCATAGTCAACAAAGCACAAACAGACATTCTTCTGGCATTCTTTTCTTTTCAGCCAGGATCCATCTGCCATCAGCAATGATATCCCCAGTTCCAAGGCCTCTTCTAAATTCTGCTTGAACTTCTGGCAGTTCCCTATATGTGTACTTTCCTAGCCATTTTTTTAATGATTTTCAGCAGTATTTTTCTTGCATGTGTTATTAATGATATTGTTCGATAGTTTCCACATTCTCAGTTAGATCACCTTTCTTTGGAATGGGAACAAATATGGACCTCTTTCAAACCATTGGCCAAACAGCTGTCCTCCAAATTTCCTGGCATAGACTGGTGAGTATTGCCAAGGTTTCATCTGTTAATTGAAACAAGTCAATTGGTATCCCATTGATTCCTGGGGCCTTGTTTTTTGCCAATACCTTCAATGCAGTTTCTACTTCCTCTTTCACCACCATTGGCTCCTGCTTATATGGTACTTTCTGCAATTTTACAGTGTAAATAAATTCTTTTTGGTACAGTGATTCTGTGTATTCCCTCCATCTTCTTCTGATGCTTTCTGGGTCATTCAGTATATTGACCAAAGCTTCTTTCAATATTGCAACATGAGGCTTAAATTTGCTTTTCAGTTCTTTCAGCTTGAGAAATGCAGAGCAAGTTCCATTTTTATTCTCCAGTTCCAGCTCTCTGCACATTCCATTATAGTACTTTTTATTTGTCCATTTGAACTGCCTTTTGTAATAGACTTTACACATGAATCTCGCCTGATGAGCTGCATAGGAACAAGATGGACTACATTATGGAAGAAATTATTGGAGAAGCTCAATATCAGCAGTCTATACCAGGCCTGAGATGGACTGTGGATCAGACCATCAATTACTCATATTCAAGTTCAAAATGAGGCCAAAGAAAATTAAAATAAGTCTGTAAGAACCCAGATATGATCTTGAATCTATTCCATCTGAATTTTAAGATCATTTTAGAAATAGGTTTGGAGCATTAAACACCAATTATAGAAGATCAGATGAGTTGAGGAGAAGAAATCAAAAGGTCATTACAGAAACAGAGGAGAAAGAAAAATCACAACAGATGTCAGAAAAGACTAAAAATTATACTAGAGCATTGAGAAGCCAAAACAAAGGGAAATCATGTAGAAGCAAAAGAGTTGAACAGACGAAGATTTCAACTATGGTATTGGGAAAAAAATAACAACACTTACAGAACAGTGGGCAAATCAACCCTGGAATAAATACAACCAGAACCCTCCTTAGAAGCAAAAATGGCAATACTTTATCTTGCTTTCTTTGGCCGTACTATCAGGAAAGATCAATCCCTAGAAAGACATAGTATATTTTGTAAAGTAAATGAAAATGAAGGAAGTCCTCGATGAGATAAATTGGTACAATAACCACAATGCCAATGAGGTTTACCTACAGTTATGAAGATGACACAGGACAGATAGCATTTCATTCATTCATTGATAAGGTCACCACAAGTTGAAGCTGACATGACAGCAATTACAACAGCAGACTTGAGAAATTAAAAAGCCGCAGTGTTTCAAGACCAGTGTAGAACCGCTCTAGAATCATTCCACTCAAAATCTGAAGAGGCATTTTGGTTTGCTCAGAGCCAGCTAAATCTGTACCATAAAGACATAAGAATTATTGTTGTTGTTGATAGGTACCATTGAATCAACTATGACTCACAGTGACCCTGTGAACAACTGTGACCCTTGCCCTATCCTGCATCTGCTCATGATTTCTGTGGACTCTTAGGGGAAAGTAAATACAGCAAGTATAGAACAGGGGATGGGATAAACCCGTACGTTACCTACTACGTTTATGGAAAAAAGAGAATACAGAGCTCCCTCTACCTTCTTTATCCTTGTATTTCTGGGAAGTTTGAAGCTGCTCTATTTTCTCTTTCAACGTCTGAAAAACATTAAGAAGTAAACAAGCCTTGGAATGGGCCATGATTGGGTGTCCATGGAAATAGTCTGTGGAGTGCTTCCTTGTCGGTCTTCTGTAGCCTTGCAGGTCCTATCCTGAATCTAAATCAGTCAACAATCCAAAATCCATATTCCAGCCCATCCAGTTACCTCAGCATTGAGGACTCATTCTAATCTACTGCAAGGAAACTTGATGGCACAAAGGCTTAGCACCAGCTGTTAATGAAAAGATAAAGGGGGAGGAACAAATAAAAGATCAGAAACTTAAATTCATCAGCTACTCCATAAGAGAAAGATGAGGCAGTCTGCTTTCTTACAGAGCTCAGCCTTGGAAACCCCACAGGGCAGTTCTCCTTTGTCCGGTAGGGTCACTAGGAATGAATGACTCAACAACAGTGGATTTTGGTTTTTGTCTCTTTTCCAGTTGCTGTTGAGTCAACCCTGGCAACCTCACATATGTCAGAGTACTAATGTTTTCAAGAGTTCACAAAGGCAGGTTTTTTCAGAAACAGATCAATAATTTTTTCCCCTCAAGACATTTCTGAGTGTACTTACTTAAGCTTCCATTCTTTCAATGGGAAGTCAAGTGTGTTAACTGTTTGTGCTACTTCAGAAGCTCACTCAAGACTGGTCTAAATAAACCTTTCCAATTACTGTCACTGACACCAACTCCCACGTGTGTTCTCTCTCTCTCTCTCTCTCTCTCTCTCTCTCTCTCTCTCTCTCTCTCTCTCCCCTGAGGCCACATCAAGAAAGCCAGACCCAAGGAAAAACCAGAATGGAAGAAAAAGGGTGATCATCATCACCCTTCCCAAGTGACCCTGGTAATTATTCTAAAACATCAGGTCATTAGGAAATCAACAAAATATAAATCAACATGAAAGCAGGCCAGGACATTAAGAATGTCCATATAGGGCTAGATGTAGACGTGACTCCCACATGAGAGATGGATTTCCCACGATAGTCTTAATTACAAATATTCTACCTCTTTGCTTTGCATATATATAATTAGGCTCACAAGTCAGGAGAATAATATGTTGGTCAGATCAAATACCCTGAGTGAAGGTAAGAAAGAATGGTCATTATCTCTCTGCGGTTCTACAAATTGTAGAAAATATTAATTGCTCAGTAAATAACCTTTTCTCCATTCCGCGAGGATGTTGTAAATCTTAGTCATATCTCTAGAACTTCTAGATGGAGCTCTGGTGGTAGGGGCTCTAGGTATCACAAAGTATTAACTATTTAACTATTAATCAAAATGTTGATGATTCGAATTCACATAGAGATTCTTCAAAAGGTAGGCCTGGTGATGTGCTCACAAAAAGTCACAGTGTTAAAAATCTTATGGAAGACAAGTCAGCTTTGCACTAATGGGATTTCCATGAGTCAAGATTGACTCAGCAGTAACTAACAACAGAAGAATCAAAACATACCTCTTAGACCACTGCAAAAATGGCATTAGAGAATGGTATCTTCCTTCCTCTAACATTTTTCAGAAAATGAAGAGAATTACATTATCATCATCATTAACCCAAGGTTGATGTCTCTGAGACAGAAGTTCAACCCTCCAACTTTTCTACCAAGGCTGGAATCACTCACCCCATCCATAGCACTCTTTACTCCTCAAGGTTCAAGAATTCATTTCAGTGGCCACATAGAATCCACAGGATGTGCAGTTACGGGGTTTATTACAGAATAACTTAGAATCCAAAATAAGGAACAACTCGGTATTTGATTCTTCCATTGTGACAGGCACTTCTCAGCTGTGCTGCAGGTGGGCCTCTTTCTAACTCTCAGTTCCGCAGATTTTACTTCTGCCCTTTTCTTGAAAGTGTAACAAACCTCTTATATCTCTGTTGGTTTAAGTGCCCAAATGTACCCCAGTCCATCAACAAGTCTCAGCCCAAAGGTGCTCGGCTGTAACTCAGTGAGTCACCTGTTTAGCTCCGTGGATGAGTGCAGAGGCACACTCTACTCTACCTGCAAGCTTTCTATTTGAAGGCACTCAACTTCTTTGCTTTATTGCTTGGAAGCCCACCACTCTGTCTTCTGTTTGTGCTGCCACATCTCACTCTCTCTCTAGTGTTAGATCTCTTTGTCTTCTAGGTTGATGAGTTTTGATGCAGTATGTCAGGCCCAAAGGTCATGCTCTCCTCCTACCTCTTCTTTCTCATTGATAATGAGAGTCCCTGTTTCACCTCTGGGATGCCTCATTTTAAACCTGTTAGAAGGCAAAACTGACCAATCCTCATAATAGCTTTCTACATCCTTTATTTGCACCTGCACCAAAGGTGCTATGAACCATATTTGCCTTACTAACAAGATATGCAATCTCTCAGTGAACCTCAAAGTCTTATATTTGCATAGTCCTACCCAGGCATTTGGTGGAGCTTAAAAGAGTCAATGGTCAGGAGAGTCATACTAAGTAATCTACCGCACTGCAGTCATTATAAGAATTCATAGGTATCCTGGAGGAATGAATATTACTTTAGTCTCTGTTGTTGTTGTTATGTGTCGTCGAGTCGCTTGCGACTCATAGCGACCCTATGTACAACAGCCCTAAACCCTGCTCTATCCTGTGCCAATCGCACTGTCTCTGACACACCCATCCTGATTATCCCAGTCACTGAATCAATCCAAACTTTAGTCTCTAAAAGGCCTAAATGGCAAGCCTGTGGCATTATCTCTGTTTTCTAGGAGATTAAAATCAAGAAAGTGAAGAAAAATGGAGAGCTGGCACTTTGCGCTGATTAAAGACCCAAATTGCACCCTCACCTGACATTGCTCCTTCGCACCCACAGAATCACCCCAAGTATCAGCAATTATCCCAGCCCACTTGTGATTGGATGTCTTCTGGCTGATCCTTGTCTAGGAGGAAAACCACTAGTACTCTGGGCTTCCAGCACACAGCTCATTCAGGACAAAACCACAGAACCATGCCCCAAACAGATCCCTCTGTGTTGTCCTGCAGCACACTAACTGCTCCTAATGAGTAAATTATAACCATTAAAGGCAATTACATAATACCTTTGGCTTCGGTAGAAATCCTCCACCCGTGAATTGCAAGGCCTTTCCTAAGTGTTAATTAAGAGCACACCAGGCACCTCAGATAAGTAAGTGTCATCCCATTTTACAGTTGTGGGAAACTGACAATGAATCTCACCTTCCTTGTTTTTGTACATTTTTATTCATATCTGTGAGATTTTGTATATCACCTGTAAGGTGATAATTAGGTAACTAATCTATTGTTTAGAACTTCATTTTATGTGAGGTAGTAAGTAAAATTCACCATTTTAAAGGCACAAGATGTGCTTGTTATAGAATTTTAAGAAAAATAAGGCTATATACAGGATGTTCTAAATCGTATGTGAGGGTGTGTGTCTGTATATCAAGATTAGACCGTTAAGCGACCAGTTTCTGAGTCTTGTGTGCTGTGTCATATTGAGTTGGAATTGACCTATAGCTGACACTCCAATGGGTTTTCAGAGGCAGTAATTCACATGAAAGGAGACCGCCCACCTTTCTCTCATGGAGCAGCTAGTTAATTAAAACTATGTGTCTTTGGGATTGTAATGCAGCTGTTTTACTGCTAGGCCATCAAGAATCTTTTTCTTATATTTGTTATTTTTAGATTTTCTGCAATAAACATTTCACCTTTTAGAATAAAAAAAATAAATGTTATTTTTAAAGATTGATGTTGTTGAGTCAACACCAACTCAAAAAGATTTGTGCCCAAGAGAAGAAAACATTGCCTGGTCCTGAATCGTCATCATCATCTTCATGGCTGTTGGTATATTTGAGTCCATTGTTGTAGCCACTGTGTATTTTGAGAGTCTTACTATCTCAAATCAAATTCAAGCAGTCAGTCACCACACCTTTCCTCATAGTCTGTTTTAACATGTAAACTTGACTGACACCTACCCACCATGAGTGACCCTGTCTGTGTTTAAAATCCCAGTTTCTCAGCTTCCAACGTGACAGCAACATGCAGGAACCAAATGACAGACAGATGGTGGTACTTAAAGATTATATTTGCCTTTTCTTGGTTGTATTCCAGGCTCTTTCTTTAGGCCTCTTGATAGGAAGCTCTGAGCCTCGTGGGTAAGGAGCTGTGCTGCCAATCCAAAGGCAAGGCAGTTCCAATCTGCTGGCTGTTCTGTGGGAGAAAGATGGGCAGCAGTCTTCTTGGTGTGATTTACAGCTTTGGTAAACCTGTTGGAGGGTCAGCTATGAGTCAGTTTAGACTCAGTGGCAATGAGTGAGTCAGTTAATGAGTCCTTCCCTTTAAAAGAATTCCTTGAAAAACTGAGGATATTTCTTTTTCAATCTTCTTATACTAAAGCAGTCCTCCAGCTACCTTTCCTCCTCTTTGTGGCACATTTGTAAACATGACTCAATAGGTCTGAGCCTCATTTATGTGGCCACCTCTCTGGAATTTACCTTGAGTCTAGAAATGCCAACCAAGACCTAGAATTGAGGGGTGGTGGATAGTCCCGGTTTTGTGGAGACACCACACCAAAAAGGACCCAGAATAGGCCAAGTCCTGACTCCGATCCCATGGGATGCCTTTTACTGGCCACTCCTTTCATCCTATGTGCCTCCCTCTGTGTCCACCTGGCCATCTGGCTGTAAAGAGAGGTCAACTCAACATCAAAGGCCTAGCAAATTGCTGCCAACTCCTGTAGCCAGCCAGGAGGTGTCAGCTGATAGTCAGGAGGGAGGCTGCTTCCTGCTGCAAGAGCAGCTGCTCTCGATGGACCTTCTACCAAAAAGAAGGTCACACCACTTTATAAATCCACCTTCCCATCCTTTAACATCCACACCCTAAATACAACAACAATCCGCACCCAAACTCCAAGTCCCCCAGGTAGGCAGAGGGGAAGAGTGATTGTTTACCACGACAACCCTCATACCTGCTCCCAGTAAGTGTCAATCCCCCACCCCAATGCCTTCAGCTCTGCAGCAGGACTCAGGTCACTTGCAGCTGCCAGCAAGCCATGGGCACAAGAAGTGCTGGGCTTCCCATTCTTGCACAAGGCCTCTGAGCTCACACTGATGCAGCCTGCAGCAATGCTGGGAATTTTGACTGGAGGGGGTGAAGGGAGGGGGCCAACAGTGAGTATTGAGTAAGAGCAGCAGCTCGACTTGTTTCTGCCTCTTGACTCAGCAGGGAATGCGGCCAAGTCCAACGGAGCCCTGGAGGTCTAGGTTATCTATGCGCAGCTTGATCCTGTCCTTGCTTCTGTAAAGCCATCACCAGTTTGCAAAGAATCTTGAGCCAAAATCTTGCCTTTATAAAGATGTGCATTAAACATGTTTCTGGTAGGAAAGAGAGCTTTTACCAAACCCACAAGGCTCTTTGAAGGGAAGAACAATTGGGTAGACTGGAGGAGCTGGTAAAATGGGGGATGAGTTAGGGACAGCCAAGATGGCCCATTAGGTGGCTCTGGTGGCTTAGTGGTAAGGAATTACACTATCAACCCGTAGGTATACAGTTTGAATCCATCAGCTGCTCTTAAAAAGATGGACAATCTCTTCCTGTGTGGTTTACTGCCTCTGAAAACTCACAGAAGGGTCAGAAATGGGTCAGTTCTGACCCCACTGTATTCAACAACAACGTGGCCCACCAGAGAATGCCAAGCAGAGAATGTCTGTAGCTTGACGCTCTCCACAGCCCTTTTATCCTGCTGACCCAGCTGGAGTGCAAAGGAGAGATTGTGGGTTGTGCACTCTGTAGGAGAGCTGGGAGCACAGATTGTTGGCAGGAAGGACAGGTTGGTGTCTGGGGCCACCCGAATAGAGCCGAGCCAGCAGGAGATAATGATGGATGTTACATGCAGAGACATTACTTGAATTCAGCCCTCCTTGCCCAGTCAAAGAATTGTACCAGCTGTAGGACAAACGAAAAATAATCCCCTGACTTCATCATGGCTCAGAAATAATCCCGACATGGGCCTAGCCCTTGTTCATGTTTAAGGAGTAAAGCCACGGAACAAAAACAAAGGTAAAAACAAGGATGGTTCTTTGGAAAAACACATCTGAAAGGCCTGGATAGGCCATTTGCCTCTAGAGTAGGGAGGTAAGGCCAGAAAGCCCTTTGTCATGTGGAACGAGGTGTCTTCACAGTGAACCATTACGGTGCATTGTCACTCATGTGCCTCTCTGTCTCTGTCTGGCTAATACGTAGTCTGGCCATAACAATGGGGAGGGCAGGGACGGAGGAAAACAGGAAAAAAGGCTGGTCTGAGGCCAGTGGAAGACCCTTTCACCTTCCAACTCATCGGTCAGCAAAGTTCCACACTGGAGAGAAAGCACTCATTGCATCAAGAAGCTTACAATTCAGAGACCCACTCCCACCCCCAGCAGCTTAAGGGAGGATAGTGGAGAGAGGCACCCATCTCTCCTATTCAGCCCCCCTTTGCAGTGGTGGACCAGTTCACAAATCTCAACGTCTGCTCCAAGGAGACCTGAGGTTTCCTTAATCCCCATCTCCTCACCTCTTTCAACTCCGAAGTCTGGACTCTTCTGGGTGATCCCAAAGAATTTCTTTCTAAATATAATACCCGCCACTCCAAAACAATCAAACCTATTGATGCTGGGTCAATTCTGACTTAGGGCATCCCTTGTGTTTCAGAGTAGAACTAGAACAGATCTCCCACATTTTCTTGGCTGTAACCTTTGTAGAAGCAGTTTGCCATGCCTTGCTGTCACAGTGTCACTGGGTGAGTTTGAACTGCCAACCTCTTAGATCGTCATCGAGCACAAACCATTTGTGTCACCCAGGGACCTTGGAATGGTGACATTCATCTCACTCTCATGGTCAGTGAGTTGGAACCAACTCACAGCTGACCCTCCAGCAGGCCTTTCGAGGCTGTAGAAACCACATGGGAGGAGGTTGTGCATCTTTTTCCTGAGAAGCAGCTGGTGGATTCAAACCATCACAAAGGCGCCCCCTCTGGGTTAGCAGTGCAACTCCCTGTCATTAAATGCCATCTAGTAGACTATGACTTACGCTACCCTCTCAACAACAGGATTTAATCTTTAAAGGCCAAATTTGGAGAAAAGCTCTGAACATCCTACAGACGGCCAAAAGAACAAACAGATATGTCTTGGAGAGGGTGCAGCCAGACTGCTGTTCGGAAGCAAGAATAATGAGGCTTCACCTCACATACTTCAGGCATGTTGCTAGGAGAGGCTGTTCCTTAGAGAGAGACATGATGCTCGGAAAGGAAGAGAGTTGGTAAAGGAGAAGATTGACATAGTGACTGCTGCAATGGGCTCTAGTGTGTCAGAGATTGTGAGGATGACACAGAATAAACAAAGTTCAGATCTGTTGTTTACAGTGTCATTATGGGTTGTACTCGACTACGGCACCTAACAACAATAATATTACCTCCAGCTTAGTTCAATATTTAGTCCAGGGGGAAAATAGATGAAAACAGTATACAGGGAAGAAAAGAAAAAAAAAGTCCTGATTTTATACAACCAGAGAATGCTTGCAGCCTTATCAAAACTGTGCATTAACAACACAGGGCACCATCATTATCAGCCTTATCCGCCCCCTGAAAATACTGTGTAAACATGGTCCCTTCCAAGCCAAGCCCAATTAGACACAGCCTTCATGGATGATGGCTGCTTAGCTGCTGGCATCTCTATTCCACAGCAAACTTGACATTCACCCACACATCTGAGGCTGCAGTGTCAGGAACAGAAATGTCACCCCATAATCAACAAGGCCCCAGTAGGTTCAGAGGCTCACCTGAGGGTTAATCAAGGCCTCACTGATCTACATCTTAACGTATAGGCTGAATCCAAGCTGAGAACTGAGGGCCCTGGGTCAAGTGCCAGGAAGGAATGTGAAGCAGCCCACACAGTTGCTTCAGCCAGCTGTAATCACTGACCTTGAAGGGGTGAAGCCTTCAGAGCCCATTATTTCAAAGAAGACTATGTTCTGGTCCAAGCCAAGTGAATAACAGGGCCTCCTACTCAGCAACTGGTTTTAAGGCCCGCTGTTCTTAAGACATGTTAGACCACACGTCTAATAGGTCACTTGGCCTTCATTGTCACCTAAGGTCAGCATGAAGTGGCAATGATTCTTGAGTTTACGTGGTGACCTAGTGGTTAAGATTTCACTGCAATCCCAAAAGAACGGAGTTTGAATCTACCAGCTGTCCCTTGGGAGACTCATCAATAACCTGCATCATGTGGATGACACAACTTAGCTTGCAGAAAATGAAGAAGACTTAAAGCACTTCCTGAAGATCAAAGACTACAGCCTTCAACTGAAGACAATAAAATCAGGGTTCTGCTTGGAGTCAAGAATGGTGAAACTCCATCTCATATACTTTGGCCATGTTGTTAAGAGGAGCCTGACCTTGGAGAAAGACTTCATGTTTGGGGAGGTGGAGGGTAAGCATAAGAGAGGAAGACCCTCCAAAAGATTGGCATGATGAGTGTAACAATAGGCTTAAGTGTGTCAGAGATGGTCGAGATGGCACAGACTGTGGCATCAGGATTGGTGGAAGACTCATCAACCACCTGCGTTATACAGAAGACACAATCTTGCTTGTTGTAAGGGAAGAGGACTTTAAACACTTGCTGAAGAAGATCAAAGATGACAACCTTCAATGTGGATTATATCTCAACATCAAGAAAATAAAAATCCTCACCACTGGACCAAAAGACAATAGCATGTTATATGGAGAAAAGATTGAAGTTGTTAACAACTTCATCTTACTTGGATCTACCATCAACATCCTTGGTAGCAAAATCAGAAGACAGGCTCCACTGAGAAAATTCACTGTCAAGGATCACTCTAATGTGCTAAAGAGCAATAATTTAATTTTAAAGAGTAGGATGCTCCTGATCCAAGTTATGGTTTTTTAAGTTGCTTCCTCTGCAAATTGGACAATGAGTGAATAAGGATGACAGAAGAAGAATTGACGTCTCTGAATAGTAGTGCTGGAGAAGAGTGCTGAATACCCCGTGGGCTTCCAAAAGAACAAAAAAGTTTGTCCTTACTACGGTAATGCTTAGAGGACAGGTTGTTGAAACATCATCTCACATACTTTGGACATATTTTCAGGAAGATCTAGTCATTGGGAAAAGATGCCATGCTGGGAAAGGTGGAGGCTTATAGCAAGTGATAAAGATTATAAACAAGATGAACTGACATGGTGACTATAACAATAAGTTCAAGCATATATACTTGAGATTGTGAGAATGGCACAGGATAGGGCAAGGTTCATATCTCTTATTCATAGGATCTATATGAGTCGTAGTTAACTTGGAGGTTGGGACCAGCATTCAGGAATCAAAAGACAAATTGCATTGAGGAAGTCTGCTGTTGGGGACTTCTCTAAAGTGTTAAAGAGCAATGATGTCAGTCTAGAGACTAAGGTGTACCTGATTCAGGCCATGTATTCGTAATTTCCAGCTATTTTTTAATAATGTTCAGCAGAAAAGAAGCCATCACTAATGCTTATTAAGCTATTTTGTGACAATACAACAAATATTTCTAAAAATGTTTTGTGACAGCCATGGCTACAACTCTGGAAAATATGTTCTACATGCACAAAACTGAGGTGAGAAAATAGAAACAAGTGGGGATGAAAAAATACATGGATAATTTTTTTTTTACTTACTAGGTTTATCTTGAAATCCCTTTTAATAGATGGATGGATGGATAGATAGATAGATAATAGTTGATAGGTAGATATACATTTTAATTAAAACAAGAAGGAAAATGGAAGTTTGGGTCATCTCTATGATATACCAGCTATAAGATTTAGTGAAGACATTTAACGGAAGCATGTCTTCATTTTCTAAGTGCAGGCTGGACAGAAGATGTGTCCTTTCCATGGTCTGAACGGACCTGAGGATTGGGCACTCCCGGATGGCTAAGTGCAATTTGAAACCTTGCATCTTCTTTGTTACTTAAGAATAAAGCTGTATTACTGGTTTTTTAAATTCCCAAAAGAACTTCATGAACAACATATATTTTTTGCAATGGAGAAGAGGGAGGAAGAAGAATGAGCAGAATCTAAGTGAGATCGTCCAGCAGGCATAGACGTCATGGTTAGAAATTTCTAAAAGAGTTAGTACAGCATTCTGTGGCTTCTATGCCACAGACTCAACTTTATGTTTTCAGGATGCTCCAAGCACTTGCCATGCATTTCTCTAGCACAATTTCATTTCTTTAGAAAGTTCTACTCTATTAGAAAAAGACATTATTGGCTCAGTGTTAAATTCTCACCTTCCACGAAGGAAATTCAGGTTTGCATGGCCAATGCACTCCATCAATGGAGGGTTGAGCGCTGTTGTGATATAAACAGGTTTCAACAGAACTTGAAGATCAAGATGGAAAAAAAAGCAGAGCCTGGTGATCCATTAGGTGGTTGCAAAAATAATTCCAGGTTTCAGTTGCTTGATATTTATGCAACAGTTTTACAATAGACTTTATTAAAATATTAAATGCATCCTTTTAAAGCTTATTTTATGTTCATTCTTTCTGTGCAAATTAGTTTTAAATATAAATTGTATTTTGGTTTGTTTTTAGGATATAGAACCCAGGATGTCAAATCTATTTTTATGAATTCAAGTTCAGCTTCAGTGAGGAACAAACAGCTTGATGTATCAATGTTGCTTGAGGGAAGTGTCAATGAATGCATAGTGCAATGGTGATTTCAAAAATTCTGTCACAAAGACTTAAATTCAAAGACAAGAAAGGTCGAGGGTGGCACTGGAAATTGACAACCACCACTGAGGGTGAAAAAGGAAACTAACGTCCTCAAAACTAAACGAGAAGTTACTGAAGAGCTCCATTTCCATCATTCTCTGGTCACTTGTCATTTGGAGAGAACTGGAAAGGTGAATAAACTCAATAAATGGGTACCACCTGAATTGAACAAATATCCAAGCAATTCCTACTTTATCATCTGCTCTGTGCTCTTTTATACAATAAAAAGGATCCATTTATTTTTCTTTGCCTTTAAATATATTTTATCTGGGTAAAAGTTTACAAATCACATTGCTTTTTCCCCAGATAATCATTCACAGGCATTAATTACCATTGATTGATGCAATTAACTTCTTACAATGTATAAGCATTTCTTAATTGTGTATTGCTATTCCCTTCACCTTTAATTTCTTATCTCTTTTCTTCCCACTCTGTCCCCCAGCTGCATTTAATTCATAGAGTATGTTCTATTCCATATTGTTATCTGCAATACACATAATGTCTGGTCATCTGTTCATTTCATATTGACCTTCTCCTCACCTATTCTAGTACAGAAATTATTTTTCTATCCATTCTTTTTCTGCTCTCCCCTTCACCCCTTCAGCCCCCAGCCATAATAATCATATTGTTATTGATGTTATACAGTATTTGTCCCTTTGTGACTGAATGATAATGTCCTCTGAACTCATTCATGTTGTGTAGTGTTTCACAAGTTCATTGGTTTTCAGTGCTGCCTGCTACTCCACTATGTGGCTGTAGTTCGCTTATTTTTTGTTAAGCTGCTTCTATCTTTTTGCTACTGTGAAAAATGCTGTAATAAACATAGCTATGCATTCATCTGTTTGTGCCACAGTGTTGCAGACCGAGGGTAAAGTACTTTTAAAATTATTAATAATGAGACAGACAGCCAGGAATGAGATAGAACAAAGAGCATGAAAAACAGGGGGCCAGCAGCTCTCCGCTGAAGACCCCCATTCCAGCTTCTCAGTATTTTTATTGAAAATTATCAGGAAGTAAATCACAAAGAAAATTCAATGCAAATGAAGTCAAGATCTTTCTATTGAAAACCTTCCTTCAGACTCAGGAGGGAGGGGTCAGCAAATACAAGAATCTGCTAAACCCTTAAGGATTGCCTCAGTGCCTCAGGGTGAATTCCACCCTGAAATAGCATTCGTTTTATTATAAATATTTAGTATTGGCTTCCCATACCACAGCTCTGATTTCTTTAGAATACATTATCAGTAGAGTGGGATGTTGTTTTTGTTGATTGCCTTCCAGTCAAGCATGACTCTAGCAACCCTATGAACAAAAGGCCTGAAGCCCCTCTACAACTATGGACATTTATAAAAGTTCACAGAGTTTCCAGCGGCATGTTGTTTAGGAAGTGGATGCCAATCCTGCTTCCAAACCTGTCATAGTATGTTATTGTTGTTATGTGCCATTGAGTCACTTGTGATGTAGAGACCCTATCTATGTACAGTAGTTCTAAACTCTTCCCTGTCCTGAGCCAGTCTTACTGACTCTGACACACCAACCCCCATTGCCCCAGTTACTGAATCAATCCATCTCATCCAGAGTCTTCCTCTCTGTGCCATCCATCCACCCTTCTGAACCTGATGTCCTTCTCCAAGGACTGATCTCTTCTGGCCATGTGCCCAGAGTAAGTGAAGTGGAGCTTCAAAATCCCAGCCTCCGAGGAAAGACTTGGTTTCACTCTCTCCAGGTCAAATCGATTTGTTTTCTTGGCAGTCCATGGTATGTTCAAGACTCTTCTCCAGCACCACAACTTGAAGATACCTATTCTTCTGTCATCCTTAGTCACTGTCCAACTCTCAGAAACATAACAAGTAACTGAGAAGACCATGGCCTGGATTAGATGCACCTTTGTATCTAGACTGTCATCATTGCTCTTCAGCACTCTAGAGAGGTCCATGACAGCAGACTTTCCCAATGTGATGGGCACTTAAGTTGTTTCCAACTCTTGGTTATTGTGAACAAAGTCGCAATAAACATGGGTGTGCATATATCTTCTTGGATGGCAGTTATGTTGTCTCTGGGGTATATTCCAAGTAGTGGAACTACTGGGTCAAAAGGTATTTTTATTTGCAACTCTTTAAGAAAGCACCATACTGTCTTCCATAGTGGCTGCACCATTTTACACTTCCACCAACAGTGAATAAGGGTTCCAGTTTCTCCACAACCTCACCAGGACTGGCTAAAGAACCTGTGGTTAATTCATAGTATGCTGCATTGAAACACAAGGAACTCATAAAATATTATTCAAAATGGGTGACCCTGGAGAACATTATGCTGAGTGAAATATCTCAGTCACAAAAGGACAAATACTGCATATTGCCACTGTTGTAAAATAGGACTGACATAGGGGTTGGGGGAGGAGACTGAGAAAGATGGAATAATTTATGTATACTACAGTGAAACAGATGAGAGAGAGAACTGTTTAAAAGGAATTAATTATTAGGTATTATTGTCATGATGTGAGTCTAGAACGAAGGCTGCATAGTGGAGTGGACTTGGGAGAGATTGTATTACAATGAAAGAATTTTTTTTTATTTTTCGAGGAAAAGAATGAACTGGAGGGGAGGGGTGGGCAGGGAGAAAAGTGCAACAATGAATGAATGAAAATCCAAAATCTCTGTAAGTTTTCATTAAAATTACTAATACTTAAAAAAAAGTGTTGATTGTGGACCCAAGCAAGCTGTAATTCTTAACAACCTCAATCTCTTTTCCATCTAATATGGTGCTGCCAAATGGCCTAGTGGTGAGCATCTTTGTCTTCTTGAGGTTAAGCTTCAATGAATATTGAAGGTTGCAATTCTTGACCTTCAGTAGTAAGAGCTTCAAGTCCTCCTCAAATTCAGCAAGCAGGGTTGTGTCATCTGCATAATGCAGGTTACTGATAAGACTTCCTCCAATCCTGATGCCACACTCCTCATAAAGCCCTGCTTCCCAAATGATCTGTTCTGCATACAGATTGAAAAGGTACGGGAGCTGGATCAAATAGTATTTCTATTTTCCACTTTTTTTTTTTTTTTTTTTTTTTTACACAGGGCAGGATCTGGGGTTAGTTCTTGTAGCCACGGCTGGTTCTTCGGCCTTGGGCAAGCTCAAACTTCCGGCCCTTGGAGCAGACATAGGGTTTGGTGTGGCTGTGTGGGGTGCCGGGCGCCTTGCCAAAATGCCTGTACACCTCTCGGCCCTTGCGCGGCCCCACAGCAGCACGGTGCCGCAGCCCTTGGGCGAGTCCAGGACCGGGTCGAAGGTGAGGATCTTGCCTCCAGCCTTGAGGATGCGGCTCCCGGCCTGTCTTCTCATGCCCAGAGCACACACCTTCAGCTGGGGCACCTCCTGAACACACACGTCATCTGTTATGGTCCCATCCACCACAGTTGTCTTGTTTTCTCAGCCAGGAAGCTTCATCTTTCGGATCATCCAAGGAAGGGACAGCGGCTGCCCATTGGTGCAGCTCATGAACAGCCTCTTCAACACAACCTGGTTGAAGGTGGAGTTGATTCGTCTGGCCAAGAACCTGTAGAGCTTGACCAACAGCCCGAGGGAGATGTCCTGGCTCTTAGGGTCCTTGCAACGGACCTTTGTGTCCTTGTTGTGGTGGATGGCGTCTTCGGCTCAGCCACATTGGGAAAGAACTATTTTCCACTTTTTGAGGAAGCACTAGACTTGCCTTCCATAGCAATTGTGCTGTTTTACATTCTCACCATCAGTGCATGGGAGTTCCATTCTCTCTACATTCTCACCAACATTTTTTGTTTGCTGTCCTGTTGAACTGTGCTATTGTTGCTGGGGTGAGGTAATATCTCATTGTTGGGTTTTATTTTGTTTTTTATTTTCTTGTTGCAGACTGAGGGTAAAGTATTTTTATAATTAATAATGAGACAGACTGCCAAGAATGATATAGAACAGAGAGTGTGAAAAACGGGACCAACAGTTCTCCTGACTGAAGGCCTCAAGCCATACCTCTGCGTATTTATTGAGAATCATCAGGAAGGTAAACAAAGTAATATCGTAAGGAAGTACAGAACAAAAACAAAGGATAATGGTGAAGTCTTTTGCAGATAAGGCCAAGTCCCTCTTTACGCTTATCTCAGGAGTGAGGGATTCTGTTAATACAAACTAAGAACAATGTTGACTCTTCGGGAACCCTTAGTGCCACAAGGTGACCTTCAGTTTGTATTAAACCTCCCTCATATCCTGATATAGCATTTCGTTTATTATTAATATTAAATTTTATATTAAGCTTCCCACATTTTCTTTTTTACTGGTTTACATACAAAATTCATAAAGTTCATATACATTGACATCTGTCTAGGAATATCTGGTAGCTTAAGTGGTGAAGGATTGTGCTGCCAACCCAAAGGCATAGGATTCAAATCCACCAGCTGCTATCTGGATAAAGATGGGCAATCTCCTCCTGTGTCATTAACTGCCTCTGAAAACCTACATGAGGGTCAGCTATGGGTTGGTTCTTACTTAACAGTACAACAATAGCTAGATATTTTGAAGAATTTTTCATCTATATATCTTCTTTGGTCAAGAGTCTTTTCATGCCTCCTGTTCATTTTGTGACAGGTCAAAATTCTGCAAATTTTAAACATAAGTTTCTTGTCAGATATTATTGCCAAGTATTTCCCCATCTTTTAGTTTTCTTTTCACCCTATTGGAGGTTTTTATGCACACAAGAATTTGATTTTTAGAAGATTCCATTCATCTATATTATCTTTTATTGTTTGTGGGTTTTTGGTTATGTTTTAAAATCTAGTCATGCCATGGATTAAAGCTTTTAGTTTTGTTCCTTTTTTCCCTGATGAACTTTACTGTTTTTTTCTTTACCCCAGGCCACTGATCCACCTTGAGTTTGTTTTTATGTAGGGTATGAGATGAAGGCAGAAGTTCAAGCTGCTTTGAAGGAAATAGCAAAAAAATAAGGCCCCAGGAATAGATGGTATACCAATTGACATATTTCAGCTAACAGATGCTGCCCTGGATGTGCTCACCAGGTTGTGCCAAGAAATCTGGAGAACAACCACTTGGCCAACTGACTGGAAGAGATCTATATTTGTTCCCATTCCAAAGAAGGGTGACCCAACTGAGTGTGGAAACTACAGAACAATTTCATTGATTTCACATTCAAGCAAGATTCTGCTGAAGATTATCCAGAAATGACTGGAACAGCACATCAGCAGAGAAGTGCCAGAAGTCCAGGCTGGGCTTAGAAGGGGTCGTGGTACTAGGGATATTGTAGCTGATGTTAGATGGATCTTGGCTGAAAGCAGAGAATAACAGAAAAATGTCTGTGTTTCATTGATTATGCAAAGGCATTTGACTGTGTGGATCATAACAAACTGTGGCTGTCTCTGAGAAGAATGGGAATCCCAGAACATTTAATCGTGCTAATGCGAAACCTATACTTGGACCAAGAGGCAGTCGTCAGAACAGAGCAGGGCAACACTGCCTGGTTCAAAATTGGAAAGGGTGTATGCCAGGGATCTGTCCTATCTCCATACCTTTTCAACCTGTATGCAGAGCAGATTATCCGAGAGGCTGGGCTCTATGAGGAGAAGCGTGGTGTTAGGATTGGTGGACGATCTATCAACAATCTGCGTTATGCAGATGACACAACACTGCTTGCTGAAACTGAAGAGGACCTCATGCACTTGCTGCAGACGGTCAAGGACTGCCGCCTTCAGTATGGACTGAGGCTCAATGTCAAGAAGACAAAGATTCTCACCACTGCACCAATCGGTAGCATCAGAATGGGTGGCGAAGAGATTGAGATTGTTCACAGCTTCAGTTTGTTCGGCTCCACGGTCAACACTCTTGGCACCAGCAGCCAGGAAATAAAAAAACGTATTGCGGTGGGAAAGTCTGCTGTTAGGTACCTCTCTAAAGTATTCAAGAGCAACGGTGTCTCTCTGGAGACTAAGGTGCACCTGATACAGGTCATGGTCTTTGCAATCACTTTTTATGCATCAGAGAGTGGGACAATGACTAGGGAGGGTAGAAGGAGAATTGACGCCTTTGAGCTGTGGTGCTGGAGAAGAGTATTGAATGTACCATGGACTGCCAAGAAAACAAACAGATTCATCCTAGATAGAGTTAAACCAGGCTACTCCGTGGAGGCAAGGATTCTGGGGCTTCGTCTGAGACAGGTCCTTGGAGAGGGGCATCATGCTTGGTAGGGTAGAGGGACAGTGCAGGAGGGGAAGATCCTCTATGAGGTGGATTGATTCAGTGACTGAGGTAATCAGGATGGGTGTGTCAGAAGCAATGCGATTGGCACAAGATAGAGCAGGGTTTAGGGCTGTTGTACATAGGGTCGCGATGAATCGCAAACGACTCGATGGCACATAACAACAACAACATAGTGTTAACGATATTGTTCAGTAATTTCCACAGTGTGTTGAATCACTTTTCCTGTGAATAGGGACAAATATGTATCTCTTCTAATCACTTGGCCAAGCAGCTGTCCTCTAAATTTCCTGGCATAACTTGTGAGCATGTACAGGGTCGCATCTGCCAGTTGATACATATTAATTGGATCCCATTGATTGTTGGTGCTTATTTTTAGCCAATGCCTTCAGTGCAGCTTGAACAACTTCTCTCGTTATCATTTTGACTCTTGTTCATATGGCACATCTTAACATTTCTCAGTGTTAATCAATTCTTTTGGGGATAGTGGCTCATATTCTTTTCACCTTCTTTTGATGCTTCCTGGATCATTCAAGATTTTGCCTAGAGCATTTCTCAGTATTGCAACTTGAAGCTTGATTTTGGTTTCCAGTTCTTCCAACTTTATTGTCAAAATCCAGCTCTTTGCACATTTATTATACTTTGCTTTGTGTTGTGGAGCTACCTGTTGACCTGTTGAAATCTTCTGTTCTGATCTTTTACTTTGGCATCTGCGTTTTAGCTTTTTAATGCTCTAGTGAAATTTTCTGAGTCTCTTCTCACAGCTATTTTGGTGTTTTTCTTCCTCTTCTATCTTTGTAGTGACCTTTTGCTCTCTTCATGATGATATCCTTGATGTTATCCAATAACTCCTCTGGTCTTCAATCAATCATTGGTGTTCACTGCCTCAAATCTGTTTTTTTTTTTTTAAAAAAAAATTTTAATGAAAGTTTACAGAGACTTGGGGTTTCCAGTCATTTATTGTTGCACTTTTCTCCCTGCCCACCCATTCCCCCCAATTCACTCTTCTCCTTGAAAAGAAAAAGAAAAACTTTTTTATTGTTATGCAATCCTTCCCCCACAAGTCCACTCCACTATGCAGCCTTCATTCTGGACTTTTAATTATTACTGCATCTTGATTGCATGTTTGGTCAGTTTTGAGCTGTAAAAGTTGGTAGAAATCCTCAGTTTCCTCCTCTCTGGCTTTGGTTGCAGGTGTGTACATTTGGATAATAGTCATATCAACAAGTCTTTCTTGTATGCTTACAGATAGTATCCTCTCACTCCTACTCCCATGGGTTCACAGATGAGCAGAGAGCTAAGCAGCCGAAAGGCAAAATACATACATTTCAAGAGGCAATGGAAGCTCAGAAAGAAAAGCAAGGCAAGGAATAGGAGAGTCTAGGAAAGGGGGAGTCCACCAGGAGGAGGTAGAATGTTTGGGGAACATTTCACCTAGGAGGGAAAGGCAAGAGCAAAATTAAAATGCAAACAGGCTCAGTGTATATGGACAACAAGGAGGCCGATGTGCCTGAAAAAAAAAATGAGATAGAGAAGGTAGGAAAAGAGCCAAACCACTTAGAACCTTGAACCCAAAAGTCAGGGCGTTGAGATTTTCTTTGGAAAGAGACCAGAAGCCATAGATAGATCTTTACATGGAATCCTCTAGCTTCTGTGCTGAGAGCTGTTGGGGAGGAGTAGTGCAGCAAGGTGGTGGCAGGGAGGCCACCAAGAAGCTATTTCAATAGTCCAGGGTGACAATAGCAGCTTGCACTAAGGTCATAGTAGCGGAGGTGGTGAGAAATGGCAAGAATCTGCAAAAATGTCAAAAGATTTATTTGTAGAATTGATGTGAGACAGAGAAAGGAGTTGAGAATGACTCAAAAGGTTTGGTCTAAGGCATTGAAATAAAGAAGTTTCTATATTCAACGTTGGGAGCCAATTGAGGGTGTGTGGGATGAAGAGATTGAGTTGGGTTAAGACCATGATGAACGAAACCCTCACAGTTGAGCCTTGGAGCTTTGGATTAACGGGTACAAGCCAGTCTTGGCTCCAGAACAACACTTAAGATTTCTCAGAATTGTGAGTCATTCGGGACATTTCCCCCTTTGGAGGTTTTGTCCAAATGCAAGAAAATGCTGCTGAAAGGAGGAAGTGGGTTAACCCTCCCCAGAGAATCTTTGGCAAGTGAGTCTGTGCACTGAGAAGAGGCAGTTGCTCCCTCCTTTCCGAAGCTAAGCCTGGCACTGAGTTTGTTTTCTTACTCCCAGAAAGGGATGCTGTAGGTGGACTGAGTTATTAATATGCTAACATATGCCAAGCACTTGCCTACAGTCAGGGCTTGGGGGCTTGTAGGGACCTCTGACAGGACTCAGTCAAAGAAGCAGAGCCAATGAGAATGTGTTGGGGAAAATGGGGTTTATGATAAGAATTTGCTCTCATACAGTGTAGAGAGAGCTGGGGAAGCAGATTGCTTCAAGAGGATGGTATGGGCTGAAATGTATCCACCCCAAAACGTGCATAGAAACCATGTCCCCTGTGCCTACAAATATGATTCCATTTGGAAACAGATTTTTTTTTATGTTAAGTTGGTATCCCTGAGTGGTACAAACAGTTAAATGTGTTAAATTGCTAAGCAAAAGGTTGGAGTTTGAAGTCTACCCTTGGAAGAGGCACCTTGGAAAATCTTCTTCCAAAAAGCAGCCATTGAGAGCTATATGGAACATGGCTCTGTTCTGAAGCACATATGAGTGTGTAAATTAGAATCAACTTGATAGGAAATAAATTTTTGTTACATTAATTATATCGTACCTGAGTAAGGTAGTTTCTAAAGCTAATCACTTTTGAGTTACAAAAAGAGGAAAGTCAGCACAGAGACACATATAAGGATAGACATAAGTCATATGAGGATCCCTACAAGTTAAGAATAGCCCACCTCCAGAAGCTGACAATAATAATAACTTCCACCACAACTGAATGCTTATTATGGGCCAAGCCCAGCACACACAGCACTTGTAATCCCCACAGCCCATAAAAACAAGTTTTACTAGTACTATTCCACAGAAGAAAAAATTGACTCTTAAAATTATTAAACACCATTCCAAATATTATGCAGGTAGGAATGATAATAGAAGCTAACATGTATGTAGCATTTATAAGGCCAGGTACAATTCTGTGATCTAGGAGTACTATGTCATCTATTTTTTTTAACAAATTTATGAGAACTATTACTGGGTCTACTTTAGAGAGAAGGAATCTAAGTCACTTTGCTGGTAAATGTTCAAGGCGATATTTGAACACAGGCAGTCTTTTTCCAGAGTCTGTGCTTATATATAGAATCTTATACAAAAAATGAAGCCTTATACTGCCGTTGCCTCCCTACTCTTAGTGAGACATCATTAATGTACATAAAATGTGGTTACAGACCAAGTGATGGGTATAGCTAGGTATTCATCAGCATGCTCTGGAATGAAATAAAATTACAACAAAGGAGATAGAAATCATTGCAGTTTGAAAGAGTCAAGTGAGGGTTCATGGAGCGAAGCGGTTAGGGGGAAGTCCTGAAAACTGAATGTGGCAAAGTAGAATTTTTAACTAAACATTCATGTTTGTTGTTGTTGTTGTTAGCTGTTAATTAGTCGCTCCTTCACTCATGGCAATCCCAAGCACAACAAAAAACCTTGTCCAGTCCTGTACCAATCCCATGATGAGTTGTAAATCAGAATATTGGCTGAGTTTTTAAAAGGGACAGCCAGACTGTTCCTTTTCTTGCTCAGTCTGGAAATTCTGCTAACGCATGTTCCATTTCATAATAACACAAGTCTCCACTGACGAATGAGTATGGCAGAACATAAGGTGCATTGCCTAAACTTAAACACATGTCTCTTGCATTAAAGGCAAGAACTCTACCACTGCACCACCAAAGCCCCTTAAACACTCATGTTAAGAACTGTAAATATGTACAGTAAACATCTCTGCTCACTGAGTTGTCAATATGAGTCAGGTTTGTTCCAAGCTGGAAATGGCTTCCCTCCATCCTCAAGTAACCCCTAAAAGTCAGTGCTGCTACCATTTTATATATGAAGAAAGGACAGGAAAGTATCCAGAGATGACTCCATTCCATTAAGAAGAGGCAGATTTAGGATAAGAACCATCTCTTATTCCAAAGCCTGCACCAATCCGTTCTTCTCCCTCCCCATTCCTTTCTTGCTTATACAGAATTTACTTCCTTGAACTCAAGACGAAACAGCATTTGGAATTGCAGCTGATTCCAATGAAATATGTGTCATCCCTGTTTGCAGGAGTGGCCGAGCAAGGAGATTTGTTCTAAGAAATGAGATCTCCATCTCAGAAACCCACAAGGATGTCCACCGTTGGGCCATGGAGGCAGAGGCAAGGCCAGCCACTATTAGGGTGCCAGGAAGTGCTGCAGGCCTGCCTTGGGCAAGAGCTCACTCAACAGATAAAAACTTAAGTAGAAGAAAGGAAGACGATAGCATTGCTATATCCTCTCCAGGACCAACACCCCTAATCAGTACTGTAATTCACTGCTCAGTGTGTGTGTGTGTGTGTGTGTGTGTGTGTGTGTGTGTGTGTGTGTGTGTGTGTTTGTGTGTGTGTGTCCTCTCCCAAGAAAGGGTTAGTGTGGTTGGTTCTTCACAACTCTGACCATAGGACTATGGAGTCTGAGGTGCACAGCTAGTATTCAGTATCTGACCACAGGACTATAGATTCTGAGGTGCACAGCTAATATTCAGTGTCTTGGGCAGTTCGATAAATCTTCCTGTTTCCATTTCTGAGATGGAGAAGAACCTTGGAAAAATGAATGCAGGAAACTGAATGAAAGAATCTGGAGAAAACTTGCCAGTCTGGAATAGAATAGATGCATTCTGTTTTAAAACTTAAAGTTATAAATTATAATTTGAATAGTGTTGGGTGTTAGATTGTACTAAGGAATTATTTATTAATGGGATCACTGGTATGTGGATTCCAAAGACTTGCACCTGGCAATGTAGGTCTCTTTTGTAAAATTAATTTTAGAAACGTTATCTTTTATTAAGTTCTGTGACACAGGCCATAGAGTGTTGCACAACGAACCAAAAGACTCAACATATCCAATGGTTCAAATCCACCATGTGATTCCTCAGCAAACAGATGGGAAGTCCCCTCTTGTTAAGATTTAGAGCCTCAGAAATCCAATAAAGGGTTGCTATGAGTTAGAACAGATTCAAGAGTGATGAGTTTACCCTGTGCTGCTGTATCTTTGGCTTATTTGCATTCATCAGTCTTGGTGTCAAGGCAATGTGAAAGGTCCTATTAGGCAGTTCAAAATGAACCCATCAGACTGCAGGGTAGTGTTCTCAGTTGAACTCTACTGTTTCTTTAGCTTTCTATTTTTGTACTTTTGTTTGCATGTTGCTGTTAGATACTATCAAGGTGATTCCAAGACACAACAACAGTTATGCACGGCTGATAAAAAACTGGTCCTGGACCATTTTTACAATTACTGCTATGTTTACTGCTATGTTAGAGTTCTTGTGTTAGAGCCTCTGTGCAGTCTACTTTGTTTTAAGTCTCTTTCCCTTTTATGCTGAACCTCTATTTTATCAAGCATGATGTTCTTCTCCAGAAACTGGTCCCCCCTTCCCCAATAACAAGTCCATCGTATGTGAGATTATTTGCCATCCTCACTTCTAAGGAGCATTTTGATTGCATTTCTTTCAAGATAGATTTGTTTATTCTTCCAATAGTCCATGGTGTATTTAGTATTTTTTCACCAACATAATTCAAAGGCATTACTCTTTCTTCTGTATTTTTTTATTAATATCTAGCTTTCATATGCACATGAGGCAGTTGAGAATACCTTGGCTTGTGTCGGGTAGACCCTAATCTTCAAAGTGACAAAAACTCGAAAGCAGGGCTTTGAACAAATTCTTTGAGGTTCTGTCATAGCTGACAAAGTGAAACCAGAACAGACCTGAACTTGTCAGACATGGGTGAATCAGATGATAATTAGTACAAGGGAAATTATGGCTAGATGACCTGCTGGAAATTTAATCTCACTCTTGGAAAGGCAACATGCACACTGCATAGTAAAGAAAGTCTCTTGATTTGCAGAGTCAGAACCAATGATGTTTTACTTAAAGATGGCAGGCAAGCATACTTCTAGAAACACACCTTGCTTTTCACAGTCCTGGGCACAATCCAGTCTTCTGCACCAAACTCTGGAAGGGACTCAATACCACTCTGCTGAGTCCCCCATTATATTTCAAGGTTTTAATCCATCAATTTTTCTTATTCTGTCTATCATTCCACTTCACTTAAACTGTGAAAATTCAGGTCTGTTACAATTTTATTCCATTGACTGTGACTGAACCAGTTTAAGCTTTTGTAAAACCCTTTTTTAACGTGTGTGTGTGTGTGTGTGTGTGTGTGTGTGTACTTTGCAGATTTTCCCAATGCAACATATCATTTAATTTCTTAACTACTGCTTCCATGAGTTTTATTGTAGAACCAAGCAAAAAGAAATCCTTTTTTTTTTTTTTTAAATTTTTTTTTTTTTATTATTTTTGTGTGCGTGTACCGTCAAATCAGATCTGACTGGTACAGGAGGAGATTGCCCCTCCTTCCCCGGCAGAGCATCTGGTGGATTCGAACCGTGCACCTCTGGGATTGTAGTTGCAGCTTGAAATCCTTGAAACATCAATCTTAGCTTCATTTATCATAATGTTGCTGATTGCTGATCGATTAAGTTATGAAGACTTTTATATCCTTGATGATGAGTAATCCATTAAGAGTAGCTCTAATCTTTGATCTTTCTCAGGAAGTACTTCCAGTCTTCTTCCATTTAAGTGAGCAAAGATGTGTTATCTGTATATTTCAGGTTGTTAATGAGATTTCATCTAATTCAAATTCCATATTTTTCTTTATATTTCAACTTTCTAGATTATTTGCTCAACACACAGATTTAGTAAGTATGTTGAGAAGATATAACCTTAATGCACACTTTTCCTGATTTTAAACTACACAATGTCTCATTCAGTCTAAATGACTACCTTCTGGTCCATGTATGGATTCTCAATGAGCACAGTTAAATGTCTTAGAATTCTTTTTGCAATGTGTCCTTATTTTTTATGATCCACACAATCAAATACCTTTGTGTAGTGATTAAAGCACAACTAAATATCTTTCTGATGTTCTTTAGAGCTATATGGTAACATCTCTTGTTCCATGTCTTCTTCTGAACTGGTTTTTAATTTTTGCTAGTTCCCTGTTAATGTTCTGCTCCAAGCATTTGTTCTTTATCTTCAACAAGCATGTGATAGTAATAATATCATTTGATGATTTCTACCTTCTATTGGTCAACTTTCTTTCTGATGGACATAAAAAGAATCTCTTCCAGTAGGTTGGCCCGGTATCTGTCTTCCAAATTTCTTGTCATATGACAGGCGAGTGCTTCCAGTGTTGCATCAGTTTGTTGAAACATTTTGATTGGTATTCTACCAATTTCTGGATCCTTCCTTTTTGCCAGTGCCTTTAATGCTGCTTGAACTTTTCCCTTCAATCCATAGATTATTGACCCTACATGTTGAAACAGTTAAATATTGTCCAGTTTGGGTTTTGGTTGTTGTTCACTGACTTCATGTTTACCTTCCATCTTCTCTTGAGTCAATGGGCAGAGAAGACACATGGACCTAATTCCTCAGTAGGTGGTAACTTTAAAATTGTTTCTCAATTAGGGCCCATTGTTATAACTTGCTCATTCTAATCTCAGCAGAGGAATAATTACTATTAATAACTCCCTGATGGTTCATTTAAGAAGCCCTGTCTATGACAAACTCTGATTAGGGTAATTCCCACTCTAAAGGAGGGTAACACAGGAAAGTGAGCTTGCTGTAGTGGAAGTGTATTAGGAATAAGGGTACCTCACAGTGAGTGGAGTGGAGCAGGGCCCCAAATTTGTTCCATCGAGTCAGCTCAGACTCACAGCAAACACACATGTGTCAGAGAGAGCTGTGCTCTATAGGGTATTCAATGGCTGATTTAAAAAAAAAAATTTTAGTGAATAATCAGAACTTTCTACCAAGATGCCTCTGAGTACGGCTCAAACTTTCATTCTTTCTATTAGCAGCCAAGCCAGGACTTAGAGTTGAGAAAGAACAGTTGTTCCCTAACTCAGACCTTACAGAGTAACAGGCATTGTTAGATGCCATTGACTGAACTATGACTCATAGTGTTCCCAGGAACAACAGACCAGAACCTTGGCTTATCCTGAGCCATCTTCATGATCTTTGCCATGATCAAGCCCATTGTTGCAGTCACTGTGTCAATGCATCTCCTTCAGAACCTTCTTCTCTTTTGCTGATCCTCTTTTTATTCCCAGCATGAAGATTTTTTTGCAAGAACTAAACCCTCCTGAAAGCATGTCCAAAGCAAGTGAGTTGAAATTTTACCATCCTTACCTCTAAGGAGCACCTTGGTTACACTTCTTCTAAGACAGATTGGTTCTTTCGGTAGCCCACAGACGATTCAACACTCTTCACAAACACAATTCAAAGACTTAATTTTTCTTCATTCTTCTTTTTCATTGTCCAACTTTCATGCCCATATAAAGCAGTGAAAAATAAAATGAGATGTGCCTTAGTCTTTCAAGTGACATTCTTGCTCTTTAGCACTTTAAATAAGTTCTTACAGTAATCTTACTGTGATGCTGGAAGCTATGCCACTGGAATTTAAAATATGAGCAAGGTCATCCATTGTGGACAGATTTCAGCAGAACCTACAGACGAAGAAGCAGGACTATCCATTCACATCAGAAGAGTAGCCTGCCAAAAACCCTAAACTAGCATCAGGAAAACAGTGGCTACAAGCAACTCACATAAAATTTTCCTCAGCCTAGTCTTTCCATTTCCCCCTGTCTCCCCACACTCATGGCCTACTACCATCTAGAGCTCTCACTTATATTATGTAGATTTTTGTACTTGTTTTTTTCCTTGTTTCCTCTGCTCTAACTTTGCTAGCCTTTACGCTGTGTCCTGAGAGACCTTTCTGAAAAGTGAGCAAGGTAGAAACAACCCCAATGTCTTTCACCTGATGAATGTAATTTTACTCCATGGTGTAAGTGAATGAAGGTTAGATATATGCTATCACATAGATGGAACTTGAAAACATTAATTGTATGCTTAAAAATACGTGTTTGTATAGGCAACATCATGATACTTGGAGAAAAGGATGAAGTTATCAACAATTTCCTTTTACTTGGATCTACAATCAACACCCATGGTCACCGAAGTCAAGAAATCAAAAGACAGCACATCCATGTTTATTGCTGCATTATTCACAATAGCAAAGAGATGGAAGCAACCCAAGTGCCCATCAATAAGCAAATGGACAGAAACACTATGGTACATCCACACAATGGAATATTATGCAGCATTGAAAAACAATGAAATAGTGAAACATTACACAACATGGGAAAGCCTTGAGGACATTGTGTTAAGTGAAATAACTCAGTCACAAAAGGATAAATACTGCATAGCACTGCTGTTCTAAAACAGGGCAGACACGGGAGGCTTGGAGAAGGAATTGGCAAGGGATGGATAGATAATGAAACATTAAAATGGAAGAGAGGAGGGGAAGAACTGTTTGAAATTAATATATGATTATACATTATATGCAGGAGAACAGTTTGGAACAAGGGGGGCACTCCAAGGGGGAAGGGAGGGGAAGAAAAGGAAGGGATAGGGAGAAATGTGCAATGATGAATAAATTAAAGAATTATATTTAAAAAAAAGAAAACAAAATGACATGTTGCATTGAGGAAATCTGCTTTCAAGGACCTCTCCAAAATGCTAAAGAGCAATGATGTCAATTTAAAGACTAAGTTGCATGTATGCATCTGAAAGTTGGATAATGAACAATAATGATAGAATCAATGCCTTTGAATTGTGCTGTGAGAGAAGAGTGCTGAATATCCCATAAACTGTCAAGAGAATAAACAAGTCTCTTTTGGAGGAAGTGCAATCACGGTACTCCTTAGAGTCAAGGATGGTGAAAATTAGTCTTATACTTTGGACACATTAATAGGAAAGGTGATTCCTTGGAAAAAGACACAATGATGAAAAAGGTAGAGGGGTCAGGGAAAGAGAAGATGACCCTAAATGAGATGGATTGACACAGTGACTCTAACAATGGGCTCTAACAATGGTTAAGATTGTGAGGATGGCACAGGATAGGGCAAGGTTCAAATCTGTTGATCATAGAGTTGTGAATCATACCTGACTCAATGACACCTAAAAACAATAAGTAACCAAGATTATCAGATGTGCAGGGAGTATGAGGGGAGATTGACATTTGAGTGCACTGAGGACTGGCTTGGTCACACAACCAGTGTGCATTCTGGTGTTGGGGAGAGGGAGGGAGATGGAAGAGACCATCCTCTTGTGATATCCCTGTTAGAGCTGTACTGGATAATTAAGACATAAAAATAATATTAAAATTTCAGCAGAAAGAAAGAAATATTATGTATCCCCCAAAAGAGAAAAAAATTTGATGATTAGAGTAGCAACGGAATACTATGCATCCTATTGGGGAAAAGAACCAAAGTGATGAGGAGGAATCACAAGAATGACATGTCAAAAATTTGATGGAAATCAGGTTCTGTATGGGGTCTTCAGAGTATTTATCCAAGGATAATGTAAAAGACAGAGAAGGGAGATTGGTTTCAGAATATATGATTGGGCCCTCAACGAGGGAGAAGATAAGCAATGCTTTCCAAACAGATCACAAAACAGACCCAAAAGCTGAGTCCTGTAGTGATGAGGACTGTTGACAAACCAAACATTGACTGGAAATTTGATTTTAATTAAAGTAAGTAATCTGATTTATTCCCGGTGTGTCTCATTAGACATGTCATCTCTTACAGGATTGAGGAGCTCTGAGAACAAAGTGGGTACAGCTAGTCCTAGTCAACAGACTGCTGTAACATCCATTTGCATAATGGATGCAATTAGAGCAGAAAGAAGCAAGCCAATGTGGAGATGCATGCGTGACCCTGAAGACATCCTCTCAGGATGAGCAGGTGACTAGGCTGGCCCCCAGTAAATCCTTTCTGGTTTTGGACACCTCTTGGCAACTCTGGTTCTTCTTCTTGTTGTTGTTGCTGTTGTTTGGTGCCATCAAGGCAAGTATCACTCATATGAACTTTATGAACTAAAGATCTGAACCCTGTTCTGTCCTGTGCCATCCTCACAGTTCCTGACACACAAGAACCCATTGCAGCAGTCACTGTGTCAGTCCACCTGGTTGGGGGATCTTCTTTTCTTTCGCTGACCCTCCACCCTTCCCAGCATCATGTCTTTCTCCAAGCCCCTCCTAACAGCATCCCAGGGCATATGAGGTAAAACCTCCTCATTCTTGCCTCCAAAGAGCATTCTGGCTGCACCCTCTTGCTAGTTCTCTTGGCTGTCCATGGAATGTTCAGTGCTCTTCTCCAACACCGCAGCTCAAAGGCGTCAATTCTTTTCCTGGTGTCTTAGTGGTAAGGAATTGTACTGCCATTGCAAAGGTACGCAGGCCAAATTCATCAACTAGTGTGCAGGAGAGAGAGGGTCAATCTCTTCCTATGGGATTTACAGCCTCTGAAAATTGGGTTGGTTCCCACTCTAAGGTACACAACAACAAGTTGTCTTACCTAGTTGTTGTTATGTGATAGCTAGTGTTGTTAAGGAACTGACTCGTAGCTGACTTTCCAGTGGGTCCCTAATACTGCTGAGCAAAAATACCACAAGAGGAAGGCTCTAAAGAACAAGAAGAAAATATCTCATCTGTTTGCCGAAACCCACTCATAGCTGACCCTCCAGTGAGTTTCCAATGCCCAGGAGAAGCCACTGGTGGATTTGAATTGTCTGAGAGGCATGGCCTATGGGTTAACAGCGAACTTCCTATAAACTACAGGTCATTAGTAGTGCTGTGTTCTGTGAGCTTCAGAAGATTTCATCTTGGCATTTTCAGCTTTTGGAAGTAATGAGCATTTCTTGGCATTCCTTAGCTTGTTGGTGGAATCTCACATGATGTTTTCTCCTTACGTGTGTGTCTCCATGTCTTCTTTTCCTTTTTGTAAGATAACTCTCAGATGGAATTTGGTTCAGAACTCACCCTACTCTGGTATGGCCTCATTAACAAAACAGAAGAAAGCTCCTCTTTCCCAACAGGGTCACATATTCATCAAGAGTGTGGGCATCAGTATATCAAATGGGATGAAAAAATGTAATCCATAATAATGTCTTCTTAATCATCTTCTAGATACCTAGACAGACTTCTTAAATGTCCTTTCTGATATCAGTAGAGTTTCACACCTGATTCATCCTAAACCATAGTCTAAAATCATATCTTTCTAATAAGACAAAACAGAGTGAATCCGATGACTCTTTTTAATTAGAACAGACCTCCTAAAATAACTTTCTTCTTCTTTTCCACAAAGCAAATCCGTGACTTGATTTCTTTAAATTATAAAACTATATACTATAAGAGCCCTCTATAACCCCTAAACAATGAATAAGAATTTCAAAATTTCTAACACTTTAATTTCTGGCACACATTAGAAAATGTTACGCATCTTCAATTACACATAGGACAGGTAAGCAAAGATATTTTGGAAAACAAAAGATATAGAATTTTAAAAGAAAATACTCCACAGAATGTTTAAAGTTTTCCCTAAATGTTTGTGTTAAAACAAAAACTATCTGCACCATTTGTTCCGATACATCATGATACAGTCTCTCTCTCATTATCATTGCTTAGCTGACCCTTCATTGGGTTTCTGAGGCTGTAAGTTCACAGGAAGAGATTGCTTATCTTTCTCCCAAGAAGCCGCTGGTGGATTCTGACTCCCTGCTGGAAGATGTCATGAATATACTTGTGTACCCACCCCAACACCAAATAGGTGTTAGATTCCTAGTGGGCCTGAAAAATGGAGGAAGAGATGTTCAAAGAAACGGATTAACAGAGTGGTTGTAACAATGGGCGTAAGTACGGCAACAATTGTCAGGATGGCAGAGCTTTGCTCTGTTTGTACACAGGTCACTGTGAATCAGACTGACTCAAAGGCACCTGACAACAGTGACATTCCTGGGGCAATGATCCTGTTTGGAAATAGTTTGGGTTTGTTTTTTTTTTTAAACTTTTATATTAATGACCATGTCAGTATAAGATGGCTCTAAATCTAATCACTTCTAAATTCTGAAAGAACAGATTAGACACAGACACAAATAGGAAAGAGAGATGATAGCATGTGAGCATTGTTACAAGGCAAAGGATCAAAGACACCAGGACTCCCAGTGAACAAAAAGCCAACACTCATTGGAGACTCTTTGGACTTTCAGCCACCAGAACTGCAAGAAAATAAATTTTTGTTCTTTAATCCATAAACATACCACTGATTACCAAGAGAACTAACAGGTCTAACCTGGAGAGGGGGAAACCAAGCTGCTCCTTGGAGGCAAGGATTTTGAGATTCTATCTTCACGTACTTTAGGCATGTAGCCAGAAGTGACCAATGTTCAGTGAAGGGCATCATGCTTGGAAGGGTGGAGGGACAGCACAGGAGAGGAAGATCCCAGATGAGATGGATTTACACAGTAATTTGGGTGATAAGGGTAGGTGTGTCAGAGGCAGTTAGATTGGTTAGGGATAGAATAGGGTTCAGAGGTATTGAGCATAGGATCACTATGAGCAGTAGTCTACTCGATAGCACATTACAACATCAACAAAATCACTCACTTTGGGTATTTCTGTTACAGTATTACTAACTAGGTAACTAAGACATGATTCCATGTTTTAAAATATATCCTCAGTTAAACTGAAAGATAATCCCGCCAAGGAATGTGGTACAAACCATTTTAAAACTAAATAGTAAAGACTTGCCCAACATGTCCTATGAAATGAAAACTATTCATCTATTCCAAGAAAAACAAATGAATATTTTCCCTGGAAGTTATACAAATCACATTGAAAAGTTCTACTTCAAGATAATCTCATCTATGATGACTAAAGCTATTTTAATACTCAATATTCATTATAAAATGACTGGGTGGTTCCCAGTTTCATTTGTCATAGATGGCAACTTTGCGTCTCTGCCCTCTACCCCAGTCCTACCTCTCCTATCCTAACAAACATCCCCTTCTAGGAAAGATGATGTGCCAATTATCAGGGAATAGTTTACAAAACTACTTCTGATCAGACAGATTGCCATTATAGAAAATTAATAAACACAGCATTGCGAAATGCAATAACACTAAAAAATAGCAGATATATGTTTAAAATACACTGAACCTTGTAGTAAGCCAGGTCATAAAAGTTTTTGAACAGACATCTAAAGTAGAATGACTGACCTCTCAGTCCAGAACAAAAAAGAAGAAAGCAAAGATGTACTGAAATGGCTAGTCCCTGAAGACTAAGGGGCCTCACAAATCTCAGCTTCCATGACCCTGAAACCAGAACTAGGTGGTGCCTGACCACCACTGCTGACCACTCTAAAAGAATCATAGAAGATCCTGGACAGAATGATGGAAAATGTAGGACAAAACTGAAGAAAAGGTCAGGCTTACTGGTTCAATAGTGATGACTGGTGGAATCTCTGAGATTATTTACCTTTGTGGTTGTTGTGTACCATCTAGTCAGAACTGACACAACAGCTGACCTAGCGGGTTGTAATATGAAGCAAATCACATGGGAGTGAATTATCCATCCTCTCACAGAGCAGCTAGTGGTTTTAAACCATGTACCATTAACATTGGCCCAAAATGCCTTATCACTAACCACCAGAGCTCTTACTTCTGTTGTTGTTGTGTTCCATAGAGTCAGAATTGACCCATAGCTGACCCTCCAATGGCTTTTCAGAGACAGTTAATCACATGGGAGGAGATTGCCCTTCCTTCTCCCTGTAGCAATTCTTGTCACTAGCCCCCCAGAACTCCCTAATAAATCTGGACCAAAACTCACTCCTATGGCTTAACTTTCAGTCAAACAATTAGACAACCCTATAAGGTGACAGCTATAAATCATAGTTAACTCAAAGGCACCGGCAACAACAATATAAAGTGATCATTAACACCAGGGAGACATTCAATCTTTAGAATAACTAATAATACAAGATCAAAATGCAGCATTTGTCCTAAGCAGGAAGAGATAAGATAACAAGGATTAATGGAAATGAGATTAACTGGGAAGAAGTGGGAAAAGTGTAAAGACAAATATGGGCATTTTAATTGATGCTGTAAAAGTGATATGTATGGATGATTGAAACGAAACCTCATTTTCTTTGTAAATCTTCACTTGAATCACAATTTTGAAGTGCTTTCAAGCAGAACAGTTTAATTTTTAAAACTCAAGTCACAATGAAATTCTAGTTTCAACCCTGATAAAGTAAGTCTTGGGTGGCAACAGAAGTTGGAACCCATGAAAAATGAAGATGAAATTTCAAGAAGGTGGTAGCAGAGCACGAAAGCTCTGCAGCCCCTGAGTGACTGCAGAGGTTGAACACCCATGACGCTGGCTCAGAGCAGGTAGCCTTTTGCCAAAAATGAGTCACCCTCTGGTTGATCATGTGTGTCAGAGCAGAACAGCAAGCCACAGGGTTTCCACAGCGGCCCCATTTTGGAAGTAGATGACCAGATCTTTTTTCTGAGTCACTTCTGGGTAAGTTCGAACCGTAACCTTTCCTTCAGTAGCCAAGTGCTTAACTGTTTGCACCCTCCAGTGGCTTATTCCTTAAGGGAAGCCGGGTTAAGTACACTATGTGACATACATAAAATGAAAAAAACATAAGGCTGAAACAAGAAAGAACCACTCTTAAAGTCAAAGACTGGGGAGAGCGTGGGGAAGGATCTAAAATACAGTGTTAAAGGCAAGAAAAAGATGTATAGTACACCCTGGGGGAGGGAGAGTGATTTTATTTTTTCAAAAGCAGAGTCTTTGTTGTTTAGGTGTTATTCAATACTTCATTTTTTATTGCCATTATTATTATTCACTTTAATGAAAATTTACAGACTTTGGATTTCCATTCATTCATTGTTGCACTTTTCTCCCTGCCCATAGCTCTCCCCAGTTCACTCTTCTCTTTGAAAAGTAAAAGAAAAATTCTTTCATTGTTATACAATCCCTCCCCCCAGGTCCACTCCATTACGCAGCCTTCATTCTGGCCTCCTGTCATGACAATAATACCTAATCACATATCCCTTAGTGACACTATGCACCACGGGACAAAGCCCTGCTCAAGCCTGTGTCGTCTTCACAATGCGACTCTGTTGCAGCTACTGTGTCAATAGATTTCATGGAGGGTCTTCTTTATCTCCCTAATCCTTTTCTTTACCAATTGTGATGTTCTTCTCCAGGGACTGGTTCTTCCTGATGACATACCCAAACTTACCGTCCTTGCTTCTGAAGAGCATTCAGAATATACTTTTTCCAAGACATATGTTTGCTGTTCTGGCAGTCCTTAATATATTCATCACTAACACCATGATTCTAAGGCACTAATTCCTCTGCTCTGGTAGTCTAGTGGTTGAAGAGTTCTTTTGCCAAACCAAAGGCTGCAGTTCATATTCACCAGCTGCTCTATGTGAGAAAGATGGGCAATCTCCTCCCATGCAACTTTGTTGTTGTTGTTGTTGTTGTTGTTGACTGCCTTCGAGTCAAGCATGACTCACAGCGACCCTATGAACAAAAGGCCTGAAGCCTTTCTTTCTATAACTATCGACATTTAGCAAAGTTCATAGAGTTTCCAGAGGCATGTTGTTTAGGAAGTGGATTTACTGTCTCTCAAAACCCATTAGAAGCTCAGCTATGAGTTGAATTCTGACTCAGTGGTACATAACACCAATCTTTCACAGCTGTACTTACTCATTGTCCAGACTTTGCACATGTATGACTACCAAAACTTCAAACTGACTCATAGCTGACATTCCAGTGGATTTTCAAGGGATTGTAACCCACATGAGAGGAAAACGTCCCTCTTCCTTCCACAGAGCTGCTGATAGATTTGAACCACCAGAGAGCCGAGGCTTTTGGGATAGCAGCATAACTCCATTTAGACTAAGTAACCGAGCTCCTTTATAGCCCGTGTTAGGTGAACTTTAGTCTTCAAATAGATATCTTTCATTACAAGCACTTTTAAAGATATCTTCTGTAGCAAATTTGCACAATATATAATTTGGTTTATTTGTAGCTGCTTCTCTAAGTGTTAATTGTAGATCCAAGTAAAATGAAATAATAAACAGCTTCAATCTTCTCTTCATGTTACCTATCAGTCTAGTTGTGAGGAATTTTTCACTTCTTATGTTGAGGCATGTTGTTGTTGTTGTTATGTGCCGTCAAGTCAAATCCAACTCATAGTGACCCTATGTACAACAGCTCTGAAACCTGCTTTATCCTGAACCAATCTTACCATCTCTGATACATCTATCCCCATTAGCTAAGTCATGAATCAATGCATCTCATCCAGGGTCTTCCTCTCCTGTGCTGTCTCTCCATCCTCCCCAGTATGATGTTACTCTCCAAGGACTGGTCCCTTCTTGCAACATTCCCAAAGTATGTCAAATGGAGCTTTAGAATCCTTGCCTCCCAGGAGCAGCCTGATTTCACCCTCTCCAGAAACAACCTGTTTGCTCTCTTAGCAGTCCATGGCATACACAACACTCTTATGCAGCATCACAACTCAAAGGCATTGATTATTCTTCTATCATCCTTAGTCATTTTGAGGTATAGTCTATACCTCAAAAAGGCTGTCGTCTTATGTCTTCATCAGTAAGTACTTCAAGGTTCTAATAATCTTTAACACAAATCAACCTACTAAATGTAACATCCCAAAGGCAACCTACACATATAACTATGAGACATCAGTGGGAAGAGGATTCTCATACATGTACTTACTTAACCCTTTTGATACCCTGTGACTTCAAAATTTAAAAATTAAATATCTTTAAAATAATTTTTAAAACCCCAAAATAAATTCAGATCAAACTCAGCCCAATTCCTTGTCGCTGAAACCTTTTAATTTTTCCTTTTTTTTTCTTTCATAGCCAGGGAACAGCCCACTATATACCAGAGTGCTGCTCCTGGAGTTAATAACTTCTCACTTTTAACAAACGTCAGACTTAATGACTGCATGGCTATGATAAATGAAAATTACACAGACCACAGTCGCCACGATTTGGCTCAGCAGAGCAGTCTTTTTGATCTACACTGTGTCTCTTTGGCTTGGCTTATAGGAGCAGTCTAGGAGGGAAACATAGAGACCAAGTGTTCAGAAGTGTTGGATTTCGGGTGGAATTTTAATAGTTTTCTTTGGATTCTATGAACATTCCTTGAGAGAGACTTTGAGTATGCAAATCCATTAGGTTGGGCACAAGACGCCACCAATTGAGCCCCACTAGGAGATGGAGGTGCTGGGAGGCCAGGGTAAGAACTTAGCTAACTCTTGGGTGGTTGATTGGCTGTATCTCTGGGGAGGCTCTCAATTAGAAAACTGTGAAGTGTAAAGAAAAGAGCAGCATAAAAAAAAAAAACAACCAAAACCACACACCAAAACCCTTAAGCAAGCATGTTTTGCTTGTTTTTAAAATACGGTAAAATCTATGAGAGCCAGAACTCTTTGGAGCCGCCTAGTTTTCTAAGTCTGGAACATTTTCTGCCTTTGACAGGGAGCAGTCTTATTGCTTTTCTATCATTTTCTATTAGCGGAAAATATTTATGTTTTCCTCCTCTGACAGGTTTCTGCTTTACAAGATTTCCAGGTCTTGCAGGTTTTACTATAATATTTTCATTGTTTTTGGTGAAAGTTTATGAAGTAGGTAAGTTCCCATGTGACAGTTTCTGCTTAAATTTCTCAGTGACTCTGGTTCCGTTATTCATGTGCAAACATTCTTCATTCTTCATGTGCAAACATTCTCACGGTTTCCGTTCTGGTTGTCATATTTCTAGCAATCTTGTTTCCCTGCCCTTTACTTTCTCATCTTTTAAAGTAGTTGTTGACTGTTCAGTGCCATATATATATAGTATTGTATATATATATTTTTAAAAGAGCTCAGTGTTCACGTTATTCTTTATTTGATGTCCCAATTTTTCATTTAGTAAAAAGGTGCCCATGAGGGACAGTTTCAGTTCAAAGTTTACATAATTTCTCAAAGCAATGGTCTTGGGATGTCCTCTAGCCTCAACCAGTCCAGTTAGTCTAGATTTTTTAAGAATTTTAATGTCTGATCTATATTTTTCTCCCATTCTAACAGAATTCTACTGTGGTTCTAATTAGAATGTTAGGTAATGGTAGCCAGGCACCATCTAGTTTTTCAGATCTCAGGTAGATGAAGCTGTTGTCCATGTAGACTATATTGGTGCCACAGGGATCTCTGGAGGCGTAGTGGATAAGAAGTTGTGCTGTCAACCCAAAGGCAAGTGTTTTGAACTCTCTAGCTTCCCAAAGGCAGAAAGATGGTCAATCTCTTCCCATGCAGTTTATGTTGTTGTTGTTGTTGTTATGTGCTGTCGAGTCGCCTGTGACTCATAGCGACCCTATGTACAACAGCCCTAAACTCCGCTCTGTCCTGTGCCAATCGCACTGTCTCTGACACTCCCATCCCAATTATCCCAGTCACTGAATCAATCCACCTCATAGAGGGCCTTCCTCTCCTGCGCCGTCCCTCCACCCTCCCAAGCATGATGTCCCTCTCTAAGGACCGGTCTCTCCTCACAACATGTCCAAAGTAAGTTAGACGGAGCCTCAGAATCCTTGCCTCCAAGGAGCCACCCGGTTTAACCCTCTCCAGGACAAATCTGTTTGTTTTCCTAGCAGTCCATGGTATTCTCAATACTCTTCTCCAGCACCACAGCTCAAAGGCATCAATTCTCCTTCTATCCTCCTTGGTCATTGTCCAACTCTCTGATGCATAACAGGTGATTGCGAAGACCATGGCCTGTATCAGACGCACCTTAGTCTCCAGAGAGACATCACTGCTCTTCAGCACTTTGGAGAGGTCCCTAACAGCAGACTTTCCCATGGCAATGCGCCTTTTAATTTCCTGGGTGCTGAAAATCCACTGGAGAGTCCTCTATGAATTCGTTCCAACTCAATAGCAATGATTTGAGTTGTTATTAGCTGTATGGATTAGTTTCTTCTTTGAGTCTTTGGCTTTCTGCTTTTTCTTTGGCTTTGTATAGGTAGAGATGAATAGTTGTTTCTTATATGGGCACTCACAAGCTTTTAAGAGCTCAGAGTGTTGTTTTTGTTGTTATGTGCTGTCAAGTCAACTATGACCCATAGCAACCCTATGAAGAATGGCTCTGAACCTTGTCTGAACCTTGTCCTGTCCTGAGCCAACCTAACTGTCTTTGACACACCTGATCCCATTGCCATAGTCGCTGTGTCAATCTGTCTCATTTAGGGTCTTTTCCCTTTGTGCTGACCCTTTACCCATCCTAGCATGATATCTTTCTCCACGGACTAGTCCTTCCTGGCAACATGCCCAAAGTATACAAGACAGAGCTTCAAATTATTTGCCTTCAGGGAGAAAACAAATTTCACCCTCTCCTGGATTCCCCTACTGGTTTTCTTGGCAGTCTATGATACATTCAATACTCTTCTCCAGCACCACAACTCAAAGGCATTGATTTTCTTCTGTCATCTTTATTCATTGCCTAGCTCTCAAGATGGATAGCAAACAGTTGAGAAGACCATGACCTGGATTAGGTGTAGATAAGTCTCTAGACTGACATTGTTGCTCTTATCCCAAATGTTGTTGTTGCTGTGTACCATAGAGTTGGAATTGACCCATAGCTGATCCTTCAGAGGGTTTTCAGGGTCAATTAATCACATAGGAGGAGACTGTGCATCATTCTTCTGCAGAGCAACTGGTGTCCTTGAACTGTATGCCTTCAGGATTGCACTGCAGCTTCTTGCCACGAGGCTAACATAGCTCAATACTACTCATCAAATTTGGCTGTAGAACTTGTTAAGCCAATTGACAGAGATAGCCTATCAGACTATGATTCTAACACTTCAAACCCAGGAAACCAATCCTTCAAGATGTTTATGTCTTATAAATATCTATAATTGTTTCTCTATGTGTTTTATTATATATTCAAATATCTGTGCATATAATCACATACATATGCATATACCCAAATATACTCATATAAACGTACCTGTACATGTATCCTTAATAATAAACCACCAGGGAACTTAGTGGTAAGACGTGTACTGCCATGGCAAAGGCACTTGATTCGAATGCACTAGCTGTTCCACAGGAGAAAGACAATCTCCTCTTGTGTGATTTACTGCCCCTGAAAGCCTGCTGGAAGGTCAAGTATGGATTGGTTCCAACTTGACAGCACACAACCACAACATCACACATACATGCATGCATACATACACATATATACACTAACACTCATGGTTTTTGTTGGCAGGGTGGTATGAGTTTGGAGATGTGAAAAACAGCAGAAGAAAAGAGTGGATACTGACAAAGAATAACTTCTAAATGCTAAAAAAAAAAAGTAGTGAGACCATGTCAGAGTTTTTGTTTAATTAATTACTAAGGAGGCAAAAACCAGAGCCAAAGAAGAGGAAATCAATTATTTCTACCACTTTTACAATCAGAAATTGATCGAACATGGAAGAAGGGTTCACTAATAATAATAGGTGACTGGAATGTAACAGTTTGGAATGAAGAAGAAGGATTAGTAGTCAGGAAACAGGGGCTTGGTGGCAGAAACTGGAGATAAAATGATCAAATTTTGCACAGTCAATTATTTATTCATTGTAAATACCTTTTATATGAAACAAATAGTTACTATAAACATGGACCTCACCTGATAGTCTGCACAGGAATAAAATTGACTACATCTGTGGAAAGAATTATTAGAGAAACTCAGTATCAGCTGTGAAAACCAGGCCAATGTTGATTGTGGAACAGATCATCAACTACTCATATGCATGTCCAAACTAAAGAGAAAAAAAAAAAGAAAATCTACAAGAACCAAAATTTGACTTTGAGTCTATGCCACCTGAATTCAAAAAAACCATCTCAGCCTTGAATACTAATGAGCAGTGAGTCACTGTGAGTCATAGTGGACTCAATGGCACATATCAACAACATCAAGAGGGAGACAAAAGCTTGCTTCTTGGTGTTATTAGTAGGTCAGTGCCCGCCAGCATCTATTTTTAGGGTAAGTTCACATCCACTTGACATTTCTGGGTACTCTATCAGTTGATGCTGCTAATCAAAAGATTGGCAGTTCAAACACATTCAGAGGTGCCTCTAAAGAAAGACCTAGTGACAAAATTCTGAAAAGTCAGCTACTGAAAACCCTACACAAAGAGCAGAGTCTATCTATTCTGACACACATTCTGACGCTTTGAGTCAGAATCAACTTGAGAGCAACTGGTTGGGGTTTGGAGTTGTCTGTTTTTTGGAGGGTTATTTGTTTGCTTCCGTAAAGTCAGTAAAAGAAGCACTGATATAAATTCAAAAGAAGGTAATAAAAACTTTTTTTTAAAGTTCCATTTCTGTAGCCCACTTCCATTTCCTTTGATCCTTAATTCCTAGGTTAATGCCCGAAGAACAGTCTCAGGCAGTCTTTCACCTTAAACATCGGCATAGCACCATGAAGCCTCTCGAGCTATGGCATCATGCAAAACTTTCAACAAAGTCAATGTTGGTGGGTGTTACAGTCATACAGACATGGACGCCAGCCTCCCAGGGGTCTCTGATGTCAAGGCTATGTTATTATTAGATAATTGGACTGTATAGATCATAATAAATTATCAGTAACATTGAAAAGAATGAAAATTCCAGAATACTTAATTCTGCTCACGTGAAACACAGACCAATACTCAACTGTTCAAACAGAACAAGAGACACAGCACTATTTAAATCAAGGAAGGTGCTCATCAGAGTTGTATTCTTTCTCCATACCTATCTAGTCTGTATGCACAGCAAACCATTAGAGAAACTGTACTATATGAAGAAGAATGTGCCGTCAGAAATGGAGAAAGATTCATTAACGATCTGCATCGTGCACATGACACAACCTTGTTTGCAGAAAGTGAAGAGGACTTGAAGCACTTTCTAAAAATGTTCAAAGATTAGAGTCTTCAATACAAGTTACATGTCAACATAAAAAAAACAAAACCCTTTACCACTGTACCAATAGGCAACAGCATTATAAATGCAAATTAAGATTTAAGTTGTCAGTTATTTCATTTAGTTAGATCTACAATCAACACCCAGGAGATCAGTAGTCAAGAAATCGAAGTACATGTTTCATTGGGAAAATTTGCTGTTGATGAGGATCTCTTTAAAGTGCTAAAGAGCAGAGATGTCAGTTTAAAGGCCAAGGTACCCTTGAGTCAACTCCATCCCCTAGCAACTCCACTAACAGGGTAGAATTGTCCTATTGGATTTTCTTCATTAACCTTTACAGCAGCAATCTTTTTTTCTGCTGGCAGTGCTTACCCACTACATCACCAGTGTTCCTTTCTGGCTGGGCTATATCAAAATTCAAGCCCAATGCTCAAGTCATTTCAGCTCATAACAACACTGTAGGAAAGAGTAGCACTACCCATATGTTTTCCAATCTTTACTGAAGCAGATTGCCTCATCTCTTTGTTTTCTTGGCAGTCCATGGTACATTCAATACTCTTCTCCAGCATCACAGCTCAAAGGCATCAATTCTCCTTCTATCCTTCCTAGTCATTGTCCAGCTCTCTGATGCATAACAAGTAATTGCAAAGACCATGGCCAGTATCAGGCACACCTTCGTCCCCAAAGGGACATCGTTGCTCTTGAGTACTTTAGAGAGGTCCCTAACATCAGACTTTCCCATCGCAATACGTTTTTGATTTCCTGATGAAAAAAACTTTATACATGAATCTCACCTAATGGGCTACATAGGAATCAAATTGACTACATTTATTGATGAAATCTTTGGAGAAGCTCAATATCAGCAGTCAAAACTAGGCCGGGGCAAACAGTGGATCAGATCATCAATTATTCATATCCAAGTTTAAGTTGAGGGAAAAAAAATAAGTCCACGGGAACCAAGATATGACCTTGAATCAATTCCATCTGAATTTCAAAGTCATCTTAAGAATAGGTTTGAGATATTGAACACCAATGATCAAAAACCAGATGAGTTGTGGGATGATATCAAAGATATTATCCATTAATAAAGTAAAAGGTCATTATAAAAATGAAGGAGAAAGAAAAAATTGAAATTATGTCAGAAGAGACTCTAAAGATTGCACTGGAGCATTGAGAAGCCAAAACAAAAGGAAAATAAGTCGAAGTGAAAGCTGAACAGAAGATTTCAAAGGGCAGCTCAGGAGGACAAAGCAAAGTAATATAATAGAATATGCAGAGAGCTGGAGTTGGAGAATAAAAAGGGAAGGATACACTCTGCATGTATTTCTCAAGATGAAAAAACTGTAAAACAAATTTAAGCCTTGTGTTGCAATATTGAATGATGTTATGGGCAATATACTTAATGACCTAGAAAGCATCAAAAGAAGATACAGGGAATACACAAAAATCACTATACCAGAAAGAGTTGATTGACACTGAAAAATTTCAGGAAGTATCATATGAACAGGAGCCAATAGTAATGAAGGAGGAAGCAGAAGCTGCATTGAAGGCATTGGCAAAAAATAAGGCCCCAGGAATCGATGGGATACCAATTGACTTGTTTCAATTAACAGATGCAGCCGTGGATGAATTCACCAGTCTATGCCAGGAAATTTGGAGAACAGCTGTCTGGCCAATGGATTGGAAGAAGTACATATTTGTTCCCCTTCCCCAAAACGGTGATCCAACTGAATGTGGAAACTAGTGAACAATACATTAATATCACATGCAAGAAAAATACTGCTGCAATTAGCTAGTTAGGAGCCGTGAAACTGGCTATGACTCATAGCAACCCTCAACCCTATGAACAACAGATCTAAACTTTGCCTTATCCTGTGCCATCTTCATGATCTCCATCATGCTCAAACACATTATTGCTGTCTCTGGGAAATTTGTGTCTTTAAGGATCTCTTTCACTGACCATCTTTCCCAGTAGGATATCTTTTACAAAGATCTGGCCCTTCCTGACAACAGGCCCAGAGTATGCGAGACAAGGTTTCACCATCTTTGTCTCTAAGGACCAAGAGTTATCCTTCACTTTGCTAATAAGGGTCACCTTTTCTCTCCAATAAATTATCTGCTTGTATACCATGGCTACTTTTGTATTAGAATTCTTTTCTATATTGATTTGAAGGTGTTTATTTTATTTGGTTTAATTATACACATAACTTTCTACAATCTAAACACCTTCTTCAAATCTGTCATCTTGTGTCTCTTCATCCACAGTGTCTTCATAGCGATGACATTTTATCAGGGTTTTTTCCCCTGTTATGGTCTGTGCTTTTAAAATGTCATTAATCCTGTCGTGAACTGAATTGTGTCCCCAAAATAAGTGTGTATAATGATGTGATGTGGAAGCTATATAATGATCTAATAAATTAAATCCTTGTAGGAGGATTAAGAGTGGAATGCAACATTCTCTAACCCCACTCCAGCCCTGATTGAGTGAAGGAGCTTTGACCTAAAGTGTAGCCTTTAATGCTTTTTATTTAATTAGAGATTAAAAAAGGAAGGAAAGCAGGCCAAGAGGTGGTTGTCATTGTCAGGTGCCATCGAGTCAAGGACAACTCATAGCGATCCTATGAACAACAGACCTGAACTCCGTCCTGTCTCATGCAGTCCTCATCATCTGTGGTACGCTTTGAACCCATTGTTGTCGTCACGGGGTCAATCCATCTTGTTAGCAATCTTCCTCTCTTTCACTGACCCTGCCCCTTTCCAAGCATAAGTATTCCAAGGAATAGCCTTTCATAGCAACATGTCTAAAGTATGAAGGACAAAGCTTTGCTATCTTTTTCTCTAAGGAGCACTCTTACACTTTTCCAAGACATATCTGTTTGTTCTTTGGCAGTCCATGGGATATTCAGTGTTCTTCTCTAATGCCATAACTCAAGGGCATAAATTCTTCTTCTATTATCCTTATTCATGGTTCAGATGTACAGCAAGTGATTGAAAAGACTATGGCCTGAATCATGGAGGGGATCCTAAATACCACCAAGAAAAAATTGCCATCAGTGGAGTGCATCTTTTTGGACCTGAATCCTTGGCCAGAACACATGGAGGTCTCCAAAGAACAGCAAGATGCTGAAGGAAATAGGACCTTCCTCTATACCCAACAGAGAGAGGACATTCCCCTAGAAGTGGTTTCCTGAACTTGAGCTCATAGTCTCCTAAACTGTAAGAGAACAGATTTATTTACTAAACCTATTCACTTGTGGGGTCTCTGTTATAGCTGCCTTAGATAACTAAGACAAATCATTTTGTATCCCTAGGGCCAAAAAAAAAATATCACTCTATATTTGTACCAATTATTTTTGGTACAATGACTGAATTTCATTTTCTTTTAATGCTTTCAGTGTCATTCAAGATTTTGCCCATTCAGCAAGCAATACATGTTGGAGAGGATGTGGAGAGGTGGAAACCCTCATACACTGTTGGTGGGGTTGTAAAATGGTACAACCACTCTGGAAGACAGTTTGGCATTTCCTCAAAAAGTTGGACATAGAAACTCCACGTGACATTGATATTCCACTACTGAGAATATACCCCCAAGGAAATTAGAACTGAGACACAAATGGATATTTGTATAACAGTGTTCATAACAGTGTTATTCACCATCTGAAGAACATGGAAAAAGCCCAAATGTCAAAACAAGAAAGAATAGATGGAGAAATTGTGGTACATTCACATAATGGAGTATTATGCAGCACTCAGGAGCAATGATTTTTTTAAAAATACTATATAATTTGAGAAAGACTAGAGAGCATTATGCTAAATGAACTAACTCATTTCATAAGGACAAATATAGCATAAGACCATTATTGTAAAAATAGAAGAATAACTAGTAAAACATGTATGGGAACACAAGGGGGAAAGACGTGGGAGCAGAGGAGTGAAAATAGGCATGGGAGAAACTACAGGGTTCCACAATTTGGTGGGTGTTGAGAGGGAGGAAAGGAAATGAAAAGGATCCAGCAGGGACCTGAAAAGACTAGGTAATGATGGACAAGGTCTAATGGTGATTCGTTTTATAAAACATAATACATGGGAATTATTGTATGAAACACAATGTGATTGAAGAATAGTGTCACACACAATGTATATGAACTTTGTAAGCAAACTTATATAACAGGGAGAGGGGACATTTTTCCCATAGAATTATCCGGTATTACAACTTGAGGCTTGAATTTGTTTTTTCTTTTTAAATATTTTATCTTTAAAAATGTTAAGTTTATAGAAAGGTTCTAAATATTGATGTTCATATATACTGTTCACTCAGATTCCTCCAAAATTAATTCTGACATAACCTTGGTATAACTCTGACATAACCTTCATATATTTATCAAAACAGACATTAACATTGATACCATTCACAAAACTATTCTTCCAGATTTTCCCAGTTTTGTCACTAATAATACTTTTCTGTTTCAGAATCTAATTTTTCATCATGTCTCCTTTTGTTCTTAAGTTTTTTCAGCTTGAGAAATGACAAGAATGTTTGTTTCCCCTCTTGATTTTTTTTATGCCAAGTCCTTGCATATTTCATTATAATACTTTCCTTTCTTTCCTTTGTCTTTTCAAGCCTGGTTATAATAGTTGGAAATCAAAAGCCATGTTTCATTGGGAAATCTGTCAAGGACTTTTCCAAAATACTGAAGTGCACAAGGATGTCTGTTTAAAGAAAAAGGCCTGATTCAGGCCAGGGTATTTTCAATTGCTTTCTACGCATCTGAAAACTGAACAATAAATAAAGATTCTAAAAGAGGAGTCTATATCTTTGAATTGCAGTGTTGGTGAAGAGTTATTGAATATCCCATCAACTGTCAAAAGAACAAACAAATCTGTCTTAAAGAAGTACAACCAGAGTGATCCTTAAAGGCTAGGATGGTGAAACTTCTTTTCATTTACTTGGGTACATTTTCAGGAGAAACCAATCATTGGAGAAAGACCTCATGCTGCAAAAGGTAGAAGGTCTTAAAAAAAAAAGTAGAAGATCTGCAAAAGAGAGAAAGATTCTCGTTCAACTAGATGGACTGGTGCAGTGACTGTCACAATGGCTTAAGCAGACAGAGATCGTGAGGAAGGTTCAGATCTGTGGTTTATAGAGTCACTACGAGTGAACTGCTCCTTGGAGGTAAGGATTCTGAAGCTCTCTCTGACATACTTCTGACATGTTGTCAGGAAAAGCCAGTCCTTGGAGAGGGACACTATGCTTGGAAGGGTGGAGTGACAGTCCAGGAGAGGAAGACCCTCGATGAGATGGATTGACTTAGTGACTGGGGTAATGGGGGTAGGTGTGTCAGAGAAAATAAGATTGGCTCAGGATGGAGCAGGGTTCAGAGCTACTGTTCATAGGATCACTATGAGTCACAGGAAATTCAATGGTATATAACAAGAACAAAAAACAGCAATATATTTCTATTATTGAATGTATTATTTAACTTTCCACTTTTAAGTCTCTAGTAAAGTTGAAGTCACAAGTTGAAACTGAAATAGTTTTAAGTTACAAAACACACAGTGTAATAGCAAAGGATGCTGCTGTGTGTCAGAAAGTGTGAGGATGGCGCAGGATAGAGCAGAGTTCAGATCTTTTGCTCATAGGGTCACTATAAGTCATACTCAACTAGAGGGCACTTAACAACAGCAACAGTAGCAAAGGTATAAAACCCAGGCATTCCCTTCAGAAATTGTAACCGACTGATTCTTTGGCCCGTGCTTCTAGGACTGCTCTGCAGATATATTTGGCATTCTAGTGGTTGACACCAGTGGGCAGAGCACTTTTAATGGAGCTCTTTTGTTCAGATCACCTGGAAGAATGTTGTTCACAAGGAGAAGCCCCACAGAACATCAGCATATGGGAGTCACTTTAGTCTGTATGTTGTTATAAGGTAACACTGAGTCTGCTCTGATTCATGACAATTTCATGCATAAAAAACAACTTTGCCTGCGTCTCTATCACCCTCACAGCTGCCAGCATGTTCAAATCCATCTGTCTTTGTGGCTATTGCATCAGTCATCCTCACTGGCTTTCTACTTCACTGAACATCATGACCTCCTCCAACGATTGTTACTGATCCCATTCAATGATGTGTCCAAATCTACTGAGTTGTAAAATATTCTGTTGTGATCCATAGTTTTTATGGCAATTTTTTAGAAGTCAATTACGAGATCTTTCTGACAAGTCTCTTAGAGTCTAGAAGCTCCACTGAAACCTGTCCACTGTGGGTGGCCTGAATTTGTGGTTCAAATGCAGTAGGAGTAGATATCGTCAGTGAATCTGAAATGCATTCATCTGAGGATGATCATATTTGCTGCGTAAGTTCCCTTCTAAGCCCTAGTGGAGACACTGCTGGAAGTTTTGCAACATGACCAAGGATAGAATTTATCAAGTTAACTCCTGCTGCAGAACATGGAGTAACACGTTAAACCACGGGAAACCTGGCAGATGCCATTGACCAATTTCCTTGAAGCATCTGCGTCATGAAACCAAAAATAGCCAGCACGTCTTTCTGGCCCAACCCTTCGCTTCAGGGTAATGGTGACAACTTGAATGCTGGAACTCCAACTAAGGCAAATGCAGATCCACTGTCAAAAATTGTTCCTGCTAAAACTATACGACAGACATCAGATGGATCAGCCCTTCCCTCCCACCTCACCCCACCTAGATGAAATTACCTTAAGTCTCAAACTCCTCATAGGCTGTGGCGTGAAGGACCTCTTTTAATTCTCATTGTTGCTAGGTTTATGACTTCAGAGCCTCAGCAGAGAGACACATGCTTATCAAGTGCTGTCTCTGCTCTGTCCTGCAATGACCCAGGGGGAAAACCCAGGCCCTTCCTGTGTCTTCCACAAAAACACTCAAGCACGTGTTAGTCCATGTGAACCCTTAGGTTTCATGAATGTAGGAGCGTGTGGACACACACACAGAGTTTTTAAGTCGCCACAATGACATCTCTGAGAATTAGGCTGTCTAGTTAAACGAAATGCATATGGCTAGAACAAAGGTCCTCTCCAGGTTGAATTCAACACTGAAGCTCTCTTATCAACATCTCTCCTTTGACTGAGTCTGAATGGAAGAACATGTGTTCTCTGTGTAGGATTCCTCTTCTCAGAGCCTCGCTAGGAAGTCTGAAGCAATATTGACCAACTGAGCACCCTGTTAATAATGTGAAAACCAAGTTCTTGCCAAGAAACTTACTTGCAATACATTGCAAGTAAAAAGAGAAATAGGAAAATATGTATTGAGTTTGAAATAAGAGTTTCCTTTGACCTTTCAACACAAATGACACACATGCATCAAGTGACTAAATATTTATGGTTTTGCAACTTAAAGTCTGGGCAAGGGTTACACTTTAGAAAAGGAGACTGTTAAGGGGCTTATTATACAGCTGGCTGAGTGTGTGCTCACATCAAATGTCATCTTTGATCCTAACAGCAAAACTACAAACAAGGTATGTTATTCCTGTATTACTTACAAGCTCAAAATGACTGTCCAGCAGTAACCAGCAATTGGAAGAATCATAACTGATGCAGAACTATTGGCATTTCTACTACATCTTGCTGCATCATTATACCAAGAGTGAAAATAACACTGAAGTCTCTTCAGACTCAGCTCTTCACTGAACTAAATAGAGTCTGCCATTAAGCTTTTACTCTTCCTTCCGTAGTAAAGAAGTTTCTTAGAAACAAGCAGGAAGCAGAAATAGAAGTTAGCAATGGTAGATAGAAACAACACTTTTGTTGTGGCTTCCTAGAATTCTTTGTATAGTTTAAAAATGAGTTGCCATTGAGTGGATTCCAACTAACAGTGATGTCGTGTGTGTCAGAGTAGAAGTGTGCTTCTTAGAGCTTCCCTGGTTAATGTTTCATAAATAGATTGCCAGGCCTTTCTTCTGAGGTACCTCAGGGAGGACTTCAACCTCTAAGCTTTCAGTGAGCAGCAGAGCATGTCAACTGTTTTCACCACCCAGGGATTTCATGTATAATTCAAACTATATTATATTCTGTTGTCAATTGTAATAACAAATGTTTTTCTCCCAGTGTAACAGCTGCACGTATACTTTGTCTATCATTTTCTTTACTGAGCAGAAAGTGTTCATTTTAATGTGACCAAACCAAAGAGACAGACAAATCAGGAAGGATGACTTAGAATTCTGTTTATATAAATTAAGAGTTGTTCTCCCTTGCTTCAGAGGTCAGCAGAGGTTTGTCTAACCCTATGATGCCATTCATGCCCAGGAAATCCACTCTTCATTGAGAAAACTGTAGATTTAAGATATTCTCGAAAGAATATGAAGTCCATCAATCAGTGAAAAACAGGAAGGAGAGAAAGATAAGTTTAGCTCCCAGTGGCGGAGAAACATAATCTTCTAATAAGTTGATTCCCTAGCAGAAGATAAACCAACTTTTCTCCACTCATAACATTCACAAGGGGGTTCTCACTATAGGAAGAGACTCAAGTATTCCCAGAGTGGGATTTCACACACCAGTGTGCTGTCACTTCCAAGCCTCCAGCACTGGGCAGGCTGATGAAGCTCTTTGTTCTACATGCTGTGGAAGGAACCAAGCCAGCACCCTATGGTGCTCAAGATAGCACCCAGTTCTTAAGCTCTCTGCCAGGGACTGAGCCCCTCACACATGTATGTGCAGGACACAGACCATTATTGACGGTCCTATGTCTGCCACCATCCATCCATCAGTTCACAGCACCATGGCATCTCATGCATTGCTATGATACTGGAAGCTGTAACACTGGTATTGCAAAAACCAGAAGGGCCACCTGTGGTAGAAAGGTTTCCATGAAAACTCAAAAGAAGAAAAATCTGACAATCTAGCCCCCCCCCAAAAATTACCCAATGAAAACCCTAAGGATCACAACAGAGTACTGTTTGATAAAGTGTTGGAAGATGAAAAAAAAGGTTAAAAGGTACTCTAAATACACAGTGACCACGACAATGGGCTCAAGCTTGCCAGCAGTCATGGGGATAGCACTGGGAACAGGGAGACTCGAGATGATGGTAACTAGCAACAGAGTCTGGTGGAGGAGACACAGGCATGATAAATAAATAAATGAAGCACGACAGACTTTGTCTTACAAGAGCACAAAGTGTCATGGGAACATGCAAAAGAGAACAACACCCATCCAAGAGACTCTACAAACATTCAGAGAGAAGGGAAATGTGAACTGAGTTTTAAGAAATTAACATCAATAAAGAAGATGGGTTGTTTCAGATTGAATTCTATACCTAAAAAGATATGATATCCTAACCTCTAGTACCTATGAGCTTGGCCTTATTTAAAGAAACATTTTTTAGGATGTAACAACTTAATACGAGGCTGTACTAGAAGAGGGTAAATCCTTATCCAACCTGAGGGATGCACGGGGCAAAGAGAAGAAACACTGAAAGAGGGATGTTGGCCACCTGCAACCCAGCAAAGTGTGACACAGAGAATCTCCCCCTTGAGAAATCAGAGCCCTACAGACAGCCCACATTCAGACTCTGAACCTCCAGAATTGTGAGGCAATACATTTGTCTTTTCAAACAACTCACATGTGTCCTTTATCACAGCACCCCTGACAAAGATTCAAATTCTGCTATCGGTGCTTTCTAGCTTCATGACCTTGACCTAATTGTCTTAGGGCAAACAGGACCAGTGTAAGGATCAGAAAAAAAATCCATGTGCAAAGGGATGGAATGAACACCAGCACCTTGTTCACCACACAGAGCAAATGTTTGGGTTTGGAATAGATTTTTTTTCTTAAGAATGGAAGAATCATTGAAAATGAAGAAATAAAGACAGATTCTCGGGGAGGTGGATTGACAAAAGATTGGGACAAGGGACTTGAACATAGCAGAGATCACAGTGATGGTGCAGGGCAGGGCAATGTTTCAATCTGCTGTTCAGAGTCACTATGTGCTGTGGTTGCCTCAATGGCACCAAACAGCAGCAATAACAAGCAGCCTTGAATAGACTCAGAGGGTAGGGCTGGGAGTCAAGATTGTGAGGCTGTGTTTAGTGCTGGCAGTTGTAGGGCTGTGTGGTGCTTTAAAGGCAAAAATCTCAAGTCCCTTCTGATTCTCTCACCTCTAATCTCTTACCCTGCTCCCAGTATTGGAAACATCCCTTGTAGTCTTGTGGGGTTCTCTGATGATGCTGTGTTTCAAGCACCTCACCCTTTGTGGCTGTAAGTTGCTATTGCATTGGCTCCAACTCTTTGCATGTACAATAGTATGAGCCATTGCCCAATCCCATACCATCTTCACAACCCTAGGTATGCTCAGTTCCGTCATTGCTGCAATTATGTATTTTGACCATCTTCTAATCTGGTGCTGTAGTCTGTAGGCAGTTGCACCGCTACAGAAAGGCTGTGCTTTTCTTGTGGTTCAAATTCACCAGCAAATCCACAAGAGAAAGGTGAACCACTCTGTTCCCATATGATTTGCAACCTCTGAGAACCTGCTGGAGAGTCAGCTATGAGTCAGTTCCAGCTCAACAAAAGTGAGAGAGATCAAACAATATTATGTTGGGCTCCATCACATTTCCAATAGCCAGACTGCAGAAATAGATGACCAGACTCTCTTAGTCCAGGAGCTGTGCTGAAACCTGCCCTCCACGAGGGGCCTGGCTGGTGTTTGTGAAATCAGTGGCATCACCTCCAACATCATAGCAACATCCCAACCACAAGTGGGTGGCAGATATCTCCATCAGGTCTTAGAAATAGTTAAACTGACTGTGTTCGCCGCTGCCACCACCACCACCACCACCAACACACCCCAACACCTCATATGAGCAGATGAGAATTCTCGAGAAAATTCCAGAACCATTTTACACAGAATGTCTTGTGACTTCGGCAACTAAGAAGAGAAATCTATATCCTCTCTTTCTCAGCAAAAACAAGACATTTAAAGAAGAGAAGATCCCAGAAGAACCATCACGTGTCCTTGTCAAACAGTATTTCAGAGATTGGGCACAGTACTTTCTCCTGGTAATTATGAAAATTCCTCTTACACACCAAACATCTGATAATTGCTTTGTTGCTATTGGCTGCTTTGAGTCTGCTCCCAACTCATGACTACTCCATGCACAATGGAATGGGCTCATTGTGATTCTGGGATTTTCCTTGGCTAATTTCCAGAAGTAGATACCTAGGTCTTTCTTCCTAGTCTATCCTTGTTCTGGAAATTTCACTGAAACACAACAAGCCATCACTGGCAGATAAGTGGTTGCTGTGCATGAGGTACTTTGCTTAGAAACCGAATCAAGTCTTTTACATAGAAGGTGAAAAATTTACCTCTGGGCAAACCACTGTCCTCATAATTGCACTAAAATCCACTGCTGTTGAGTTGATTTCTACTTGTAGGGGCTCTAGAAAACAGGGTGTAATTGGAAACCCAGAAGGTTTCCAAGGCTGTAAATCTTTATAGCTGCAGACTGGCTCATCTTTCTTGCCTGAAGAGGCTTGTAGGTTTAAACCACTAAACTTTCAGTTAGCAGTCTTACTGGCTTACCTTACTATGCTACCAAAGGGGAGCTCTGGTGGTCTAGTGGTAAGAAACTGCGCTGTAATCTCAAAGGCACATGGTTCAAATCCACCAGATGCTCCAAGGAAGAAGGATGGACAGTCTCCTCCCACAGTTTACTGTCTCTGAAAACCTGCTAGAGGATCAGCTATGAGTCGATTCTGACTAGATGGCACAAAGCTATGCTGCCAAGGCACATTCATAAATGCATTATACTTTATAAATTATGTGTGTGAATGAATATGTGTGAGTGTTTCAATAATGTGACTAGGATTCAATGGCAATATTTTAAAAACTGAAGGCAGACAATCTCCAAGCAAGGAACTGACACATAAGCCCAGGTCACAGGGTCACCAAGAAGTGGAAGCACGGTTCTTCAGACCTAGCTCAGTGACCTTCCAACTAGGAGATTTGCACACTGTGTGTGAGCCAGGAGGGCATCCCCTGGATCCCAGAGCAGAGACTTTACTGGAAAACCGCTGGTAAACCACAGGTAAAAGTTGACATGTTGCAGAAGAGAGCAAGGAAGTACTTAACAGTGCTTAATGTACACATTTTAAGAATAAAGCAAACAGGTGCATTATTAAGTAGAATCCAAAATCTCTCAGGAATTCATGCAGACTACATGAAAGGGTCCATTGCTATAATGGTGTCCATACAAAACATAGTAAAACTGGCAACATCAGGTCCTGTCTTTTCTTCCTTCTCCTTCCCCTAACTCTCGTAGTATCACTGGAGATGTCAAAAAGCCAAAGTGGTGAGTGGCAGGATACCAAAGGAGCTAGCAAAAAAAAAAAAAAAAAAAAAAAAGGAAGAACCAGTGTCCTCCTTTGCTCTGTTCCCCTCTTGCAAGGAGGCAACAGGACTTAGCTGGGGAAGGAGAAAAGCTTTGACAAAGTGAAGAATTTTTATTATGACATTGCTGTTAGGTGCTGTCAAATTGACTATGACTTACAAACAACAGAAACATAAACCCATAAACAACAGATGAGAACCCTCTCTTCTTCCGTCCTCACAGTCTCCACCATGGCACTGCTGCAGTCACCATGTCAATCCACCTTGTTGAGGGTCTTCCTCTCTTTCACTGACTTTCTACTTTTTTCAGCAGATTATTACATCTGAGTGGTCAAATTAACTCTTGAACCTAGACTTAAATAGGAATAAGATGCTTCATTATCTGCAAGTAACCAGACAATCTGTGGGGTCAGGACTGTCTTAACAAGGCCCAAGGAAGACCTCATACTACAGAGCAACATGTAGAAAAGAACAGTTACTGTCCGTGCAAACCATAAGTCCTGCTGGTAACCACTCTGAGAGCTTGTAGGAAAACCATTCCTTGCAGGCATGGCTGCTTGACAATTTGTGTGAAAACCTAGGAAACAGCTCAAGGAGCAGCATTCAGTGAACTGAGGCACTTCTGAGCCTTTGAGCTCATGAGAACTTTTGGTTGATTTGTTATCTGAGTCTACTAGCCAAGGGGGATAAATGGGTAACACTTAGAGTTAGTCTCATAACGCTTACCTGTATTTATTCACCATGTGGGTGCCAGATAAAATGCAGACGCTCAGTTAGATTTGAATGTCAGATAAACAATGAGTGGAGTTATTTTTAGAATAAGTGTATCCAAAATACTAGAGAGAATATACTTATACAAAAAAAAATGGTATCTTTTTATCTGAATCTCATATATAGTTGTATGCCTTGTATCTTTAACAAACTTATTGCTCTATTTACACACCATTCATTTAAAATGTAAAACTCTACAGTTCATGTATCGTCGTTGTTGTTGTTGTTGATTGCTGTCTTGTATGACTTATAGCAACCCTAGGAAAAAGAGCTGAAGCCTTTCTGTAACTATCATCGTTTCTCAAAGTTCATAGAGTTTCCCGAGGCATGTTGTTTAGGAAGTGGATGCCACTCCATTTTGACGACTCCCCAAAAGACATTTCACACCCATTAGCAGTCACTTTCCACACCCTATTCCATCTCTTAACAATCTCTCATTTATTTTCTGTTTCTACTGTTGCTGTTAGGTAGTCAAGTTGGCTGTGACTCAACATTACCTGATGAACAACTGATCAGAACCTTGCCCTGTTCTGTGCCACCATTACGATTTCTGACAGACTAACAAGCATTATTGTAGTCACCACGTCAATCTAGCTCTTCTGAAGGTCTTCTTCTGTTTTGCTGACCATTGCAAACATGATGTATGTTTCTAAGGACTGGCTTTTTCTGAAAACATGCTCAAAGTGTGTGTGATAAAGATACACCATCCTTGCCTCTAAGGTGCTCCCTGGTTTCACTTTCTCCAGGATAGATTTGTTTGTTCTTGTTATGTGTCTATAGATTTCTCTTTCTAGATGTTTTGTATGAATAAGACCATGGGACAAGTAGCTTTTTGTGACTGACTTTTTTTGCTTAGCATGTTTCTATGGTTTCTTCAAGATGTTCCCTTGTATTGGTGAATAATTTCCATTATATGATTACACCATATTTTCTTTATCCAGTCATCAGTTTGTGGATATTTAAATTATTTCTGCTTTTTTACTGTTATTAATAATGTTATGACAAACATTTGTGTTGAAGCTTCTTTGTAGATATGTCTTCATTTCTCTTTATTAAACCTAAAATTTGAATTGCTGAGTCATATGTTAACTCTAGGCTTTTTTTTTTAACTATCTTTCCCAGTGTGCCTCGTGGATTTGAACTGTTGATTTCATGGTTATCAGCCCAGTGATTTCATCCTGCACCACCAAGACTCTTTAATTTTTTTTTTTTTAAGTGCAAAACAAAAACCCAACACAACAAAACTGCATTGTCATTGAGTGGAACCAACTAATAGCTGATCCTTGAGCAAAGGTGACAAAACAAGAGTGTGGAAATTATTGAGCAATATCACTAATATTACATGCAAGCAAGATTCTGCTGAAGATTATCCAAAAACAACTGAAGAGGTACATCAACAGAGAACTGTCAGAAGTACAGTCTGAGTTTAGAAGAGGCTGTGGTACTAGGGATATTATAGCTAATGTTATATGGATCTTGGCTGAAAGTAGAGAATACCAGAGATATGTTTATCTGTGTTTCATTGACTATGCAAAGGCCTTTGACAGTGTGGACCACAACAAACTGTGCTTGACTCTGAAAAGAATAGGAATCCTAGAACACTTGATTGTACTTTTTTAAAAAATTTTTAGTAAGTTTTATTAATGTTAATAAACATTTACAGAGAATTTGGATTTCCATTCATTCATTGTTGCACTATTTTCTCTACCCCTTCCCAGTTTGTTCCTCTTTTTTTCTTCCCCCTTGAAGGTCTGTTTTAATTTTCCCATTGCCACAAGGCTTGTCAAAACCAGTTCTGATTAATCTGCTGTGTCATTGTGTCCTTTGCTACTCCCTATCACTCCTCCCTGAGAGAGACTTCACCCTGATTCATAAGGAAAAGGGGATGGTGTATTCTCTAAGCTACTTCCTGCTGAAAAGGGACGCTGTAGGTTTCAGGGTGAAGATCCTATCTCACTACTCTAAAGGGCCCCTTTGGCAATAGGAAGCAAATAGACTATTGTGAAGATTGATTTTGGAATTTAGATGCACTGTTATCAGCTGTGCTTAGCCATACATGTTCATATCCCTGAAGATGTATCATGGAAGTATTGTAGCCTAGAAGACACAAATTTAACTAACAAGTTAAAAGTACATGAGTCAAAAATTAAAAGCAATAATATTCCAAGTAGAGGTTCTAACAGTGGCACAAATCAAGTTACAGAGGGAAGGTAGTTCTTAAAATATAAGGCTTATTGACTAGCACTTTGTCTATTATAGTATAAAGGTTAGGAACCACAAGATGTAGAGGCTCAACTATGTCATTTATTACTCTTAAGTCCTGGACCAAATTCCATCTACCACTGGGCTGTTTTAGAGCTCAAAAGTCTGCATGCAAGGCAGAGGTGAAGTAAGGAACAGCTTATGAGGTTTTCTGTCAATTCCAACAACTAAGAAATAGTGAGAAGAGTTGGGAGCTCAGAAGGCTTTTGGGACTAAATAGTAGGCTCTTGTGTCCAGGAGGAAAATGAATATATTACCAGTAATGTTAATGCTCACTCACAGCTCTTCTGGGAGGATCTAAATCATTGAAGCATCCTCCTTTGTTTCCAGCCAGGAGCTGGGACCAGTCAGTCCTGCCAGCCACCAGGACCTGATGTGGGCTGCCCTTGGCCATGTGTCCTTCAGATCCATACTTAAAGCAAGTGAGTGGGAACTTCCTCTCTACTCCCTTGCATATCTGTGGCTCTCGTCTGTGACACTATTTACTGAAGTGGCCCAGCTTTCCTAGTGGAAGCAATTCTGACCTCCTTTATTACCTTTGGGTGGCACTGTTTATGAGTAAGACTTCCTTTTCCTGACACAGGCCCTAAACTGGCAGCAATAGCTGCCCCAATAATTTTGGCCATTCTCTGGTCTTTCTCTTCCCTCTAGATCCCAGTTGTTAAAAGAGGGGAAAATTTAAACACATATATAACAAATCATTTTGAACAATATAATCTTTTACGTTTATGGCAAGGAATATTAACAATATGATAATTTCAAATCCAGAGATACATGTTCCAATGCAGTTCCTATTTTCCATAAATGGTTTTGGTAAGAAGAATATTGTAAATGTGAATACAGTTCCACTATTCCTCCTCCATGCCATGATATAGTGTTATTAGCATGAGCAGTTATAAATCCATTGCCTTCCTTACTCTAACTTAATTTTTTTGAATTTAAAGTTATTATTAATTTCAGTAAAAATTTACAGAGCCTTTGAATTTCCATTCATTCATTGTTGCACATTTCTCCCTTCCCAAGCCTCCCCCACCCCAGAACACTACCCTCTTGGAAAAGTAAACGAAAAATTCTTGCATTCTTTTACAAACCCTCCCCCATGTCCACTCCACCATGTAGTCATTGCTCTAGACTCCTGTCATGACAGAAATACCTAATCACATATCCCTTTTAAACAGTTTTCTCCCTTATCTGTTTCAGTGCAGTATACATTATTGAACCCATCTTTCTCAGTCTTTCCCCAAGCCCAAGGTCAGTCCTGTTTTACAACCGTGGCACCATGCAATATTTGTCCTTTTGTGACTGGGATACTTCACTAAACATAATGTTCTCCAGAGTCAACCATTTTGAATAATATTGCATTAGTTCCTTGTGTTTCAATGCAGCATAGTATTCCATTGTGTGAATATACCACAGCTTCTCTATCCATTCATTTGCTGATGGGCACTTCGGTTGTTTCCAACTTCTTGCTATTGTGAACAAAGCTGCAATAAACATGGGTGTGCATTTGATTGGACTTTTGCGAAAACTATACTTGGACCAGGAAGTAGTTTTCAGAATAGTGCAAGGAAACACTGCATGGTTCAAAACCTGGAAGGGTGTACACCAGGGATATACCCTGTCTCTCTATATTTTCAATTTATACGCAGAACAGATCATCTGGGAGGCTGGGCTGTATGAGGCCGAATGTGGCATCAGGATTGGAGGAAGACTCATCAACAACCTGTGTTATGCAGATGACACAAACTTGCTTGCTGGAACTGAGGATGACCTGTAGTACTTGCTGCAGAAGGTCAAGGACTTCAGCCTTCAGTATTGATTGAAGCTCGACATCAAGAAAACAAAGTTTCTCACTAATGAAGGAATTTTTCTTTTACTTTTCAAAGAGAAGAGCGAACTGGGGGTGGGGATAGGGTGGGTGGAGAGAAAAGTGCAATAATGAATGAATGGAAATTCAAAATCTCTGTAAATGTTCATTGAAATAAAAAAAAA
>NW_006399801.1:4019567-4039627 GCF_000299155.1 Elephantulus edwardii | reverse complement strand
ACAAATGACTCGATGGTATATAACAACAACATAAATTGCATAGGAGGAGATTGTATATCTATTCCCTGAATTGCCTCTAGTGGATTCGAAACCCCAGAGAGGGCTTACCTATGGGTTAGCAGAGCAAATCTCTATGAACTAGGCCACCAGAGCTGAGGACTCTTAAACAGCCTGTGCTATTCCCTGCCTGACAATCCACATAAAAGTTAAAATAATTTCCTTTGTGATTCAAAATCAGCATGGCTAAGACCTTTCTTTCAACCCTCTGAAGTCATTTCCCAATGGAAGCCTAGTCTGCCCAACATGACTTGTTCATTAGCAAGGGTGAAAAACATTTAAATACACCTCTGGACTCTCCCACAAAATCCTGCTGGGGTTTATAGGGTGAGCAGTAATCTCTCCTATAGACAGAAAATGGAATTTGGCTAGCTCCCTTTGTGTCTTCAAGTCTCTTGGTTCACAACTGAGAAAGATGATTCTAAAAGTCATTCAGCTAAAACTGACGGACATGAAAGTCAACACATAATAAATTATTTGGGTTAACAGAAGTCTCAGAGTTTCTTAATGACTCCCAAGTGAAAAAGTAGAACAAATAATTTCTTTGCCTTCCTTATTTAGGATAGTGTGTTCTCTCTCTCTCTCTCATTTATCTCTGTAGTCAGTCCTTAAAACACTAAGAAACAAGAATATAAGTTGTAAAACTAAGGTGTGTCTGATCCAAGCCATGGTATTTTCAAATTTTCTATGCATCTGAAAGTTAGAAAATAAACAATGATGGTCAAAAGGACCGGTGCCTTTGAACTGTGGTGTTGGTGAAGAACATTCAATATTCCATGAACTGTGAGAAGAATTTGTCTTGAAGGAAGTGTGACCAGGGTGTTCTTAGAGGCAAGGAGAGTGAAACTTTGTCTCACATACTTTGGGCATGTTGACAGTAAGGGTGTTGTTGTTGTTAAGCGCTGGCAAGCTGTAGACAACTCAATGCGACACTATGAACAAAAGACCTGAACACTTGTATAACTTTCATCGTTTCTCCAAGATCATAGGGTTTCCAGAGGCAAGCTGTTTCGGAAGTGGATGCCACTCCTGCTTCCAAGACTGTAGAGGTAAATCCTTGAGAAAGATACCATGCTAGGCAAAGTGGAGGGTCAGAGAAAAAGAGGAATACCCAAGAGAGACCACAATTGTCTTGAGCATATCAAAGATTGTGAGGTTGGTGCAGGATAGGGCAAGATTCACATCCGTTGTTTATAGGATGCTATGTGTTGTAGTAAACTTGATAGCACCCAACAACAAGCCCTCAATTAATGAGCGGTATCATCACCATTAGAGTTAAGTCTTGCCCTTTCTGTGAAATACTTTTCTGAAATTTTATACCAAATACTGGCAATATTATTTTCTAGGTAAGATAAAGCATCCAATGACTGGTCCAAGGTCACACAACATATGAATAGCCAAACTTGCATAATTTATGAGAGAAGTTGTGGTTCAGTGGCACACTTCTCAGTGGTCACCCAGGAGACCTGGGTTCAATCCCTGTCAATGTAAACTTAAGGGGTTATTACGATGCTGAAAAGATTTCATTGGAGCTTCCAAACCAGGATGGACTAGAAAAAACAACCACTTTGCCAACTGACTGTAAAAGATCTATATTTGTTCCCATTCCAAAGAAGGGTGACCCAACAGTGTGAAAACTATAAAAAAATATCATTGATTTCATATGCAAGCAAGATTCTACTGATGATTATCCAAAAACAACTGGAACAGCACATCAGCAGAGAACTTCCAGAAGTCCAGGCTGGGTTTAGAAGGGGTCGTGGTACTAGGGATATTGTAGCTGATGTTAGATGGATCTTAGCTGAAAGTAGGGAATAGCAAAGGAATGTCTATCTGTGTTTCATTAATTATGCAAAGACATTTGACTGTATGGATCATAACAAACTGTGGCTGACACTGAAAAGAATGGGAATCCCAGAACACTTGATTGTGCTAATGCGAAACCTATACTTGGACCAAGAGGCAGTTGTCAGAACAGAGCAAGGAAACACTGCATGGTTCAAAATTGGGAAAGGTGTACGCCAGGGATGTGTCCTGTCTCAATACCTTTTCAAGCTGTATGCAGAACAGATTATCTGAAAGCCTGGGCTCTATGAGGAGAAGTGTGGCATCAGGATTGGTGGAAGTTCTATTAACAATCTGCGTTATGCAGATGACACAACCCTGCTTGCTGAAACTGAGGAGGACCTGATGTGCTTGCTGCAGAGGGTCAAGGACTGCAGCCTTCAGTATGGATTGAGGCTCAATGTCAAGAAGACAAAGATTCTCACCACTGGACCAATTGGCAGCATCAGGATGAATGGTGAAGAGATTGAGATTGTTAACAACTTTAGTTTGCTTGGCTCCATGGTCAACACTCTTGGCACCAGCAGCGAGGAAATAAAAAAAAAAAACATTGCTATGGGAAAGTCTGCTGTTAGGGACCTCTCCAGGGTACTGAAGAGCAATGGGGTCACTCTGGAGACTAAGGTGCATCTGATACAGGCCATGGTCTCTGCAATCACTTGCTATGCATCGGAGAGTTGGACAATGACTAGGGAGGATAGAAGGAGAATTGATGCCTTTTGAGCTGTGGTGCCGGAGAAGACTATTGGATGTACGATGGACTGCCAAGAAAGCAAACAGATCCATCCTGGAGAGGGTTAAACCAGGTTGCTCCTTGGAGGCAAGGATTCTGGGGCTTCGTCTGACATACTTTGGACATGTTGCAAGGAGGGACCGGTCCTTAGAGAGGGACATCATTCTTGGGAGGGTGGAGGGATGGTGTAGGAGGGGAAGACCCTCTATGAGATGGATTGATTCAGTGACTGGGGTAATAGGGATGGGTATGTCAAAGGCAGTGCGATTTGCACAGGACAGAGCAGGATTTAGGGCTGCTGTATATAAGGTGACTATGAATCGCAAGCTACTCAACAGCACATAACAACAACAACTTCTGACCTTGTGTGTCACCTGCTTGAAACTCCTCAATAAGCCTCTACAGAAGAAGTCCAAATTCCTTCACATGTGGGGAAAGACCATCCGTCCACTATTTGGCCTTGGCCTTCTAGACTGTCCTGCTGCTGAAATCAGCTTCTTAAACTAACAGAGTGATACAACAGACTTGTGCTGGTCCTTCACACTCAAGGCTCTACTGCATCTCGAGATGCAGTGTGGGTGGGCTGTTGGCTCTCTCTGAAATTCCTTCCTCACTTTAACTTCTGCTTCGTTTTTAAGACCCACCTTAATCACCAACACACTGAGAAGTCGCTTTGACCTCTTCTAGTTACAACACTTTCCTCCCAACTTGGTCCCCATTTATGAGAAAAATAGAAGCCTTCCTCTATCCTCTTTCAGTGTCTTCTGCACTTCTCTTGCAGTTCTGTCTTTTCATATTATATAATGTTGCCTTTATAGTTAATGAGCTGAGACATTGAGAAAGTAATGAGTATCTTGTCTTTCATCCTTTATGTGAAGAGGAAATGACTATAGACCAGAGGTCGGCAAACTATAGTCCAGACTAAACACTAACTATTCTTTGTTTGGTTGGATTTAAAAAAAATAAATTAATTAATCCATGCACAGGAATATCCAGTTACTTGTGTATTGTTAGTGGTTGCTCTTGTGCTGTGATGGCAGGGTTGAGTAGTTTTCTAGATAGCTTATAAAGCGTGAAATATTTATTATTTGATATCATACAGAAATATTTGCAGCCCTAGCTATATTCAGTGCTGTCAAGTTGACTCTGAATCATGGTAATTTTATATTAACATCACAGAATGCTCTCCAGTCCTGTATTATCTTCATCTGAGACCATTTTTTATATCAATGACACTATTATTCAATCCATCTCACTGAGGGTTCCCTTCACCTTCACTGACTCTTTATCAACCACGATGCCGTTTTCTAGCAACTGGTCTTTCTTAATGATGTTTCCAAAGTAAGCAGGTTGATATCTCGCCATTCTCGCTTCTAAAGGACATTCTGGCCATATTTCTTTTAAGACTGATTTTTTCATCTGGTAGTTCATTGTTCTTGTTGCTGTTTGCCTTCAAGTCAAACACAACTCATAGTGACCCTATGAACAAAAGGCCTGAAGCCCCCCTACAACTATAAATATTTATCAAAGTTCATAGAGTTTCCGGAGGCATGTTGTTTAGTAAGTGGATGCCCCTCCTGCTTCCAAAATTGTTGTAGTATGTTATTGTTGTTATGCACCATTGAATTGCCTGTAATGTACCACAGCTCTGAACTCTTCCCTGTCCTGAGCCAGTCTCACTAATTCCGACACACCAACCCCCATTGCCACAGTTTCTATACCAATCCATCTCATCCAGGGTCTTCCTTTCCTACATCGTCCTTCTGAGCATGATGTCGTTCTCCAAGGGCTGATCTCTCCTGGCCACATGACCAATGTAAGTGAGGCAGAGCCTTCAAAATCCTAGCCTCTAAGAAAAGACTTGGTTTCACCCTCTCCAAGACAGACTGATTTGTTTTCTTGGCAGTCCATGGTATGTTCAAGATTCTTCTCGAGCAACACAACTTGAAGGCATCTAATTCTTCTGTCATCTTTAGTCATTGTCCAACTCTCCAATGTGTAATGAGTAATTGAGAAGACCATGGCCTGGATTAGACATACCTTTGTATTTAAACTGAAATTGTTGCTGTCAGCACTCCAGAGAGGTCCATGACAGCAAATATCCCAAAGGCAATTGTCTTTTGATTTTCTGACTGCTGGTGTGAAGAGTGTTGATTGTGGATCGAGCAAGCTGTAATTGTTAACAACCTCAACCTTCTCCATCTATTATGGTGGTACCAATTGGCCCAGTGAGAATCTTTGTCTTCTTGATGTTGAGCTTCAATGCATATTTAAGACTACAGCCCTTGATCTTTTGTAGCAAGTGCTTCAGGTTTTCTTCAGTTTCAGCAAGCAAGGTTGTGTCATTTATATATAATAGGTTGTTGCTGAGTATCCCTCCAACCTGATGCCACACTCCTCCTCATAAAGCCCTGCTTCCCGAATGATCTATTCTATATACAGACTGAAGATGTATGGGAACTGGATGAAGCCCTGATGTACTCCTTTCCTGATTTTAAACCATGCAGTGTTCCCTTGCTCTGCTCGGAGGACTGCTTCTTGGTCCAAGTTTAGGTTTTGTATAAGTATGACCAAGTGTTCTGGGATTCCCATTTTCCTCAAGGTTAGCCACAATTTCTTATGATCCACAGAATCAAATGCCTTTGCATTGTCAGTGAAACACAGATAGTCATTCTTCTGGTACTCTCTGCCTTCTGCCAAGATCCATCTGACATTGGCAATAATGTCCCTGGTGCCACAACCACTTCTAGACCTAGCTTGTATTTCAATATTCTTCAACACTGCAGTTCAAATGCATCAATTCTTTCTCTTCATGTTTTCATTTTCCAGTGTATACTAGGAAGTACTTTCCCTCTTACCTCTCTCAAGAACAGCATAGAGAGCAGCAGAATCTCTAGTTCTGTAATACATTGCCCTAGGGCGGGCTTCATGGAGAGTTGGAGCTACAAAGATTGTTTTATGAAGAGTCTCCAACTAAGACCTTTGGACCTCCACCCCAAGGAGAAGAAAATGCTTCATGGAAAGAGAAAAGACTCCCACCATGAAATCAGGGTTCTGTATTTAGAGGCATGTCCAGTGTTGAAGCCCACACCAACATGGTTTAACCATCATTCACTTGTGGTCCTCTTTCAGAGAAAAATCTCTTCAGTAGAAGGTCTCCACCAAGGCCTGTGAGATTCATGGGAATTTGAAGTGTGAACTGGAACTCAGGACTATTTCATGCCTTTTGAGGCTCTGGGAATGGGAGATGCAGCACTTGTTCTTTAAGGCCTTTGCCCACAGAGTCAAAAAAGTAAGGAACACATATGAACCCTCCCATCTTCAGATACACAAGTGTCTGAGTAGGTGCACTAGGCTCTGAGGATGGCTGTCTTTGTAACCTGAACTCTACCATCACAAGATCCAAACAAAGAGCCGTGCAGAGAGCATTGTTCCTGATGGACTATATTCCACTTCTAGGTTAGTGCATAACTACAATAAAATCTGTGAAAGTTGGAAATTATGTGAGGTGGAAACTGGTCAGAGAAGGAAAATTCAAGTATTTTGCCTGAATAGATTAAGACAATAAAGTGATGGAACTGTTGGTATTATGTGCTGTCAAGTCATCTACAGCTCACAGTAACTCTGTGAGCAACAGATCTGAACATTTTCCTAACCTTGCCACTCTCACAATCTCTGTCATGCTCAAGTCCACTGTGATAGTCACTGTGTCAATCTATCAAGTTGGGGGTCTTCTTCTCTTCCCCTGACCCTCCACTTTTCCCAGCATGACATTTCTCTCCAAGGCCAGGTTCCTCCTAAGAATATGCCCAAAGTAAGTGAGACGAAGTTTCACCATCCTTGCCTCTAAGGATCACTCTGGTTGCACTTCCTTCAAGATAGATTTTCTTGTTCTTTGGCAGTCTATGGGATATACAATCCTCTTTGCCAACACCACAGTTCAAACACTGATTATTCCTTGGTCATTTTTATTCATTGTCCAACTTTCAGATGCATATGAAGCAACTGAAAATATCAAGACTTGGCTCAGATGCACCTTAATCTTTAAACTGGCATCATCATTCTTTAGAACTTGGGAGAGGTCCTTGACAGCAGATTTCCCCAATGCAAGTGTCTTTTAATTTCTTGACTGTTGCTACCGTAAGTGTTGATTGTGGAACCAAGCAAAATTAAATCATTGACAACTTAAATCTTTTCCTCATCGATCATGACTGACCCAGTGGTGAAGTTTTTTGTTTTCTTCATATTAAGGTATAAACCATACTGAAGGCTGTAGAATTTTATTTCATAGTGAGACTACCACTTGTAAAACACGGAAAACTTACAGACCTGAAAACAACAGGCTGTCCCATTGAATTCTGGCTCTCACAAGTTTCACTGTAATAATTTCAATTCAGAACAAGAGCCCTCAGAAACATGTTATCTTGTCATCAAGCTAATTCTCATTCATGGTGACTCCATGTGTCACAGGGTAGGACCCTATTTCTCAGGGTTTTTTTTTTTCTTTCAGGGGCAGATCTCAGAACCTTTCTTTTGCTGGAACCACTGGATGGTTAGACCCACCAACATTAGATTATTAGTTTAGTGAAAGCTTTTTGCACTATCCAGTGATCCAGGAACACCATTTGCTGGATGCCACTCTGACAAAAATGAGTTCTTCATTGACTTGCAGAGTCCAGGTTGCAAGGATAGAGCCACATTTCCAAGCAGAAGCTTAGAAGGAGAGTGCAGCCATCCCAAAGGCGAAGAGATAATGCTCAACATTTTCCATTTAAATTTTTTTTCTTCTTCTTATTCTTTTTTTTTCATTTTATTTTTTAAAGCATTCCATTTATTCCAAATATTTAGTATTGGCTTCCCATATGCCCCCCTTTTGTTTTTATCATAATTATGTTATCATCTAGATGAGGATCTTTTATACACAAACAAATAAAACAAACATAATAAACTCAAAGAAGAAATACTTTCAAAAATCTCCATATGATCAGAAGGATTCAGGTTGAATATTCCTTGAAAGTCAGTTTTAATTGTCCCATTGCCACAGTGCTTGTCAAAACCAGTTCTGATTAATCTCCTTTGTCAGTATGTCCTTTGCCATTCCTGATCACTCCTCCCTGAGAGAGACTTCACCCTGATTCATAAGGAAAAGGGGACTGTGTGTTCTCTTAGCTACTTCCTGCTGAAAAGGGACGCTGTAGGTTTCAGGGTGAAGATCCTATCTCACTACTCTAAAGGGCCCCTTTGGCAGTAGGAAACACATAGACTATTGTGGAGATTGATTTTGGAATTTAGATGCACTGTTATCAACTGTGCTTAGCCATACATGTTCATATCCCTGAAGATGTATCATGGAAGTATTGTAGCCTAGAAGACACAAATTTAACTAACAAGTTAACAGTACATGAGTCAAAAATTAAAAGCAATAATATTCCAAGTAGAGGTTCTAACAGTGGCACAAATCAAGTTACAGAGGGAAGGTAGTTCTTAAAATATAAGGCTTATTGACTAGCACTTTGTCTATTATAGTATAAAGGTTAGGAACCACAAGATGTAGAGGCTCAGCTATGTCATTTATTACTCTTAAGTCCTGGACCAAATTCCATCTACCACTGGGCTGTTTTATAGCTCAAAAGTCCGCATGCAAGGCAGAGGTGACATAAGGAACTGCTTATGAGGTTTTCCATCAATTCCAGCAACTAAGAAATAGTGAGAAGAGTTGGGACCTCAGAAGGCTTTTAGGACCAAATAGTAGGCTCTTGTGTCCAGGAGAAAATGAATATACTTACCAGTAATGTTAATGCTCACTCACGGCTCTTCTGGGAGGATCTGAATCCTTGAAGTGTCCTGGGAGCTGGGGCCTGTCAGTCATGTCAGCCACGAAGACCTGATGTGGGCCACCCTTGGCCAAGTGTCCTTCAGATCCATACTTAAAGCAAGTGAGTGGGAGAGTCCTCTCTACTCCCTTGCCTATCTGTGGCTCTTGTCTGTGACACTGTCTACTGAAGTGGCCCAGCTTTCCATAGTGGAAGCAATTCTGACCTCCTTTATTACCTTTGGGTGGCATTGTTTATGAGTAGGACTTCCTTTTCCTGACATAGGCTCTAAACTGGCAGCAATAGCTTCCCCAGTAATTTTGGCCACTCTCTGGTCTTTTCTCTTCCCTCTAGATCCTAGTTGTTAAAAGAGGGAAAAATTTAAACAAATATATAACAAATTATTTTGAACAATATAATCTTTTAAGTTTAAGGCTAGAAATATTATCACTATGGTCATTTCCAACCCAGAGATACATGTTCCAATGCAGTTCCTATTTTCCATAAATGGTTTTGGTAAGAAGAATATTGTAAATGTGAATACAGTTCCACTATTCCTCCTCCATGCCATGATATAGTGTTATTAGCATGAGCAGTTATAAATCCATTGCCTTCCTTACTCTAACTTAAATTTTTTAGTTTAATTTTATTATTAATTTCAGTAAAAATTTACAGAGACTTTGGATTTCTATTCAATCATTTTTGCACATTTCTCACCTCCAAACCCTTCCCCCAGTATACTACACTCTTGGAAAAGTAAAAGAAAAATTCTTTCATTGTTTTACAATCACTCCCCCACAGGTCCACTTCACCATGTAGCCTTTGCTCTAGACTCCTATCATGACAGAAATACCTAATCACATATTCCTTTTAAACAGTTTTCTTCCTCATCTGTTTCAATGCAGTATACATTACTGAACCTATCTTTCTGTCTCTCCTCAAACCCAAAGTCAGTCCTGTTTACAACAGTGGCACCATGCAATATTTGTCCTTTTGTGACTGAGACAGTTCACTCAGCTTAATGTCCTCCAAAACCACCCATTTTGAATAATATTGCATGAGTTCCTTGTTTTTCAATGCAGCATAGTATTCCATTGTGTGAATATACCACAGCTTCTTTATCCATTCATTTGTTCATGGGCATTTAGGTTGTTTCCAACTCCTTGCTATTGTGAACAAAGCTGCAATAAACATAGGTGTGCATATATCTGCTCGGATGTCAGTTATGGTCTCTTTGGGGTATATTCCCAATAGTGGAATTGCTGGGTCAAATGGTATCTCTATGTGCAACTTTTTGAGAAAGCACCATACCGCTTTCCACAGTGGTTGCACCTTAAAAATTTTTTTACAACCCAAAAGACTACTATAATAGAGTTCACTTTAATTCCTGATAACCTTGGAAAACAGAGTGGGGCTGTCCAACAGGATTTTCCAAGTTGTAAATCCTTACCGGAGCAGATTCACATTTTCCCCCAACGGAGCAACTGGTGAATTTGAACCATTGACCTTTTGATAGGCAGACTAGTTTAAATCCATCCTTGTTAGTCTGAAGTTTTCTTTCTAGTTGCTCAATCAGAAATATTTGGGGACTGAGGCAGAGAGCCCATTCATCTCCAAATATTCTGTTTTCTGGGAGGAAATCACTCTCCAGCTGAGATATCTCCTAGCTAAATTTAAAAAATTTCTCCAAGACTTCAAATTACTAGCAGATACACAGGGTCATTTATCATATTGGCACCATCTTCTTTTAAGATTCTTTACATCAAGGAAAAATTTATCTCCAGGTGAATCCAGAAACTGCACTTATTTTTCCAAAAGCCAAACCAGAGGACTTCCAAAGGATCCAGGGAGGTTTCACATCAAAGAGCTTCAAGACAATAACAATTTCCAACAAGATTAGAATTGCAAACTGCAAAAACCAACTGCTCTGTTATCCAGAAGATTTTAATTACGTTGGCTGTTCTTCATCCCAGCTTCCAGGAACTTTATTATTATTATTGTTTTGGTTTGTTAGAAAACATCTCACTGTGTTTTTAATGGTTGTCATGGAGAGTTGGCACCACTAAGACCTCCTGGGGAAAAATAACTTCAAAGACTCAAATCCTCCAACCAAGAGAGAGTCTGCAGGAGAAACAGAAAGGAGCTTTGAAGTGGAAAAAAAACTAACCTAGATTAGCTCTATAAATTAATTTCTTTCTTTGGCAACCATTTTGATCTCCACCATCTGCCATCATCTGCAAATTATTGGCTTTTATAGCAATGTTATGATTAGATATGACAGAAAACACAAAACTTCAACAAACTAACAAGGTATAATTAAGCCAATAAATGCTTGAGAAACAGCTACAAAAAGAAATTCTGATGATCTGAGAAAGACTCTGGAAAGCCCAGCTACACACAAGTGTTTGGAAATATCTTTGCAATGACATATGACATTATATGACAGGTCAAAGGAATAGGCTGATTATGAATATCAGGAGAAGACTTTTCATAACCTCTGAAACGTATTGGCATAGTGACCACAATGGGCTTAAGTACGGTAGAGATTGTGAGGCTGGCATAAGATTGGGCAGAATTTTGATCTGCTAACTTAGGTGTCAACAGCATCTAACAACAACAAGCCATTTTAGAGAGAATGACTACTGGATACCCCACAAAGTCTCTCAAAAACTACTACAATTTCCATAATGTTGACCAGGTTTTTCTGAGTTAAGATCATGGCATCCTGCATTTTTCCCAAATCAAATCTCCTTCTATATGATTTACTGCCTCTAAAAACCCAATGGAGGGTCAGCTGTGAGTTGGTTCTGACTCACTGGTACATAATGCAACACATAACAAATCACATGAGAAGAGATTTTCCATGGAGTAGCTGGTAGATTCGAACCATGTGCCTTTGAATTGGGAGTGCAACTCCTTACCACAAGATAAAAATCACAGTCTATGTACATTGAATACTAAATAGCACCTTGATATAATGCTATTGAAGAAATGAGACTTATGCTCTAAGACTTTGCGATACAATTTAATGAAATTACCATTCAGCAAGTTGTATAAAGAAAATTAATAATTCCAAAGTTATCTGTTCTTTCTAATATTTACATCTTTGAGAAAAGGTAACAGCAGACAAAAAGATAAAAATAATCATAGTAATATTTATGAAGGTGGTAGAGCACTGGTCTGTGCGTTGCTGTACAGAGGGAACTCGGTTGCTGTGATGCTGAACACTGTGACAGTGATGTACCAATCGTGGTAATAGGTACCCATGGTGGACACTGTTGGCTGGAGCTTCCCGACTAAAACCTGGAAGCAGGAGTGGCATCCACTTCCAAAATGGCTTGCCTCCGGAAACTCTATGTATGAACAGTGCTCAGGCCCTTTGTTCATAGGGTCACTATGAGTTGTCTACGACTCAACGGCAGCAAACAACAACAACAACAAATCACATTTGACTGATTTTTGTTGTTGTTGTGTACTTTTGAGTCAGAATCAACCCATAGCTGACCTTCCAGTGGCTTTTGAGAGGCTGTAAATCATATGGAAGGAGATACCCCATCCTTCTCCCGTGGAGCAACTGGTGGATTCAAAACGTAGCTTTGAGATTGCAGTGTAGCTTCTTAACATTAGGCTACCAGGTACCTTTAGGTTGGCCCTCAATGGAGACACTCTGTATAATGGAACAAAATGCCACCCAGTCTCAACTTATCCCTGTAATCTTACAGATCAGACCATTTTGAGCTATAGGGTTTCATTGCTAATTTTCAGAAGTGGCTCACCAGGCCTTTCTCCTGACTCTTAGTCTGGAAGTTCAACCAGCACCTGTTCACCATGATAGCAACATGTAAGCCTCCAATGGCAGACAGGAGGTGCCTGTAGATGAAACATATCCACGAGGAGTCAAACCCATGGCTTCCACATGCAGGAAAAAAATACTACCCCTGAACCAATCACCACTGGGTCCTCGTGTCACTGAATCCAAGATAAGCATGGCCTTTTGTGACTGAAAAACATGTGGCAGTTACCCAGCAGCCCAGGAGACCACTTGTTTGTGAAAGAGCTTAATAGGAGTGCCAGGTAAAACACAGGATGGGGTGAAATATTTGAGACAATACTTACAGTAAAATAAGGAACTCTGGTGGCCTAGTGGTAAGGAGTTGCACTGCTAACTCAAAGGTACAGGGCTCGAATCCATGAGCTGCACCATGGTAGAAAGATAGGCAGTCTCCTCCCATGTGATTTACTACCTCTGAAAACCTGTTCTCGGAGGGTCAGCTAAGAGTCAATAGTTCAATTCCATAGTACAATAACAACAGCATATACTAAAAAAAAAAAATCATTCTTTGTTTATCTGAAATTCAGTTTTAAGTGATGTCTTGTACTAGTATTTGCCAAATCTCATAACCCTACTTGGAGCTTAGAGTTGACTCAGTAGCTTCTAACAACAACAAAATGTGGAATGAATGGATGATCAGCCATTGTGTGTTTTGTAATTTGTGGTGTGGGGAATAATTGATTTGGAATAAAAACCTCAACATGCTTTGTAAACTTTCATTCAATCATGATATAAAAGTAATAAAACTACATTGAACCTTTCCCAAATGAGCTCCTAGTAAACAGCAGCTCTTCCAACTTTCATGTGATAGAGCTTCTACACTTACAAGTACAGGGAACAAAGATGCTATCTCAGTGTCTGAGCACATTCCTTCATAAGGATGTTAACGGATGATCGTGAGATGTGAAAAAGACTGGATGAAACAATACTGATCAAGTTTCTTCATCTATTACTTTCTCCAGAGAGAAAGAACCAGAGTGAGTGCAGAGGAGAACACACAGTATTCTCAAAACTTAGCTACAGAACTTTGGAGGCATCAGGTAAGGAGTGAGGAATGTTTCTGACTACTCATGTTCCTGAAAGCAGACTTTCAAAAACACTGCTTTCATTTCAGAGACAATTAGATTGGCACAGGATAGAGCAGGGTTTAGGTCTGTTGTACATAGGGTTGCTATGAGTCGCCAGTGACTCAACGGCACATAACAACATCTACAACGTCCCTAGTGTCAAGAAGCTGCATTTCAATCCCGACGGCATGGGATTCAAAGCCACCAGTTGCCCCACAGGAGAAGGATAGTCAAACTCCTTCTTTGTGATTAACTGCCTCTGAAATCTGCCAGAAGGTCAGCTATGGGTGGGTTCTGACTCGATGGTACACAACAGCAACAATCTGAAATTTAATTTCTAGATAAGAAATTGAAATAAATTGTTTTGTGTTTGTGGGTTTGCCCTCAAAGAGTTTTACTATTTCGTACTGTATTTATTTGTAAGATAATTTTCCTTTGCTTTTTAAGAATAAATTCTATATAATTAATTACATATTTGTTCCTGTTGTTACATACTGTTGAGTCCTAATTGACCCTCTAGTGGTTTTTCAGAGACTGTAAATCACACAGGAAGAGATTGCCCATCATCTTCTCATGGAGGAGCTCGCAGATTCAAACTTTTGGGTTGGTAACACAGCTCTTTCCACTAAGCCACAGCGGCACTTAACAACAACAGAGAGAGAGCAATTGGCCTAGCGGACAGAAAGTCATGCTCCCAAGCCAAAGGTGGGTGACTCTACTCAGTGGCCCTCAGGTCTTCTTTTAATTGTTTTTGGTGAAACATTCTTCTAGGTCATGTAACCCTGGTATGTCCACTTGCCATACAGAGGTAACTCATGGTTGCTGTGAAGCCAAACACTCTGACACTGATGATTGAAATGCAAGAATGGTTACCCAGAGTGGACAATGTCTGGTGAAGTTCCCTGATTAAAACAAGCTTGGAAGGAGGAGTGGCATCCACTTCCATAATAGTCTCCCTCTGGAAACCCTATGAACCTGGAAAAAGGATGAAAGTCACACAAGTGTTGAGGACTTTTGTTCATAGGGTCGCCATGAGTCACATATGACTCGACAGCACTTAACAAAACAACAAAAAATAGTATATGTTGTTGTTGTTCTTGTTGTGTACTGTAGAGTCAAAACTGGCCCTTCAGTGGATTTTCAGAGGCAATTAATCGCACAAGAGGATAACGCCCATTTTTCTCCCATAGAGCCACTAGTGGCCTCAAACCATGTGCCTTCTGGATTGCAATGCAGCTTCTTGTCACTAAGCCACTAGATCATTATAGTACATATAATAAATTACTATTACACAATGACATTTTATTGTAAATTTTCTATCATAAAAAGAATTTTGTTTTGCTTTGTAAAAAATATTTGTACAATACATCAATTTTACAAACATTTTTTACTGCCCTCAAAGAAGTAGTTGTACTGTGTAATTTTTCATCCATTTGTAGCATTCTAGGGAGCTCTGATGACTTAGTGTGTAAGGAGTTGCATTGCCAACCCAAAGGCAGATGGTCTGAATCCACCATTTTCTCTGCAGGAGAAGGAAGGTCAATCTCCTTCCACGTGATTTACAGCTTCTGAAAATCCACTGGAGGATCAGCTGTGGGTGGGTTCTGCATCAATGGCACTGAGTTGAGCGGTGGCACTCTATTGTTGTTGTGATCCACACAGTCAAACGCCTTTGTATAGTCAATGAAACACAGATAAGACATTCCTCTTGTACTCCCACCTTTCAGCCAAGATCCATCTGATATTAGCTATAATCTTCTTAGTAACACAGCCTCTTCTAAACCTAGCCTGCACTTTTGGCAGTTCTCTGTTATGTGCGGTTGCATCCATTTTTGGATAATCTTCAGCAGAGTCTTGCATGTATGTGATATCAATGCCATTGTTCGATAATTTCCACACTTTGCCAGGTCACCTTTCTTCAGAATGGGAACAAATATAAATAAATCTTATCCAGTCAGTTGGCCAAAGTGTTTGTCCTCCAGATTTCTTGACACAACTTGGTGAACACATCCAGGACAGAATCTGTTTGTTGAAATATGTTAATATGTATGCCCTCAATTCCTGGGACTTTGTTTTTTGCCAATTCTTTCAGACCAGCTTGAATTTCTTCCTTCATCACCACAGGCTCTTGCTCATATGTTGTATTATGAAATTCTTCTGTGTCCACCAGTTCCTTTTGGTATAATGACTGACTGTGTGGATCACATCAAACTGTGGCTAACTCTGAGAAGATACAGAATTCCAGAACACATGATTGTACTTATGCAAAACCTATACTTGGACCAGGAGGCAGTCATCAGAACAGAGCAAGAAAACACTGCATGGTTCAAAACTGGGAAAGTGTACACCAGGGGTGTGTCCTATCTCCATACCTTTTCAATCTGTATGCAGAACAGATCATCTGGGAGGTTAGACTCTATGAGGAGAAATGTAGCATTAGGATTGGAAGACATTTCATCAACAATCTGCGTTATTAAACTGAGGAGAACCAGAAGCGCTTTCTGCAGAAGGTCAAATTCTACAACCTTCAATATGGATTGAAGATGAACAACAAGAAAACAAATATTCTCACCACTGGGTCAACTGGCAGCATCATGATACCTGGTGAAGAGATTAAGACTGTTAACAGCTTTAGTTTGCTTGGCTCCACAATCAATACTCTTCGTACCAGCAGCCAGGAAATCAAAAGGAAAATTGCATTGGGAATGTCAGCTGTCAGGGATCTCTCCAGAGTACTGAAGAGCTACAACATCTGTCTGGAGACTAAGGTGGACCTGATCCAGGCCATAGTATTTGCAATTGCTTGCTATGCATCAGAGAGTGAGACAATGACTAGAGATAATAGGAGAATTGATACCTTTGCACTGTGGTGCTGGAGAAGAGTTTTTAATATACCATGAACTGCCAGGAAAATGAACAGGTCAATCCTAGAGCAGGTGAAGCCGGCCTGCTCCTCGGAGGCAAGGATTTAGAGGCTTCTTCTGACATACTTTGGGCATATTTCAAGGAGCGACCAGCCTTTGGAGAAAGACATCATGCTTGGAAGGGTTGAGAGACAGAGAAAGAGAGGGAGACCATCAATGAGATGGATTGACACAGTGACTGGGGTAATGAAGGTAGGTGTGCCTGAGACAATAAAGTTGACAGAATAGAGCATGTTTCAGGACTGTGTACATAGGGTTGCTATGAGTTTCAAGCAACTCAATGGCACATAACAACAACACAATATCATAAATAACACAGAAGAAGACAGGAGATCGCTCATTTTTCTATCACAGAGCAACTACTGGATTTTAACCATATACCTTTGGGTTGATAATGCAATTCTTTAACCACTAGGCTAATAAAGCTCCCTGGTCAAAGGATTAGAAGTAACAATCTGATATTCTTGCTCATCCAGATCCTTCACAGTTCATGACAATGTATTTCAAAGGTATATTTATTAAGATCTTTATACTGGAAACTTTGAACTTTGCCCAAATGCTGAGAAAATATTAATAAGATAGTTCTTTTAAAATCATCTTCTAATGTAATATATCAAAATATGTAAAAGTTGTTATTGTAATATCATAAGTCAAAATGAGCATGTATTGAATAAATTTATAATTACAATATTATAAAACAAAATTTGGACCTACTGACTTCCCTCCACCTCCTGTCCACCATTTTGGCCTGTTTCCCTTCACAGGTAAGCAAATGATACAGCATCCCCCACGCCCAACCCCAGCTCTGAAGAGAAACCAACCTGCCTTCCTTGGACAGAGGAACACCCACCACCTCCCCTCCATTTCCCCGCTATCTCCGGTATGCCATTTTGGCCCATTTCTCTTAACAGGTAGGTGAACATCACCAATACACAAAACGCTATCAAGACATCACCTGCAACTAGTAAAAGAATGCAGTCAAGGAATTGCCACTGAACTGTCTCATAGAATAGAGAAAAGAGGTACTTTGGTCTTGAACATTGCTGACTAGCTACCTCATGTGGGATTTCTTAAAGTGGAAGAGGTCAGATGGAGCCACAGTCTCTGGAGGGCAAAAGTCATCCTACTTCAGGAAGACAAGAGGTGAGTGCCTGTATACAGGTCCTTCACAAAACAGTACCATACCCTGCAACATTGTCTAGTTACAACAACCTAACATCTACTAAGAAAAGTCTCACATGATGTCAACAAAGCAGCAGACTACCTCATTCATCATGAAAAAACAAAATAACCCTTCTCCTAAAAAAACAGACACAATGGATATCCCAGACAGAGATAATCAGGAGAAATATGTTTATGTGGAGTTATTTGAACAGCTACAGAAGAAGATACAAATGATGGAAGAAACAATGGAAGCCATTAAGAGAGTAAATACTCCAGAGACAACAATCCAGAAGAAATATATTGCTGAGGAGAAACTTGAACAGCTATGGAAGAAAATGCAAAAGATGGACGAAAGAATTGGTAGGAGAGATAAAGAGGTACAAGAACTCAAAAAATCACTATGAGAGAGGGAGTACAGCCAGCACAGTACTGGAAGTAACAGAAAAGCATGAAAATGCAATCCATAATAATAAGACCAAAATGGCAGAAGTCTCCAACCAGCTGGTAGGACAAAAGTAAAACTAAAGAGATGGAACACAGAATCAGTGAGCTGGAAGACAAGAACCTCACTGGATATATATTAGAAGAAAAATCAGAGATGAGATGTAAAGAACGTGAAGAAAACATTAGAATTATGTGGCATGACATCAAAAAGAATGATGTGTATGATTAGAATTCCAGAACATGGGAATGACAGGAAAACCACTGAGAAAATTGTGGAAGAATTACTAGAAGAAAACTTCCCTGGTATTGTGAAGAACAGGGAAATCCACATATAAGAAGCACGAGGAATACCAAATAGACTACATCCAAAAAGAAAAACATCAAGACATATCATAATCAAATTCTACAAATTCAAAGATAAGGATAGAATACTAAAGCAGGCACAAGGGCAATGGCACATGAAGTCTTATTTGCTGAGGACTGATGACTTGGCAGCTTAATATCTGGGAATGGACTGCAGCCCCTAACTCCCAGTGCTGCCTAAGCCCTGCACCCCCCTGCCACAGCACCATGTCCACGGGTACCACCCCACCACAATCCTGCACCCCCACACTTCTGGCACACCTTGGTGGCCTCGCCACAACCCTGCACCCCTGGCAGTGCTCCAGGGCCACTAGAGACTCCTTCACGCAGCACAGAGACCTACCAACAGCCGTGGACAGTATGATTCTGAGTCAGCACACAAAGGCACACTGTGGATCCAGCCATCTTCTTAAGCCACCAATGGAGCTGCTGTGGGACTGACCTGCCATGAGAAAGGCTGGTAGGATCCTAATTGGGTTTTCTTGGGCACTGCAGATGGTCTCCGAGAGTACCCAAGGATGAGCCCACTGGTGGGAATTTGGCTGAGCTCTCTCAGGCCATGCCAACTGCCCAGAAAGGAGCAGGCCAGTGATAATTTGGCTGAACTTTTGGGAACACTGCAGACCAGGCAGAGGCGAGTGGGTTGGTAGAAATTTGACTTTATCTTGTTGAGTCCCCTTGGTCCTAGGACCCTTCCTGGGCAGGGGCTACTGTGTAAGGGCAACTGTGTGAGTATCACTGGACAGGGACCAGTGAATGAAAACTACTGGGAGGGAGATGGACAGCTAGAATTTGAATATGGACCCCAATTGTAAGAACACCCAGACAACCGAAGTCTGAGTGAGGTCCCCCAAGTGGTTGACCTGCCCTTGTGATCACCCCAACCACGTGCATGCCCCACCCCATTTGGCTCCACACCTGTGTCTTCATGCCTGGTTAACCAACTGGCCTCTAATCCGGAGCACCTTGACCTGTCTTACCTACAAGAGGCTGAACTCACAGACTCTGAACTGACATTTCCCTGGAGTGAGACATTCAGAGAAAAACACAAGTGGGATAGCCACCCAACTGATCTCCAGAGCATTATCTTCAGATCAAGAACATATCAATGTCTCAAAGAAAGCAAGCTGTCCCACACAATACACAAGCACAAAGCAAGATGTCACTCCCAAAGGATGACACAGTATCAATGGATTTCCTGAAGCCAGAAAGTCTGATGGAACTTTCTGACACAGAATTTAAAAGAACAATGATTGAATATTTTCAATGGATGAAAGACAAACTTGAAGAATTACAGGACACTACAAGCAAAAACCAGGAGGAACTAAAAAAAAACAAACAACAGTCCAGAACAATGTAGAGAAAACAAACAAGGCATTAGCGGTACTGGAAAAACAAGAAACCACTATGCAAAATATGAGGTCCAATGTTTCATGATGGAGGGACACATGAGCAGACTTGAAGAGATGGAACACAGAACCAGTGAAATAGAAGACAAAATTGTCACCACTGATCTGCTAGAGCAAAAAGCAGACTCAAAAAGGATATGTTCTTGATCTGAAGATAATGCTCTCGAAATCAGTTGGGTAGCTATCCCACTTGTGTTTTTCTCTGAATGTCTCACTCCAGGGAAATGTCAGTTCAGAGCCTGTTAGTCCAGCCTCTTGTAGGTAAGACAGGTCAAGGTGCTCCGGATTAAATGTCGGTTGATTGTAGGCTTAAAAATAATGTGGGACACCATCAAGAAAAATAACATGTGCATCATTGGAATCCCAGAACAGGAAGAAGCAAGTAAAGGCACTGAAAAAGTTGTGGAAG
>NW_006399801.1:4016911-4019467 GCF_000299155.1 Elephantulus edwardii | reverse complement strand
ATATATGAAGCTCAGTGAACACCATATAGACTAGACCCAAAAAAGTAAAACATCAAGGCATATCATAGTTAAATTTGCCAGAACCAAAGATAAGGAGAGAATCCTGAAAGCAGCAAGGAAGAAAAAAAAGAGTAACCTACAAGGGAGCGCGGATAAGATTAAGTGCCGATTTCTCAAAAGAAACCATGCAAGCAAGAAGAGAGTGGAAGGACTTATATCAAACACTCCAGGAACACAACTGTCAACCAAGAATACTGTACCCAGGAAAAGTATCCATCAAATATGAAGGAGAGATCAAGATAGTCCCAGAAAAGCAGAACCTAAGAGAGTTTGTAAAAACAAGACCAGCATTGCAGGAAAGACTGAGAGATGTGCTTCTTACAGAGATACCACAGGAAGCATCATGGACCAAAGTAACAAGCAACAACACCAAAAAGAACTCAACACAATGATGGCAATTAAACCTTGCCTCTAAATAATCACACTGAATGTAAATGGTTTTAAATGCACCGCTGAAGAGAAAAAGAGTAGCAGACTGGGTAAAAAGACAAAATCCATCAATATGTTGTCTATAAGAGACACACCTGAAAAATGAAGATAAAGACAGACTAAAAATAAAAGGGTGGGGGGAAATATACCAAGCAAACGACAACCAGAAAAAAGCAAGAGTAGCAATATTAAATAAATTTATAAGATAAATATCAATGTAAAAACCATCACAAAGGACAAGGAAGGTCACTACATAATGCTGAGAGGGTCAAAAGGACAAAAGGACATGACAATAATAAATATCTATGTACCAAATGAAAAACCTGCAAAATACATAAACATTAACAAAACTGAAAAAGGAAATAGATAACACTACTATAATACTTGGAGACATCAATACACCCCTCTCAAGAAAAGACTGAACTACCAGAAAGAAACTCAACAAAGATACTGAAGAATTAAACCACACAATAAACCAACTTTACCTCATAGATATTTATAGGCTAATGCACCCTCAAAAAACACAGTATACCTTCTTCTCCAATGTACATGGAATATTCTCCAGAATAGATCACATTCTAGGACACAAGGCAAGCATCAATAAATTAAAAAACATATAAATAATACAAAGCATCTTTTTAGACAATAATGCTACAAAATTAGAAATTAATAATAGGATGATAAAGGAGGAAAAAACATGAATTTGGAAGCTGAACAACTCCTTGCTTGAACACGACTGGGTACTAGAAGAAATAAAAACTGAAATTTAAAAAGTTTCTTGAAACAAATGGCAATGAAAACACCCAAAAGCTCTGGGAAACAGCCAAAGCAGTAATCAGAGGTCAATTTATACCAATAAGCAAACACATCAAAAGGCAAGAAAAATTGACCATTGACCCTCCAACTCAACATCTTCAGCAAATTGAGAAAGAACAGCAAGAAAATCTGACACCCTCTAAAAAAAACAAACTGAAATTATAAAAATTAGAGCAGAAATAAATGAAATAGAAAACAAAAAAAACAATTGAAATTCTCAACAAAACTAGGAGTTTTTTGGTTCTTTGAAAAGGTCAATAAAATCGACAACCATTAGCAAAATTCACAAAAGAAAAGAAAGAGAAAACACAAATAATGCAAATAAGAGATGAATCAGGCAACATCACAACAGAACCAACTAAAATAGAAAAGCTAACGGAGTATTATGAAAAATTGTACTCAAACAAATATAAAAACCTAGAGGCAATGGACAAATACCTAGAAATGCATAACCTACCTAAACTAGCAAAAACTGAAATTGAGCATCTGAACAGACCCATTACAAAAGAAGAAATTGAAAAGGTGGTACAACTTCCACCAAAAAAAAGCCCTGGACCAGAAGGTTTTACAAGTGAATTTTATCAAACATTCAAAGAAGAATTGTCACCAACTCTACATAAACTATTTCAGGAAATACAGAAAGATGGAATTCTCCCAGATTCATTCTATGAAGCAAACATATACTTGATACCAAAGCCAGGAGAGGACACCACCAAAATAGAAAACTATAGGCCAATATCTCTCATGAACATTGATGCAAAAATACTGAATAAAATAATGCCCAATAGAATTCAATGATACATCAAAGAAATAATCCATCATGACCAAGTTGGATTTATAACAAGTATGCAAGGATGGTTCAACATATGGAAAACAATCAATGTAATTCATCACATTAACAAAGCAAAGAAAAAAGAACCACATGATCCTATCAATTGATGCAGAAAAGGTGTTTGACAAAATCCAGCACCCTTTCCTGATTAAAACACTCAACAAAATAGGATTAAAGGGGAATTTCTTCAACATAGTAAAAAGTATTTATACAAACCTGAGAGCCTACATCAGTCTCAATGGAGAGAGATTAAAGGAATTCCCTTTAAGAACAGGAACAAGGCAAGGAAGCCCATTCTCACCTCTCTTATTCAATATTGTATTGGAAATCTTAGCGATAACAATAAGACAAGAGAAGGAAATAAGAGGTATCCAAATTGGCAAAGAGGAGGTAAAATTATCTCTCTATGCAGATGATAT
>NW_006399801.1:3985930-4011396 GCF_000299155.1 Elephantulus edwardii | reverse complement strand
AAATTTTTAAAAAGAATACTAAACTAGCATAAGAAAATCAAAGAGTCATCTACAGAGGGGAAACAATTAGATCAAACTCTGATTTCTCAGCAGAAACCATGCAAGATAGAAGACAATGGGATAGCATATACAGAAAGTTGAAAGAAAACAATTGCCAGCCAAGTATCCTTACACAGCAAAGCTCTCCATCAAATATGAAGGAGAAATTAGATCCTTTTCAGAAAAGAGGAAACTTCATGACTATATGAAAACAAGACTAAAAGTACAAGAAATTTTAGGTGCAGGGCTTCACACGGAGACACCAAAGGAAAACAGATGAACCATAATAACCATAACAATAGATAAAGAAACGTGGCTAAAGTAAAACCTGGCCTGACAATAATCACACTTAATGTGTATGGGCTAAATGTACCAATTAAGAGAAAAAGAGTAGTAGAATGGATCAAAACCCAAAGCCTATCAATATGCTGCCTACAAGAGACATATCTAAAAAATGGAGAGAAAGATTTAAAATCAAAGGCTGGAGAAAAATACACCAAGGAAATGGAAACTACAAAAAAAGCAGAATGTGTACGAGGATGCAAGGGGCGGAGCGTGAGAGCAGAGTGGTAAGGTTGGGGGATAAGGGGTTAATCATAGGATCATACAATTTGATGGGTGGAAGGAGGGGTGGGCAAAGGAAATGGTAAAGATCCAGAGTGAAAACTATGTATATGAACTCCGAAAATAAGCGAGTATAACATAAAAATATTTTAAGAAGTATTATATGAAACAACTTTCTTAGGTGATGAAAATAGTCAATGCAATTAGATGCTAACTGAAATGCTGATGGTTTCATAGTAGACAGGGGTACCACAAAAGAAAGGCTACTGTATCTGTTTTTGAAAATGAGCCATTAAAAATTCAGTGAAGCTCAGCCCTACCCTGACAAAATTGTATCACCCTGAATTGGAATCAGCTTGACAGCAATTGGTTTGTGATAGCCCCAAGGGTGGCAAATTGGCATCCAAATCTGGCCAGCAGTTCATTGTTATTTGGTATGAGAATTAGTAAGTCTTTACTTTTTTTTTTTAATGATTGCAGGAAAAATCAAAGAATAATATTTTGCTCTATTAAATCCAAATTTTAATATGTATAAATAAAGTTTTATTGGCACATAAAAAACAAATTAAGCTATTACTTGGGGGGGGGTACCATAAAACCCACAAACAAAATTTATATGAATGAAAACCTATGTGATTTGTAAACTCTCACTCAAAAAAATAAAGAAAAACATCATCTGCTTTGTAAAATGTTCCCCTACATATTAGAAAGTGATAAATTGCTATTAATGAAACATATATTGCAATACAAAATAATTGACTTTGTTGTTGTTGTTATATGCCATCTAGTCATTTGCGATGCATAGCGACCCTATGTACAAGAGACCTAAACGTTGTTCTATCCTGTGCCAACCTAGCCATCTCAAACGCATTTATTCCCACTGCTCCAGTCACAGATTTGATCCAGCTCGTCCAAGATCTTCCTCTCCTTCGCCGCCCCTCCACTCTGACAAACATGATGTCCCTCTTCAAGGACCAGTCTCCTTGCAACATGCCCAAAGTAGTCAGACGAAGCTTCAGAATCCTTGACTCCAAAGAGCATTCTGACTTCATCTTCTCCAGGACAAACCTATTTGTTCTCCTAGCAGTCCATGGTATATTCAACACTCTTCTCCAGCACCACAGCTCAAAGGCATCAATTCTCTCTCTATCATCCCTATTCACTGTCCAACTCTCTGATGCATAGCATGTAATTGCGAAGACTATAGCCTGGATCAGGCGCACCTTAGTCTCCAGCCTGGCGTCATTGTTCTTCAATACTCTTGAGTGGTCCCTCACAGCCGACTTTCCCAGTGCAATTCATCTCTTGATTTCCTGGCTGCTAGTACCAAGAGTGTTGACTATGGATCTAAGCAAACTAAAACTGTCAACTATCTCAATCTCTTCACCATCCATATTGATGCTGCCAACAGGCACAGTGGTAAGAATCTTTGTTTTCTTGATGTTGAGCTTCAATCCATATAGGAGGCTGCAGTCCTTGATCTTCTGCAGCAAGCTCTTCAGGTCCCCCTCAGTTTTAGCAAGCAGGGCTGTGTCATCTGTATAACGCAGATTGTTGTTGACTCTTCCACCAATCCTGATGCCACATTCCTCTTCATACAGCCCAGCGTCTCGGATGATCTGTTCTGCATACAGATTGAAAAGGTATGGAGACAAAATACATCCCTGACGGACCCTCTTCTTGATTTTGAGCCATGTAGTGTCTCCTTGCTCTGTTCTGACAACTGCCTCTTGGTCCAATTATAGGTTTTGCATTAGCCCAATCAAATGTTCTGGGATTCCCATTCTTCTGAGTCAGCCACAGCTTGTTGTGATCCACACAATCAAAAACCTTTGCATAGTCAATGAAGCACAGATAGACATTCTTCGCTTTCTGCCAAGATCCATCTAACATTAGCTATAATATCCCTAGTACCACGACCTCTTCTAAATCCAGCCTGCACATCTGGCAGTTCTCTGTTGACATATTGTTCCAAAAGTTTTTGGATGATGTTAAGCAGAATCTTGCTTGCATGTGATATTAATGATATTTTTCAATAATTTCCGCACTCTGTTGGGTCACCTTTCTTTGGAATGGGAACAAATATCGATCTTTTCCAGTCAGTGGGCCAACTGGTTGTTCTCCCGATTTCTTGGCACAACTTAGTGAGCACATCCAGGGCAGTGTCTGTCTGTTGAAATATGTCAACTGGTATACTGTCAACTCCTGGAGCCTTTTTTTTTTGGCAATTCCTTCAGAGCAATTTTAACTTCCTCCTTCATCACCATAGGCTCTTGCTTATATGTCATTTCACAAAATTTTTCTGTGTCAGCCAATTCCTTCTGATACAGTGACTCTGTGTATTCCTTCCATCTTCTCTTGATACTTCCTGGATCATTTAACATTCTACCCAAAGTATCCTTAAATGTTGCCACCCGTGGCTTGAATTTGTTTTTCAGCTCCTTCAGCTTAAGAAACGCTGAGCAAGTTCAGCCCTTTTGATTTTCTGACTCCAGCTCTCTACACATTTCATTATAGTATCTTGCTTTGTCATCCTGGGCTGCCTTTTGAAATTTTCTGTTTAGCTCTTTGATTTCTTGGTTTCTTCCTTCAGCTTTGGCTTCTCAGTGCTCTGATGTAATATTCAGAGTCTCATCTGACATCCATCTTGGTCTTTTTTTCTTTTTCAGCCTTTGTAATGATCTTTTGCATTCTTCATGGACGATTTTCTTGATATCCTCCCAGAGCTCATTTGGCCTATGCTCATTGGTGCTCAAGGCCTCAAACCTGTTCCTGAGATGGTTTTGAAATTCGAGTGGGATAGACTTAACATCAAATTTTGGTTCCCATGGACTTGATTTAATTTTCCTCAACTTCAGCTTGAACTTGCAAATGAGTAGTAGGTGGTCTGTCCCATAATCAGCACCCGGCCTGGTTTTCACTGTTGATATTGAGCTTCTCCACCGAGTCTTTCCACAAATGTAATCTATTTGATTCCAGTGCATGTCATTAGGTGAGATCCATGTGTATAGCCTGCGTATATGTTTCTTATAGAAGGTATTTGCAATGAATAAATCATTGAATGTGCAGAACTTTATCATTCTATATCCAGCCTCATTTCTCTCACCGAGCCCGTATTTTCCAGCTATTGATCCTTCTTCCCTGTTCCCGACTTTTGCATTCCAGTCACCCATTATTATAAATTCATCTTGATTGCATGTTTGATCAACTTCTGACTACAAAACTACAATGTGGTGAGTGACAGGATAATATCCATACGCACACAAGGAAGTCCAGTGAATACCACTGTAATATTTGACTAGAAATGGAAAAAATAAATCCGATATTATGCTAGGGAAATAAATAAAGTCTTCCCATTGAGTTGAAAAGCAACTGGATTCCAAAGAAATGTAGTTAAAATTAGTCCACTATCCTCTGATTAAAGAAAATAATCTTCCCATTACTGGAATCATTTGATTTATCAAATTGTAGATGGAGCAGTAGAAAAGACCTATGTCTACACATATTCCTGTTATATATTAACTAACCTCCTTTTTCAGACAAACAGCTAAAACAGACTTTCCCATCTGCCTTGCAGATAGGTGAACATGTAACTAAGTGGTAGCCAAGAAAATGTGGGCAGAGGTCATAGCTACTTCTAGCTCTAGTCCGTGAGAAACCATTTTTGTGAGCTTCCATACACCCTCTTCTCACATCTGCTGGATGGATTGGGAGGATTCTAAGATCATGGAGGATAGAATCAATGTATTAAAGGCAAAATATGGGTCCTTGAATTACTATGTGAAGCATATTTCATCCTCCCCTGCCCCCAAATTTCTGCCAATTACTGGACTTGGTATGAGTAAGATTATAAATTTGTTATAAACCAATGAAATATTTGGGTTGTTTGTTACAGAAGTCAGACTATACCTGACTAATTCAAACAGTTGCTATATCTGGATCTCAGAATTGGCATCCACCCACACGCAACTGCACACTCACGGATAAGTGACTCAGCTATGCAAGGACACAAAACCATCTGCTACTGTACTTAATATTCTCCCCTCAAATACTATAAGTCCCTTTAATATACTAAGAAACATCTCAAATAAAAGTAGCACGGTGTCTGAATTTAGGGCAAGGGATTGAAATAACTACATTTTTAGCAAGTCATTAAAAGAACTGTGACTGCAAAATGTCTATAGCTGATGCCTGTTGCTTAGGAAACTATATCATAAAATGCTGTTCAGATTTTCGACAAAGAGATTCAGCTTTTCATCAAGGAGTAGAGCCACCGATGCCTTAAACCTTCCTCAAAAATTCTATGCCCACAAATTTTGTTTCAGAGACTTTCGCAGCCAAACATTTATTGGCACTTTCCTTATTTATTACTCTCTTTTTAGGAAGTGTCAGTGACTACCTGATGTATGGATTAAATTGTATGTTTCATATAAAGTAAGCTAAAGTCATAATCTCCAGTACTTGCGAACCTGACTTCATTTGAAAATTAGATCTATATTGAAGGATGGGCAATCTCCTCCTGTGCGATTAACTGTCTCTGAAAACCTGCTGGAGGGTCAGCAGTGGGTTAGTTCTGACTCGATGGCACACAGCAATAAGAAGTTGAGGTTATTAGGGTGAACTCCAACCCAATTGTTGTTGTTGTTGTGGTTGTTGTATACCATTGAGTTGGAACTAATCTATAGCTGACCTCTCTGCAGGTTTTCAGAGGCAGTTAATTGCATGGGAGGAGATGGCTCAACTTTCTTCCACGGAGCAGCTAGTGGACTCAAACTGCATACCTTTGGGTTGCCAGACACAATTCCTTACCACTAGGCCACTGAGCTTCCTCTACTGTTTTTTAAAGAAAAGCAGAGGAGACATAGAGATAGAGGTAGAAGAAGTTCATGTGTAAATGAAGTGAGAAATTGGAGTGCTGAATCTACAAGCCAAGAAACAGCCAGAATTTTCAGGAACCACAAGAAAGAAGGTCAAAGTCAAAGAGAATCACCACCTAGAGCCTTCGAAGAAACCATGATCCTTTAATTTTAGACTTCTAACATCTAAACCATGAAAGAGTGAATAAATTTTGGTTGTCTCTAAGTGGTTCTTTGTTATAACAACCAGGTAAAACAAATACACCTGGCTAAAGATGAAACGCTACCATCTGTCAATTTGTTCTACTGTGATGATTAGCATGTTGCTGGCAAGTTGCTCAGAAAGGCTATTCCTTGTAAAAAGATATCATGCTTGGTAGAGTGGAGGATCAGTGAAAGAGAGGAACACCCCAATCAAGATGAATTGACATGATGACTGCAGCAATGAGCTCAAGTGTATCAGAGATGGTGAGGGTGGCATAGGATAGGACTGGATTCAGATAGGTTGTTCATAAGGTCATTATGAGTTGTACTTGACTTGACAGCACCTAACACCAACAATAACATGATGCTAGAGGCTCTGTTGGCATAATAGTTAAAGAGTTGCACTGCCAACCCAAAGACAGGTAGTTTGAATCCACCAACTACTCCATGGGGAAAATGCTGTGATTTACTGCTTCTAAAAATCTGCTGGGCAATCAGCTATGAGTCAGTTCCAATTCAATGGCATAAAATAACAACAGCATGATGCTAAGAGCTATGCCACAGGCATTTCAAATGCCAGAAGCATCATTCATGGAAGACGGATTTAACAGAGCTTCTAGACTATAAGAGATTGAAAAGCACAGTGTACTATCTACTTCTAGAAAGTACCCAGTGAAGACTCTATGGATCTCAACATCATCCAATGAAAGCCGAAAGCTGAGTCCCTAATTTGGAAGGCAGGATGGATCCAAACACACCAAGAACCAGGATAGTAGAGTACAAACAAGCAGTGTTTTGTTCAGGGGCTCACCAGAAGTCAGAGACAACTCAACAGCAAAGGTAAAACATAACCAGCTCTCAGTCTCCTAAAGGAAAACTTTATTGTGCTTTGGTATTTATTTAAACCAGGGCTCTCAGTTCAAAGTTCCTGAATGTAAGCCCATCTTTCGAGTAGAGAAGACATCAAGCCAATGCAAGGTTTCTATCTCAGTTTCTGCTTTCTCCTTTTACACACACAGTCATAAGATGTTTCTAAAATGAAATGAATAAAATTTAGATCAGGAAACACTTATTGAACACATGCTGCATAAAATGTCCTATACTTCCTAATTTGAAATCTTTTAATATGAGAGAAATCACAGTCCCTTGGTTTGGGGAGGGATTGACAAGCTATCTTGTCCTTTTCAATTTATAAACCATTTCCCAAGTGTTCTCTCACCCCATTCCCTAAAGTGTCATGAGATAGGCGAGTGTTACTACCCATTTTTTAGGCAAGGAAATGAAGTTTTCAAAAGCTTAAGTGGATTGAAAAGCCACACAACTCATGAAAGACAGGGTTGAAAGAGAAAATCTGTTTGTGTCCAATTCCATGCTCCTCTCATGGATCCAAGTTTCATCAATCAATAATCCAAAGTACTAAAAATCTGAAAGCCAGACTCATTATATCTCAACCACAAAATCCAAAACCTGAGATTTTAACTGTATTTATACATATATACACATATTCACATACACTCATATACACCTGCATGTACGTATGCTCACGCTTACAAACATGCACCCCTCCATAACATATATACTAACACAACGTACACTCACACATGCATACACATACATGCACACCCTGATACCCTCATATACTCATGTTGTTATGTACCATGGAGTTGGAATCAACCTGTAGCTGACCCTCCAGTGGGCTTTCAGAGGCTGCGAGTTGCATGAGAGGAGATTGCCTATCCTTGTCCTGTTGAGTAGCTGGTGGATTTAAATCATGTGCCTGCAGGTGGGCAACACAGCTCCTTAGCACTAGACCACCAGAGCCTACATATATATATGTATATACATATACATACACACACACACACACACACACACACACACATATATATATATATATAACTTGTGGTTGCTGTGAGGCTGAACACTGTGACACTAATGTGTCAAATTGGTTACCCAAGGCTGACAGAGTGGGCTGAAGCCCCCAGATCAAAACCAGCTTGGAAGCAGGAGCGGCATCCACTTCCATAATAGCTTGCCTCCAGAAACCCTATGAACCTGGAGACAAGATGAAGGACACCCAAGCGTTGAGGACTCTCCTTCATAGGGTCACTATGAGTCTCCTGCGACTTGACGGCACTTAGCAACAACAACAATATAGATACACACACACACATTCACATGTCCATATACATACACATACATACTCACATACAAACACATGTATTCACACACACATACAATCACAAATATACACACTCACAAATGTACTCACATATACACATATACATACACATGCTAGCAAGCATAATCCCCACAATTCCACTCCTAGGATTTCCAGAAAATTGCCTCAACTCTTTACTTTATACAGCTTGTATTTGCAAGCTCTCTTGGCACAGAATCACAGGGTGAAGTCACTGGGTGCTTCCTCAGTGAAGATCACCTACAAGATGACCTGCAGCTAAAATTTCTTGTTGATGTGCTGCCAGCTTGGTCATGCAGCGACACCCCCAACTTGGCATTCTGGCTTTCCTCAGGCGAGTAAGGGCTTGCAGACTTGCTGAAAGACAGATGCTGGTGATGACGAGGCACTTACAAATCTAGCACCTTCCTAGCACGTCAGAGCTGGAAGCCCTCTGCCCACCCACTTCACACCTCCCAGAAGGCAGACCAGAGCCTGTCCATGCTGACAAGGCAGGACAGCAGGTCACTTGGCTGCAAGCCCAGAAAGGGAGAGTATCAAGATGTCCTCGCTGATAGCCCCAGGGACTCAGGGGAGAGATTTCAGAAACAGAGAACTGCAATCCACCCAGGAATATTCAGGCTCTCCAATGGCAGCACCCTTCTTTCTATCTTTCTCAGTATTCTCTGTACAGTTACCTCTAAATCCACCTTTTTAGCTTGTAATTCCGTATCACACAAAAGAATTCAAGGACCTTTGCTATTTTGTACCAAGAGTTTGGATTTTTAAATAAAGAAGTTGTGGGGGGTAATATTTGTATTGGTTGTCATATAATAATTCCTTTACATTATATTTCATTCCTATACATGGTGTTTTATACAATCATTCATTTACATTGTGTTTCATACAAGCATTCATAACATTATATTTTACATTCTTTTTTTTAATTGGTGTGCTTACAAAGTTTATATACTCTGTTTCACACTATTCTTCGTTCACTCACATTGGTTTCATACAATCCTTCTCATATATTGTTTTATAAAATCAATTACCATTGGACCTTCCCCATCATTAACCTGTATTTTCACCCAGATCCAATAAGGAAGTTTTTAACCAGTGATCCTTAGTTATAAATGCAACAAAAGCTCAATTTAAAGGACTCAAATGAAAAAAGGACCCAAAATCAATAGCTCAATTTGTGTCATAACTAGGGGGCAACAGAACTGAATAGCAGATATGTCTTCCAAGTAACCAGAGGATCCCGTTGTTCAAGCAGCAGTGTCTACCTTGGTGGAGCATGTCATGGTGGTCGTAACCACAAGGAATGTGAAATGAGACCTCCACTCCTTCACCTGGAAGAAGAGGTTATGAAGGAGGAATGTAGATGGTTTTCTGAGTCTGAAAAGGGCCAGGAAAACTTTCCCAACCTTCTCTACTTAGTGCTTTGAAAAGAGATTCTGAAGCAGGGCACTGTAGTAAATGACAGAAGAGAAGGGAAAAGTTTGAGAGTTAAATAATGGGTTTGAGACAATGAGCTCTACACAGGGATAAAGATTACATTAAATTTCTACAGCAACATCATACCAACACCAAACATGCAAACTAGCTGACATCAAGTCAATTCTCACTCAACCAGAGTAGAATTGAGTCTGTGGGCTTTTCCACAGCTGATTTTTGGGGAGTAGATTCTTCTCAGGTGTCCCTAGTGGGCCTCACAGCTCCAAATTTCTCTTCTTACTGATTTGAAAGGGATAATGACAGCAGGCCATAGAGGTTGGGAGGAAAATTTGAAAAAAAAAATTAAAAATCTTTAAAAAGACCAGACAAACTAATAATCCAATGAAAACCCAGAGCACACTTCTATGGATGAGGCTGCCGTGACTGATTTGGCAGCAACTGGTTGAATCTAATGGCCAGTACTTTGTTGGAAAAGGAGAGATACAGAGACACAGAAGAAACGGCCATGTGAAGACAGAGATAGGGACTGGAGTAATGCATCCAACAAGCCAAACACTGCTTCCACCACCAAAAAAGAGAACTATGGGATCGATTTTCCCTGAACCACCAGAATAAATCAATATTGCCAATCTTGAATCCAGACTTATAACTTTCTGAACTATTATAGAATAAATTTCCTTTTTTTTTCCTCAAGCTACCCAGTGTATGCTCATTCATTATGGCAGACACAGGAACCTAATGCACTCCATAATACAAAATTACTGAGTCACAACAGTTTGCAGATCACTGACTTCACTCTTCATTTATCTCAGCTCTCTACCTTAACTTGAAAACGCCCTGAACTCTCATTTCCACCAGACTTGAAACAAGGGTGTTTCCAATGGAATTGTGCTCTGCACCACACACCTCACCTCTCCAGTATTACTAGCATTCCTCCAGTCTCTCTATTGCCAGCTGTTGACAGAACAGATACATGAGAAGCTGAGCTGCAGGATGAAATGTCAGGGGTTGTACATGGAGGCACTTCACCTGTCTCTGAGTCAGTTTAACAATGTCAATCAAGAACCACCAGACTTAACATTTAGAAATAGAAAAGAATAGTATGAGGAACAAGACCAAAAAATAGCAACAGCACTGAGAGTGTCTTTGAGGGATTTAGTCTTCCTGAAGTAAATGCCTCATATCACTTCTTTCTTGGGGAATCACCTTAAAATATTATAAATATGTGTCTTTGTTACCTAACCACTGCTATAACAAAGAATAATAGAAATTTATTTTCTCAGAGTTCTAGAAGTTGAACACCCACATCAGGCTCTTGGCCACGGCAATTCATTCTGCAGGCCCTTCCCTGGATTTCTGGTGACTCCCAGCAATCTATAGTGTTTCTTACTTGTAGATAGGTCTTCACAAGCATCTGTCTTCCCCTTCTGTGCATGTTTCTCTACTGACACTACTTTTTTTATAAGGTACCTCTCAGAAGTGATTAGGTTTAGAACCCACTCTAATGTGACCTCATTAAGAAAACCTTAATTTTCAGACATAGGGGTAGGGATTTCAACATAAATTTGAAGGAGACAAAATTTAGCCCCAAAAATTGTACATTTAAAAGAGTAGGGATGCATAGATATAAATACAGGTGATGAACATTAAATTCTCAATGACTAAACAATGGTTATGATGATTACAGTAAACAATGATTATAGATAGAATGTCGTGTATAATGACTACATATTTTGATGGTAAAATACAGTGCAAGTATAAAAAAATAAAGAATTGATATGGGAAGTGATATTGATATGAAAATAGGATATGCTTTCCGATTGCTTATAGGTATCAAGAAAGCATATTACATTTTTCTTATGTGTTGGTGGTAGTGGTGTTAAAGACCATTGAGTTGGAACTGACCCATAGCTACCCTCTAGTGGGTTTTTAGAGGCTGTGTAATTGCATAGGAGGAAATTGCCCATCTTACTCCTTCTAAGCAGCTGGTGAATTAGAACCACATACCTTTAGGTCAGCAGCACCAGGACACCAGAGCTTACTCATGTTTAATATACACTTTCCATGTAATTTCTCATTGCCTGCAGCTATTAAAGGGAGGTATGTGTCATGTTCAGTAGGGAACTGAACTGCTAACCTGAAGGCTGCACCTCTCTAGCAGTTCAAATCCATCAGTGGCTCTGTGGGAGAAAGATGCATAATTTCCTACTTAATAACTGTCAAACTCAAAACTCATTGCCATTAAGTAGGAACTTGCCGACTCGTAACTGACTTTCCATTGGGGTTGTTGTTGTCCTTAGGTGCCATTGAGCCAAGCTCAACTCATAGCTCTATGAACAACAGATCTGAACCCTGTCTTGTCCTGTCCTGTGACATCCTCACAATGTCTTAAACACTTGAGCCTATTGCTTCAGTCACAGAGTCAATCCACCTGTTTGAGGGTCATTCTCTATTTCGCCATCCCTTCCTCTTTCCAAGCATGGCATTCTCTCTAAGGAATAGCTTCTCCTAGCCCAAAGAATGTGAGACAAAGCTTTATCATAATGGCCTCCAAGCAGCACTCTGCATGCACTTTTTCCAAGACATATTTGTTCGTTCTTTTGACAGTGCATGAGATATTTAGTACTCTTCTCCAACACCACAGTTCAAAGGCATCAATTCTTCTTCTGCCTTCCTTATTAATTGTGAGATCTCAGATGAGATGCATAGCAAGTGGTTGGAAATACCATGGCATTTCTGAAGCTATGAATCACATTGGAGGAGATTGCTCAGAGGCAGGCAACTTAAATCTACCAACTCAAATCGCTCACAGCTGATCCTCCAGTGGTTTTCAGAGAGAGTAAGTCCCACAAGAGGAGATTCTGTGCTGGAACAGTTGACAGATTAAACCTCCTTCTCTTTAGGTTGGAAGCACAACTCCTTTCCACTAAGCCACCATAGCAGGAGGGCAAAACCCCAATAAGAGCGAAGTTGTGCAAGTCAACACACTCTGTACCAAAATGATCACTGTGCCAATCATGGGTAGTTGATTCTTATAAGTAAATTTCAATTCTTATGCTACAGTATGGAGGGAGCTCTGGTGGCCTAGTGGCAAGAAGCTGTGCTGCAATCTGAAAGCACATGGTTCGAATCCACCAGCTGCTCCAAAAAAGAAGGAAGGTCAATCTCCTCCTGTGAGATTAACTGCCTCTGAAAACTGGGAGTGGGGGGTCATCTATGAGTCAGATCCGACTCAACAGTACACAACAACAACAATGCTACGATTAAATTTGTGTAGCTTTCTATAAAGTGCATGTGTAACTTGAATAATGAATAAAATAAACATTTCATTTATTAGATAAACTATGGACAACGGACTAGTGCCACCTCAAGCTGCACCTTTGTCTCTGTTATCATTCAGCTCATTGAGTCCTCTCTGGCTCATATGGACAGAAACCATTTCCCATTCTGCACCATCCTCATAATTTCTGCTGTGCTTAAGTCTACTTTTACAGTCACCATGTCAAGTCATCTCACTAAATGTCTTTCTCTTTTCACCGACTCTACTTTTCCAAAAATTTTATCCTTCTCCAGAGGCTGGCCCTTCCTAATAACATGCCTAGAATATGTGAGATGAAGTCATCCCATCATTGCTACTAAGGAAGGAACAGTCTGGCTTCACTTCTTCCATGACAGACTGGTTTGCTTTGAGGGCAGTCCATGGTAAAATATCCAATACCACAATCCAAAGGCATCAACTCCTCTCCAGTATTTCTTATTCATTGCCCAATTTTCACATACATAGGCAGCGATTCAAAATTCCATCACTTGGATTAGACACACTGTAATCTATAAAATGACATTCTTCCTTTTATCATTTTAAAAAGATATGTGGCCACAAATTTGTCTAAAACAATGTGTCATTCACAATGTGTCATTTGACTTCTTGACTGCTACTACCGTGGGTATTGACTATGGATCCAAGAAAAAGTAAATCCTTGACAATTTCAATCTTTTCCTATTCAAATTATACACTCAGAAAAATCATTCAAGAAACTGGACTATAGATGGAAGAATGTGGCATTAGGACTGTGGGAAGATTGATCAACAATGTATATGTATAGATGACATAAACTTACTTGTTGAAGAGCACTTGAAGCACTTACTAAAGAAAATCAAAGGCCTTTAATGTGGATTACATCTCAACTAACATAAAGGAAAGTCCTCGCTATTGGACAAATAAGGCACATTGTGATAAATGAAAAGATTGAAGTTGTAAAAAATGCTCTATCTTAGCACTAGAATTCCTATTTGACATCAACTGCCGAGTGCTCAGTTTTTACCAGGAAACACTGCAAAATGCAATGAAAAACATAGTTATACTTTCAAAAGTCCAGTTATTGTTAATGAAAGACCAGGAAAAGTCCAATAAAATAATACATTTCTGCTTCATTAATGTCCCCAAAGGTACCAGTTATGTGGTGACCACATTCCATGGGTTTTTCAATGAAATTTTTCAGAAGTAATTCACCATGCCCCTGCTCCAAGGCACAGCTGGACAGCCTACAGTGAAAACATGTGTATCACCCACGGTCTCCACCCCAAAGAAACAAAACTTGGCAAATCATTATTGGGTAAACTCTGGCATACAGATAGAGGGACTGGCTGCTAACCAAGAGGTCAGCAGTTCAAAGCTACCCAGTGACTTGGTAAAAGAAAAATTAATAATTTTTAAAACTAATATGAAAGAAAAAGCTAATATGTTTCTCTATCAATTGTAGTAAAGAAAATCTTATGTGGGTACATGAGGATGCTAGGAGTCAGAATCAACTCAACAGCATCACACTAAACATAGTACTACTCTAGAAATATCTGTGCCAGTGTGGGCATTTTACCTTTTCCATTTTTGTAAGAAATGGGATCCTGAGACTCATCCACCTAATTATTTTCTCCCTAGTTCTCAGCACTGGCTCTCCTAAAGGTCTCATCCTCAGAGGCCTCGAGCCATGCCACACTCTTACAAATGAAACATGCTCTCTAGCAGTGTATTCATAGAAAAGGAATTTGCATGCCAATGTTATATACAGGGAGCTCTGGGGGCCTAGTGGTAAGAATCTATGCTGTAATCTTGAAGGCTCGCGGTTCAAATCTATCAGCTGCTCCAAGGGAGAAGGATTGATAATCCCTTACCATGAGCTTATTACCTCTGAAAAACCACTAGAGGGTAAATTATGGGTCAATTCACACTCAATGGTACACAACAACAATACATCATTGCTTGACAGTTGGAATTCACTCGGGGTACTACAGGGGGGGAAGGCCTGGCAAATCTCCTTCCATAAAGATCACAGCTAGGAAAATCAATGATGCAGTTCTTCTGTGTAACGCATATGGTTGCTTTGAGTTGGACTTTATATGGTGTTAACACATTTGGCTTTGGTTTGGACTCCCTTCCTAGGAAGTGTTATTTAAAATTACTTAAGAGAAATTCTGATCGGGATCTAAGCAAGTCTTAGGTTACTCAACAGCCTCGAATGTTCCAGGAGAATTAGAACTGTTAATACAGCTATCACAGGAGTGTTTTAACTCCCACAGAGTCACTCATAACATGAGAGGATATGGCTAATATTCCTCCTCTGGAAAATATTTAATCTCTTAGATTTCTTCATGGTTTTGTTTCCATTTGCTTTTTTTCTATTACTTCTATCCTGCCTGAGGATAGTTTGACCTTTCTGGTAAAATCTTCCCTTGTGAATTTCTTGGATTTCCTGCTCAGAGATTATCACCCCAACATTTCCATATCACATCTGCACATTGCTGTTGTTTTCACCTTATGTATTTCTGTCCTTCTCTCCCCAGTGTCTCTCAAATGTCTCCTCTAATCTCTGCCAACCATCCCAGGGGGCTTTACATTCCTACATATTCGTGAGAAAATAGGGACACCAGGAGGACTAGTGGCTTGGGCTCCAGATTTGTTTGTCTTTTAAAGCATGCTGCTGTCTTAGCAATGAGGACTGAGGGGAAATGCAGGCCTGCACTCATATGCTGACATCCAAGGAGGCCTCCTATTAGCACATTCATCATCCCAAACGTCATCTCCACCTCACTAGGCTTTGTTCCCAGCCACAGGCATGTCTGCTGTGGCCACCTCCACTCTGGGATCAGCAAGGGAACAAGTAAAAGTCACAGCACTGACTGCCCAAATATATTTCCCAAAATGGCACTGGAATTTACGGAGAACTACCTAGAAGATGGCATACTGGGTTATGTGTTGGGCAACCAAAAGGTCAGAGGTTCAAAACCTTTAGTGCTCTGAGGAGAAAGATGGGAAGCCTGCTACCATCAAGAGCTGCAGTCTTAGTCATTATGCTGAGTGAACTAATTCAGGTGCATAAGGACAAATACTGCATAAGATCATTATTGTAAAAACAGAAGGATAACCAGTAAGATATGTATAAATATCCAAAGAGAGAAGGGGAAGGAGGAGGGGTGTAGAGGATGGGGAGGACATCACAAAGTTGCGGAGTTTGGTGGATGAAGGAAGGGGATGCAATAAAACACACAGCAGTGTGCACGAATGAAACACAATGTATACAAATTATTGTCTACAAACCAATACATTTTTTTTAATTTAGGTTGTTTATTTTTCATTTCAATGAACATCTACAGAGATTTTGGGATTCCATTCATTCATTGTTGCACCCTTCTCCCCGCACAAACCCCTCCCCCTCCCCCCCCATTTGCTCCTCTCCTTGAAAAGCAAAAGAAAAACTCCCTCATTGGTACACAATCCCCCCCCCGCACCTCCCCAAACCCCACCCCCTAGCCCCAAATATAATCCACTCTACAACCCTCATTGCATACTCCTGCGATAAAAATAATGCCCTAAAATATAATACTTTTAGACTATTCTCTCCCCCATAGACTTCAATGCCGTAAACATACTTATAAAACAAAAATAGGTGCCAGTCATGGAAGCTCAATAGAGGATTACCATGAGTCAGAAGTCATTCATCATCAGCGGACTGGATTTGGTCATTCATGGGAATCTAAACTTAAAAGGGAAAAAACTATCATGTTAAGAGAAAAGAAGATTGGTCTCTGCACTTTAACTGCATCTATATGCTTCACCTGTATCTCTGTGTTTCACCTGCATCTTGGCACTTTGCCTGCACATTTGTGCTTCACCTGTGCATCTGTCCATGTATCCAGTCAATTAAGTATGTACCTGACTTAAAAATTTCTGAGTGTATCCTGGGCTGATCTCTTGTCTGGAGCACTAGACTGAAACATCATTGCCTGACATATTCCACCCCCATCCAACTGGAGGAATCTGGCTGTGCCTCCTGGACCCCAGAACATGCCTGAAGGACCTTATCTGGCTGCAGGGACACTCCTACCCACTGTCTGAAAGCCTCCTGGGCGTTTTCCTGGAAATCTCGGCCCTGCTGACTGGAAGTCCCAACCCTGCCACCTGGAACTCCAGCCCTGTTGTCCAGAAGTCCGCTTCACCACCCAGAAACCACACAACAACCTGGACACCCCAACCCGAAAGCCTGGAGGACAACTCGCTGCCGCGCCTCTGAATTAGACCAGTGACATCGGTATCACAGGTGAACCTACTTCATTTCCTCTCCCCCCCAAAAAAGTGTGAGCTACCTTTAGCCCAGAGCACCTTGGGCTGACCTAGCTGGAGCAGTTGTCTGACAAAGGAGGCTGCTAATTTACAGGCATTTTTCTCTCCCAAACTAAAGTAAATGTTCTCTTGAATCAAAAGTTCAGAGAGAGCTTTCCGCTCTACCCGCACAAGGGTCCATACAGGCGTTGTTCTGGTTCCCGTCGTAACTTAAAGGGGAAACTTCCACAATGCCCGGAGCCCTTGATGTCCTACAGATGAAGGAGGAGGATGTCCTCAAATTCCTTGCAGCAGGAACGCATTTGGGCGGCACCAACCTTGACTTCCAAATGGAGCAGTACATCTGCAAAAGGAAATGTGATGGCATCTACATCATAAACCTGAAGAGGACCTGGGAGAAGGTGCTCTTGGCTGCTCGCGCCATTGTTGCCGTTGAAAATCCAGCAGATGTCAGTGTCATTTCCTCCAGAAATACTGGCCAGAGAGCTTTTCTGAAGTTTGCTGCTGCTACTGGAGCCTCTCCTATTGCCGGACGCTTCACTCCTGGAACCTTCACTAACCAGATCCAGGCAGCCTTCCAGGAGCCTCGTCTTCTGGTGGCTACTGATCCCAGGGCTAACCACCAGCCTCTGACAGAAGCATCTTATGTTAACTTGCCCACCATTGCCCTATGTAACATAGATTCTCCTCTGCGTTATGTAGACATTGCTATCCCGTGCAACAACAAGGGAGCTCACTCTGTGGGTCTGATGTGGTGGACGCTGGCCCCGGAAGTCCTGCGCATACGTGGCACGATCTCCTGGGAGCACCCGTGGGAGGTCATGCCCGATCTGTACTTCTACAGAGATCCGGAAGAGATTGAAAAGGAAGAACAGGCTGCTGCTGAAAAGGCTGTGACCAAAGACGAGTTTCACGGAGAATGGACCGCCCCTGCTCCTGAATTCACTGCTACTCAGCCCGAAGTGACAGACTGGTCCGAAGGCATCCAGGTGCCCTCTGTGCCAATTCAGCAGTTCCCTACTGAAGACTGGAGTGCTCAGCCTGCAACTGAAGACTGGTCTGCAGCCCCCACTGCTCAGGCCACTGAGTGGGTGGGTACCACCACGGAATGGTCTTAAACTGTCTTTTAAAAAATGGAAATAAGGTTGACAGAAAATAAACAATGCATTTCATAAGAAGAAAAAAAGTTCTGAGCGAAACACAGTCAGGGTAGCTGCCCCACCGTCTCTAGAACAGTGACATCAGACCAAGAGCCTGCTATCACCTCAAGCATGAAAAATGCTGCCACTGCAATGTCACATAAGAAGCAGGCTACCTGACACCTTACACAAGCCAAAAAACAAGTTGTCACCCCCAAAAAATGACAGTATCAATAGATTTCCTAAAGTCAGAAAGTCTGATAGAACATTTGGATAAAGAATTTAAAAGAGCAATGGCTGAATATTTTCAATGAGTGAAAGACAAACTTGAAGAATTATAGGACACTGCAAGCAAAAAACCAAGAGGAGCTTGGAAAAAAATCCAAAACAATGCAGATAAAACAAAAGAGGCATTAGGAGTTCTAGAAAAACAAGAAACCACAAACTAAAACATGAAGACCTATGTTTCAGATGCTGCCTACATGTTGGAGGGACAAATGAACAGAGTTGAAGAGATAGAATATAGAACCAATGAAACAGAAGATAGAATTGTCACTACTGATCTACTAAAACAAAACAACAAAAAAAAAACCAGGGAAAAAAAGGAAGGACAAAGAAGAAAACCTAAGAATAATGTGGGACAAATCAAGAGAAATAATATGTGCATAAGCAGAATCCCAGCATAGGGAGAAGCAAGTAAAGGCACCAAAAAGTTGTGGAAGAATTACTAGAAAAAAATTTTCCAGATATAATGAAGAATGAAAAAATATATATTCAAGAAGCTGGGTGAACAACATATAGAAAGATCCCAAAAGAAAAACACCAAGGCATAACAGAATCAAATTTGCCAGAACCAAAGATACGTAGAGAATTCTGAAAGCAGCGAGGGAGAAACAAAGAGTAACATATAAGGGAAAGCAAATAAGATTCAGTGTCAATTTCTCAGCAGAAACCATGCAAGCAAAAAGATAGTGGAATGACATATATTGAACACTCAAAGAACCCAACTGTCAAACAACAATATTATACCCAGCAAAAGTGTCCATAAAATATGAAGGCTAGATCAAGATATGCTCAGAAAAATAGAACTTAAGTTTGCAAAAAGAAGGCCAGCATTGCAAGAAACAGAAATGTCCTTCTTACAGAGGTGCTGCAGAAAGCAAGATGGACCAAACTAACTAGCAAAAACACCAAAAAGAACTCAACAAAACAAAATGATAGCAATAAACCCTGGCCTCTCAATAATCACACTAAATGTGAATGTTTTCAATGCACCACTAAAGAGAAAAAGAGTAGCATATTGGACAAAAAACAAAATCCATCAATGTGCTGTCTACAAGAGACACACCTGAAAAGTAAAAATAAAGAAAGACTTAAAAATATACCAAATGGCAACCAGAAAAAAGCAAGAGTACTGATATTATTCTCTGATAAAATAGATTTCAATGCAAAAACCATCACAAAGGACAAGAAAGGTCACATAATACTTAAAGGGTCAATAGAACAAGAAGACATAACAAGAATGAGTATCAATGCACCAAATCATGTTGTTGTTGTTATGTGCCATCGAGTCGTTTCTGACTCATAGCGACCCTATGCACAACAGCTCTAAACCCCGCTCTATCCTGCGCCACCCGCACCACCTCTGACACACCCATCCCGATTACCCCAGTCACCGAATCAATCCATCTCATAGAGGGTCTTCCCCTCCTGCGCTGTCCCTCCACCCTCCCAAGCATGATGTCCCTCTCCAAGGACCCATCCCTCCTGGAAACATGTCCAAAGTATGTCAGACGAAGCCCCAGAATCCTTGCCTCCAAGGAGCAGCTTGGTTTAATCCTCTCCAAGATGGATCTGTTTGTTTTCCTGGCAGTCCAGGGTACATTCAGTACCCTTCTCCAGCACCACAGCTCAAAAGCATCCACTCTCCTTCTGTCCTCCCTAGTCATTCTCCAACTCTCTGATGCATAACAAGCGATTGCAAATACCATGACCTGTATCAGGCGCACCTTAGTCTCCAGAGAGACACTGTTGCTCCTGAGTACGTTTGAGAGGTCCCTAATGGCAGACTTTCCCATCGCGATACGCTTATTGATTTCCTGACTGCTGGTGCCAAGAGTGTTGACTGTGGAGCCGAGCAAACTGAAGCTGTGAACACTCTCAATCTCTTCGTCATCCATCCTGATGCTGCCAATTGGTCCAGTGGTGAGAATCTTTGTCTTCTTGACGTTGAGCCTTAGTCCATACTCAAGGCTGCAGTCCTTGACCCTTCGCAGCAAGTGCATGAGGTCCTCCTCAGTTTCAGCAAGCAAGGTTGTGTCATCTGCATAACGGAGATTGTTGATAGATCTTCCACCAATCCTGATGCCACAATTCTCCTCATAGAGCCCAGCCTCTTGGATAATCTGCTCTGCATACATGTTGAAAAGGTATGGAGACAGGATGCATCCCTGGCGTACACCCTTCCCTATTTTGAACCATGCAGTGTTACCCTGCTCTGTTCTGACTACTGCCTCTTGGTACAAGTATAGAGTTGCAAAATATATAAAACAAATATTAATAAAACTGAAAAAGGAAAGAGACAACACCACTATAGTAGTTGAAATTTCACTACACCACTCTCAAGAAAAGATAGAACTACCAGAAGAAAACTCAACAAAGATGTGAAGAATTAAGCCACACAATAAACCAACTCAACCATATATATTGTACCCAAAAAAAACACACCTTCTTCTCCAATGTGCATGAAACATTCTTCAAAATAGATCACATTTTAGGTCACAAGGCAAGCATCAATAAATTAAAAAACATAGAAATAATAAAAAGCACCTTCTCAGACCACAGTGCTACAAAATTAGAAATTAATAACAAGAGGAGAAAGAAGAAAAAAACTATACATTTGGAAGCTGAACAACACCTTGCTTGAATGTGAGTGGATGGTACAAGAAATAAAAAATGAAATTAAAAAATTTCTTTAAACAAGTGACAATGAAAACACAACTTACCAAAACCTCTGGGAAACAACCCAAGCAGGAATCAAAAGTCAATTTATAGCAATAATCAAACACATCAAAAGGCAGGAAAAAATGACCATTGACTCTCTAACCCAACATCTCCAATAAATTAAAAAAGAACAGCAAGAAAATCCAACACCCTCTAAAAAAACTGAAATTAAAAAATTAAGGCAGAAATAAATGAAATAGAAAACAGAAAAACAATTGAGACCATCAATAAAACCAGGAGTTGGTTCTTTGAAAAAGTCAAGAAAATCTATAAACCACTAGCAAAACTAACAAAGGAAAAGAAAGAAAAAACACAAATAATCAGAATAAGAGATGAAGTGGGCAATGTTACAATAGAACCAACTAAAATACAAAGGATAACCATAGAGTATTATGAGAAACTATCTTCAAATAAATATTAAAATCTCAAGGAAATGGACAAATACTTAGAAATGCACAACCTACCTAAATTGACACAGACCAAAACTGAACACCTAAACAGACGCATTACAAAAGAAGGAATTGAAAAGATAATAAAAATACTTCCAGCCAAAAAAAGTCCTGGACCAGATGGTTTTACAAGTGAATTTTATCAAACATTCAGAGAAGAACTGTCACAAATTCTACATAAACTATTTCAGAAAATAGAGAAAGATGGAATTCTCCCAGACTCATTCTATGAAAAAGTATATCTTTGATACCAAAGCCAGGTAAAGACACCACCAAAATATAAAACTATAGGCCAATAACCTTATAAACATAGATGCAAAAATCCTGAATAAAATCCTTGCCAATAGAATCCAACGATAGATAAAAAAAAAAATAATAATTCACCAAGACCAAGTGGGACTCATAACAGATATGCAAGGATGGTTCAACATAAGAAACACAATCAGTATAATTCATCACATTAACAAAGCAAAGAACAAGAACCACGTGATTCTATCAATTGATGCAGGAAAGGCCTTTGATAAAATCCAACACTTTTTCCTGATTAAAACACTCAACAAAATGATATTAGAGTGGAATTTCCTCAACATAGTAAAATATGTATATGCAAAACCAAGAGCCAACATTTTTCTCAATGGAGAGAGATTAAAATCATCCCCTTTGAGAACAGGAAATAGGCAAAGATGCCTACTATCACTTCTCCTATTCAATATTGGAAGTCTTAGCGATAGCAATATGACTAGTGAAGGAAATAAGGCATATCCAAATTGGCAAAGAGGAGTTAAAATTATCTCTATATGCAGATTATATGATAGTATACTTAGAAAACCCTAAAGACTCAGCAAAAAAACTATTGAACATATTTGACCAATTCAGCTTAGTGGCAGGATACAAGATCAACATACAAAAATGAATTCCATTTCCCTGCAGTGACAAAAAAAATGCACAACTGGAGCTAAGAAAAACAACACCAACCACAACAGCTAATCACAAGATTAAATACTTGGTCGTAAATCTAACTAGAAACACAAAAGTTCTAGTCAAAGAAAATTACAAAATATTACACAAAAAACAAAAAGAGATCTGGAGAAATGGAAGCGTATACCTTGTTCTTAGATAGGAAGACTCAATATTGTAAAAATGACAATTCTACCAAAGGCAATCTACACGTTCAGAGGAATACCAATATAAAAACCAATTCCATTCTTCAACGAGAAGGAAAAGGCAATTTCCAATTTCATCTGGAATGGAAAGAGAGTCCCGAATAAGCAAAGCACTCCTGAAAAAGAGAAACAAGGTAGGAGGCATCTCACTCCCTGATTTCAAGTCCTACTACATTGTTGTGGTGGTCAAGACAGTGTGGTACTGGTACAATGACAGACACATAGATTAATAGAATAGAATTGAGAATCAGGAAATCAGCCCAACTACCTATGGTCAACTGATATTGGACAAGGAAATAAAATCAGTTAAGTGGGGAAATGACAGCCTTTTTAACAAATGTTATTGGCAAAATTGGAAAAGTATCTGCCAAAAATTCAAGCAAGACCCACACCTCACACTATACACAAAACCCAACTCAAAGTGGATTAAGGACCTAGGGCTAAAACCAAGGACTATAAACTTCATCAAAGAAAAGCTTAGAAGAGCTCTAGAAGCCCTAATCCACAACATGGATAGTCTTCCAAGCATCCTGAAAAACCTATCTCCAGGAGAGGATAAAATAGATTAATTGACCCAAGACCAACAGTAAGGTGATAAAGTGTCCTCCCTTTCCCCCTTCACATCAACATCCATGTTCAGCATGAAGAAGCCAGAGACTCTGCACTATACACAAAACTCAACTCAAAGTGGATTAAGGACCTAGGGCTAAAACCAAGGACTATAAACTTCATCAAAGAAAAGCTTAGAAGAGCTCTAGAAGCCCTAATCCACAACATGCATAGTCTTCCAAGCATCCTGAAAAACCTATCTCCAGGAGAGGATAAAATAGATGAATTGACCCAAGACCAACAGTAAGGTGATAAAGTGTCCTCCCTTTCCCCCTTCACATCAACACCCATGTTCAGCATGAAGAAGCCAGAGAGTCTGCATCCAGTTCCCAAATCAATAAGACGGTTGATTTAATTGCCATTGGAAAATGCTTAAATGCTTACCATTCACCTGTAGCATCTGGTCCCCACTGGATCCTTTTCATTTCCTTCACCTGCTCCCCCCACCAACCAAATTGTGCAGCTCTGCAACTGCATCCCTGCCCATTCTCACCTTTCTGCCCCCAACCTGCACCTCCTTGTACCCCCATTATGTTTTTCCCAATAAAATAAATTTTTTTAAAAAGATGAATTGGACCTCCCAACAATCAAATCCCTATGGACATCAAAAAAATTCTCCAACAGGGTAAAAAGGAAAGCCACAGACTGGGAAAGAATATTTAGTAATGAATGTCTGATAAGGGACTTACATCTAGAATTTATAGAATGCTCAAGCACCACAAGAAGATAAAGGTAAAACAATCCAGTCATAAAATGGGCACAGGATATGAATAGACACTTAACCAAATAAAATATTTAGGTGGCAAACAAACACAGGAAGAAATGTTCATGATCCCTAGCTCTAAGAAAGATGCAAATCAAAACAACTATGAGATGTCATCTTACCCTCATAAGAATAACAAAATTCAACAGAGCTACAAACAACAAAAGCTGGTGAGGTTGTAGAGAAACTGGAACCATTATTCACTGTTGGTAGGAGTATAAAATGGTGCAACCACTCTGGAAGGCAGTATCATGCTTTCTCAAAAAGCTGCAAATAGAAATACCATTTGACCCAGCAATTCCACTACTAGGAATATACCCTAAAGAAACAAGAACTGACACCCAAGTAGATATATGCACACCCATGTTTATGGCTATGTTGTTCACAATAACAAAGAGATGGAAATAACCCAACTGCCCATCAACAAACGAATGGATGAGGACTCTTTGGTATATTCACACAATGGAATACTATGTAGCAGTGAAAAACAAGGAACTCATGTAATACACAAAATGTGTGACCTGGAAGGACATTATGCTGAGTGAAATATCTCTGTCACAAAAGGACAAATACTCATAGTGCCACTGTTATAAAACAGGTCTGACATCGAAGTTAGGGGTAAACTAAGAGGGAATAAATAATGTATATTGCATTGAAACAGATGAGAGGGAGAACTGTTTAAGAGGAATATCTGATTATGTATTATTTTCATGACAAGAGTCCAGAATGAAAGCTGCATAGTGGAGTGGACTGGGGAGGGGGGACTGCATAACAACAAAAGAATTTTTCTCTTAACCTTTCAAAGAGAAAAGGGAACTGGGGGAGAGGGGTGGGCAGGGAGGTAATTGCGTAACAATGAATGACTGGAAATCCGAAGTCTCTGTAAAGTTTCATTAAAATAAAAATTAATTAAAAAAAAACCTAAAAATACTGCCTAATATCACTAATATAAATCAGGACTGACATTGAGGTTGGGAAGAAACTAGGAAAAGAAGGGACAAATAATGGACACTGCATTGAAACAAATGAGGAAAAGAACTGCTTTAAAAGGAGTATGTGGTTAAGTATTATGTGCATGACTGCAGTCCAGAATAAGAGCTGCATAATAAAGTGGACCAGGGTGGGGTAGGGAATTGTATAACAATTAACGAATTTTTTTTTCAAAAAGAAAATCGATCAAAACAACTATGAGATATCATCTCACCCCAGTAAGAACAGCATAATTTAACAACAGCAAGCAACAAATGTTGGTAAGGTTGTGGAGAAACTGGAACCCTTATTCACTATTGGTGAAAGTGTAAAATGGTGCAACTGCTGTGCAAGGCAGTAGGTGCTTTCTCAAAAAGTTGCAAATAGAGATACCATTTGACCCAGTAATTCCACTACTGGGAATATACCCCAAAGAGACCATAACTGACACCCAAG
>NW_006399801.1:3984291-3985450 GCF_000299155.1 Elephantulus edwardii | reverse complement strand
AAATGAATGGAAATCCAAAGTCTCTGTAAATTTTTATTGAAATTAATAATTAAAAAACCCTTAAGAAAATCAAACTGGGGAGGGTGGTGGGCAGGGTGGAAAATGTGCAACAATGAATGAATGGAAAGTCAAGTTCTCTATTAAATTTCATTGATTTAAAAAAAGAGAAAGGAAGATCATTGCAAAGAGAATTGGACTAAGAGTGGGGGTGGAGGAGGGGAGAGGTAATTGTGCAACAATGAATGAATATTTTTTTTAAAGTTAACTAGGGGAGGTGGAAAGAAGCAAGAGGGGGTGAAATGTGGAAAAATGAATGAATGAAAAAAATCTAAATTTTCTGTAAACTTTTATTAAAATCACAAAATAAGAAAATTCTATTGAGAGAGAAAGGAAGATCATCACTCATTAGGAAAGTGGAAGAAAATTTCAGTACTTCCTCTCCTATATTCTTAACTTTCACCAAGAGTTATAGGTAAAATTGTGACCCCCAACTTCTGTGTTGCAAACTGAACAACTGTACTTCTAGATATGACTTTGTTTAGAAGTAAGATCTGCTTGGTTTCGCTAATTAGATCAGAACTGAGTAAAGCGAGTTCTAAAACAAATCAAGTGGCCTAATCCACAGAGACTTGAGCTGCTAAATCAAAGGTGGCGCTTCTCTAGCAGTTTACATTCTCTGGCAACTTTGTAGGAAAAAGAGGGGCAATCTCTTCTTATGTGATTTAAGGCCTCTGAAAACCTGCTGGATGGTCAACTATGTGCTGGTTCCAACTTAACAGCAGTGAAATTTTTAATTTAAATTAAATCATTTCTAAGTTATAAATTTGGCTCCACCTTGGGCTTTACACCTGTAGGCGTGTCAGAAGCTATTGCCGCAATTTTCAGCAGTTGACGTATTCAGAATCACGGAAGCCAAGAAAGCTTCAGATACAAGCTGTCAGATCATGGGTCGAACAATGGAAGATAAATTCTGAAGGGATTTGGTAGAAGTGAATGGGTATCCTGCTGGAGGGTGGAGCTGGGAAACAAGTGGGTCAAGGCACTGGGCTAAGGGCAGGGACACTCCACAATGAGGGATTTATCTTTCACTGCTCCACAAATTGCTTGTCTGTCAGATACTCCTCTAAATCTAAACATTCAGATTAAGACAGACTAGGAA
>NW_006399801.1:3982947-3984064 GCF_000299155.1 Elephantulus edwardii | reverse complement strand
AACACACGTAGACTAACAGAAAGGGCCACCTAGGTAGAACTGTCAAGTATGGAAATAGAAAGGAAGAGGAACAGTTGTAAGCAGACCCTAGTGATTGGAACATGGCATGTGAGAACCATGAATGTAGGAAAATTAGAAATTCTTAAGAAAGAAATGGAACGCATAAATATTGACATAGTAGGCATTGGAGAGATGAGATGGACTGGCATACGGCATTTTGAGTCAGATGATCATATGATATATTACTCCGGAGATGAAAAGGTGAGGAAAAATGGGGTTGCTTTCATAGTTAAAAAAGAAATTTCTAGATCAATATTACAGTACAACGTTGTGAGTCATAGGATTATATCCATAAGCTTACAAGAAAGTCCAGTGAATACCACTATAATTCAGATATATGCACCAACAACCAGAGCCAAAGAAGAAGAATTAGATTATTTCTATCAACTTTTACAGTCAGAGATCAATCGAGCATGCAATCAAGATGCATTGATAATAATGGGTGATGGGAACGCAAAAGTTGGGAACAGAGAAGAAGAATCAGTAGTTGGAAAACATGAGCTTGGTGACAGAAATGAAGCTGGAGATAGAATGACTGAATTTTGTACAATCAATGACTTATTCATTGCAAATACGTTTTAAAAGAAACATTTTAAAAAGTAAAAAAAAAAAAGAAACATAAACGCAGGTTATACATATGGATTTCACCTAATGGTGTGCATAGGAATCAGATCAATTACATCTGCAGAAAAAACAGCTAGAGAAGCTCAATATCAGCTGTGAAAAGTAGGCCCAGAGCTGACTGTGGAACAGACCACGAACTACTCATATGCAAATTCAAACTGAAGCTCAGGAAAATTAAACCAAATCCACAGGAGCCAAAATATGACTTTAATTTCATCCCACCTAAATTTCAGAATCATCTCAGGAACAGGTTTGAGGCCTTGAACACTAATAAGCGAAGACCAGATGAGTTGTGGGAGGATATCAAGGGTATCATCCAAGAAGAGTGCAAACGTTCATTACAAAGACAGAAGAGGAAGAAAAGACCAAAATGGATGTCAGAAGAAACTCTGAAGATTGCACTGGAGCGTAGAGAAGCCAAAGCACAAGGAAG
>NW_006399801.1:3971579-3980847 GCF_000299155.1 Elephantulus edwardii | reverse complement strand
GTGTGTCAGAGGCAATGAGATTGGCACAGGATAGAGCAGGGTTTAGGGCTGTTGTACATAGGGTCGCTATGAGTCGCAAACGACTCAACAGCACAGAACAACAAGAAGTTATAAATAGTAGATTGTTGATGTTGTGTGCCATTGAGTCAGAAAAGACTCATAGCCGACCCTTCAGTGGGTTTCCAGAGGCTATAATTGGCACAGGAGAGATTGCTCTTATTTCTCGCAAAGAGCAGCTGGCAGATTCAAACTGACTGTCCTTGGATTGACAATGCAACAGAGAAAGACACACTTAGCTGCCTCATACCCAGGAATCAAGGAATGCCCAAAACTATTGACGTAGAAAGAATCAATATACCTAATCCCTTGATTTGGACTTTCAATCCCTAGAACTATGAGAAAAATGAATTTCTGTTCTTTAAAGCCACCCACCTTGTATTAGTGCTATAGGGTGGGTTTGAGCCACCAACTGCATTGGTTTATTTCTATTAGAAATAGAAATAGCAGTAGTGTACATGAGTGCCTAACCAATACACTTAAAATTCTTGCAAGTAGGTTTGTTGTTGTTGTGAATCATTCAGTTGGAACCACCCATAACTGATCCTCTGGTGGGTTTTCAGAGGCAGTTAATTTCAAGGGAGGAGATTGCCCATCCTTCTCCTGCACAGAACAGCTAGTGGATTCAAACTGTGTGTCTTTGGGATTGAAGCACAGCTTTTTAACACAGTGTATCTCTTCCTTGAAAATAAATGCAAATTTCAGCCTGACTAGGGGTCTTTTTAACTCACTTATTACTAGGAAATAATGGAGGAAAGGACTAACAGAACCAGATATTTGTCTGCACAAATTGTCCCACATTCTGCCCAAGAATTCTTTAAATATAATGGTGTTAGTTTTTTATCTAACAGATACCAGGGAACTGTTCTTGTTAAAATTGTCTCTAAGTTTATCCAGCAAAATAGAAAAATCTGATGTCATCTAGGTTTCTGATAAAAAAGTCACAGATGTGTTCAAAGTCTCAAGCTGATTACTTTGTTTGGGCAACCAGATCCAGTCATTTTCCCCCCTCATTTTTTCCTAATGATACCTTTTTTCTTTCTTTCAGTTGAAAATATCTTTCCTTATTAGCAAACATTTCTGAAATAGAAGGGTTGTTTGTTTCTGGCTTCAAGAGAGAGGCAAACATTAGTTAAAAGCCTCCAAAGGATTTTGCAAACAGTTTCCACCCATTCCTTCCAAAGGCAAGGGCTGCTTGTATAACATTTGTGCAGAATGCGTGGGCTGCTTCTACAAAACAAGCGTTTCAAGAAATGTTTATTTTGCAGAAGGAAGAGTGCATGTTCACTGTCCCCTTTGAAAACTTTCACATATTCACACCACTGTACTGTTGAGTAGACACACACACACACACACACACACACACACACACACACACACACACAGAGCCCATTAGTGGGCACGCCTGCTCTTGTGGAGCCCAAGTCCCCCTTATGATCTGTTCTGCAGTGATCTGACTCCTTTCTGTTGGCCTCAACTGTGGTCCCTTTACAACTGCATGGGTAGCATCAGTTCTTAGCAAGTTGTACTAACTCAAAAGCCTTGAGGCTTCAGCAGTTCAAATCCACCAGTGGCTGCCTGGGGAAAAGATAGGCAGCCTTCCCTCATCACAATTTATAACCTCAGACACTGGATGGAGAGTCAGTATGAATTGGAACGGACTCAGTAGCAATTAGTTTAGATGGCACTAATGGTTAAATAGGAGCCCTGGCGGCTTAATGGTAATAAGTTGCATTGCTAACCCAAAGGCACAAAGTTCAAATCCACAGGAGAAAGATGAACAAATTCCTTCTTTGTGATTTACTGTCCCTGAAAACCCACTGGAGGATCAGCTATGAGTTACTGTTCTGACAACAATAACAATGGTTTAGTACTTAATTACTAAGTGAAATGTTAAAGGTTCAAGTCCATTCAGAGGCACCTAGAACAAAAGGCTTGGAAATCTGCTTCCAAGAAACTTAGCCATTGAAAACTCTATGGAACATAGTCCTACTCAAATACACATGTCTCCATATGTTGGAATTGACTTGATGGAAACTGGTTAGTTACTAGCAGTCCTTTTGACCATTAGTTTTCAGAGTTAAGATTATTAGTCAAAGGCCAAATACATATGGGTTTTCTAGCTCAGCTCTCTAAACACAGGTTGAGACTTCTGGTGGCTCTGTAGGGAATTGTACCACTAATTTAAAGTCCCCCTCTCTCTTGCAGTTCAAATCCATCAGTGGCTCTAAGAGAGAATAATGGGAAATCTCCTCTACATAATTACTTCAGGAACCCAATGGAGGGTCAGTCAGCTGTGAATTGATTCCAATTTAAAGGTAGTGAGTTGAGTTAGTTGAAAAATGGAGGTAGTTTAATAACAATGGAGAAGGGGAAAGTCCTAAACAGTTCTAAGACAGGAGTTCTGACAGGTCAGTTCCATAATTGTTTTCATCATTAATCAGACATGGCATCCAGTTTGTTCTCAAGATCCACTTCAAGGATTGGAAACTATCATTTATAATCCCAGTATTTTTCTTTTTTTAATTAATTTTAATGAAAGTTTATAGAGACTTTGGATTTCCATTCATTCACTGTTGCCCTTTTCACCCGGCCCAACCTCCATCCCCATTTGCTCTTCTCTTGGAAAAGTAAAAGAAAAATTTGTCATTTTTATACAATCCCTCCTGCTAAGTCCACTCCAGTATGTAGCCTTCCTTTTAAAAAGTAAGAGGAAAATTCTTTCATTATTATATAATCCCTTCCCACAAGTCCACTCCACTATGCAGCCTTCAATCTGGACTCCTGTCATGACAATAATACCTAATCATATATTCCTTTTAAACAGTTCATGCCCTCATCTGTTTCAATGCAGTATACATAATTTATTCCCTCATTCTCAGTCTCCCCTCAACCCCAACGTCAGTCCCATTTTACAAGCACTATGCAGTATTTGTCCTTTTGTGACTGAAATATTTCACTCAGCATAATGTCTTCCAGGGTCACTCATTTTGTATAGTATTTCATGACTTCCTTGTTTTTCAATGCAGCGTAGTATTCCATTGTGTGAACATACCACAGCTTCTCTATCCATTCGTTTGTTGATGGGCACTTAGGTTGTTCCCAACTCCTTGCTATTGTGAACAAAGCCACGATAAACATGGGTGTGCATAATGCCAGTATTTTAAGAATGCATTAAATAGGTATGTTGTTGTTGCTACTGCTACTGTTAATTGCTATTGAGTTTGCTCCAACTCATGACAAGCCAGTGTAAACCTGGTGCTGTGCCATCTTCATGATCACTGGTATAGCTGTCAGTGTATCACACTATGTTGTGATGCTGGAAGACTGTGCTACCAGGATTTCAAATGCCAGCAGGTTTGCCCATTGTGGAAAAATAACAGTGAAACTTCAGGCCAAGAAAGACTAGATTAAAGTACTTGGAAATTAGCCAGTCATTTCCTCAAAAATCTGAACATAGAAATTCCATATGACTCAGCTATTCCATTGCTTGAATATACCCCAAGAGAATGAGAACTGAGGCACAGAGTCTTGTACACCAATGTTCATAGCAGCATTATTCACCATCGCAAGGGACAGCCCAGATGTCCAATCACCAACAAATGGATTGAGAAGTTGTGGTCATTCACACAATGGAATACTACACAGCATGCAGAAGCAGTGATTTTGTAAATTACTAGCTAACTTGGGAGGGACTGGAGAGCAATCAGAAAGAGAAATTAAATTCTGAGACACACTGCAATATAAAGATTCAAAATTTGTATTACGTAAAAGAAACAAGAGTAGGAGGGAAATATTATTTCCTTTAAGATTTCTAGAATAAGCTCACACGGTGAGATACAAAATGTGTTAGTGGTTACAAAGGGCTAGAGTCAGTTTGCTGTAATGTGGTAACTCACATGTTGCTATGATGCTGGAAGCTATGTCACTGGAATCTCAAAGCCCAACACAATTATTCATGGTGGACAAATTTCAAGGGATCTTCCAAGCAATGAGAAAAGAAAGAAGAGCTTGTCAAGACACTTTTTAAAAAATTAGCTATGAAAATTTTATGAACAGGAATAAAATACTATCTGATATAATGTTAGTTGATGAGATCCTTGAGTTAAAAGGCTCTCAGAGCTACCCTCTCAAATTATATTCTCTTTCAATGATGTGGATGGAATAAAGGTTTCAAGGCCTTCATTTGCTGCCAAGGCAAGACTCAAAATGCATGAACAGTTGAAATGTGGAATGTGCAAAGTATGAATTTAGGGGAAATGGAAATCTTTCAAAATTAACTGGAACTCATGAAGATAGTTACCTTGGAATTAGTGAGCCAAAATGGACTAGTATCCATCATTTTTACTTTAACAATCATATGGTTGACCAGGAACGACAAATTAAAGAGGGACAGTGTCAGATTAATTACCAATTAAAACATTTTAAGATCTGTCCTGTCAAGATAATGACAGGAAAGTATTCACACTCCCACACAAAAAAGACAAGTTAATATAACTTTTATTCAAACTTCTGCACCAACTACTAATACCAGTGACGATGAAATTGATTATTTTTACCAACTTCTGCAACCAGAAATTAAACAAATATGCCATCAAAGCATGTAATTACTAATGACTGTAATGCAAGAATTGGAAGTAAGGAAGGACCATAGTTGGGAAATATGATCTAATTGATTAATATGTTGCAAGTCACATAGTAAAATGTTGCATGACTAACAATCTATTCATAATAAATACCTTTTTCCAACTGCAAAAATGGAGAATGTCTATGGGTATCTTGTCAGAGAAACCAATTGACATTATCTGTGAAAAGACACAATGGAGAATCCCAGTATCCTCAGTCAGCACAAGAACAGGGAATGACTAAGAAACAACCATGAGTTGCTTATCTTCTAGTTCAAGTTGAAGCTGAAAAATATTGGAAGCCTATAAGAACCAAAATATTACCTTCAGTATAATACCACCTGAATATAGGGAACTTCTGAAGAACAGCTTTGATATATTAAACACTAATGATTGAAAGCCAGACAGATTATGGAATAGCATCTAAGACATCATAATAAACAAAGCAAAGAATCATTAAAAAGACAGGAAAAATAATGAATGTCAGAATAGAGTCTGAAATTTACTATAGCACATAAAGAAGTCAAATCAAAAGAAAGAAATTAGGAAGGGGGGAAGCTGAACAGTGGATCCCAAAGGGCATCTCAGGAGACAAAGTAAAGTATTATATTGAAACATGCAAAGACCGGGTGTTAGAAAACTAAAAAAGTAGAATAAAGTCTGCATTTCTCAAAGAAACAATTAAAGAGAAAATTCAAGCCTCAAGAAGAAATATTGAAGGATTGATTGTATGAACAAAACATTGAATAACATATGCACAAAAGAAGACAGGGATATATAATCATTATATCAAAAGAACTGGTTAACATCAAACATTTTAGGATTTAACATATAATCAAGAATTGGTGGTTCTTAAGAAAGCCCAAGCTTCACTAAAGGAACTGGCAAAAATTAGTTGGCAGATTGACAATTCAGAGGCTACAAGAAGTGGATGCAATATTGGAAGTGCTCATTTGTCTGTGCCAAGAAGTGTGGAAGAAAGCTGTCTGGTCAGCTCACTAGAAGATATTGATATTAGTATACATACCAAAGGAAAATAATCTAAGAAAACATAGACATTGTCAGTTAACATCACATACAAGTAAAGCTTGGTTGGAAAAAATTAAAAAATAGTAGCATCAGTACATAAACAGAGGGCTTTCAGAAATTCAATCCTTTTCAGAAGACATGGATCAAGATATATCATTGTTGACGCCAAATGAAACTTGTGTAAAAGCAGAGGCTAAATACCAGAAAGATGTTTTTCTGGGTTAAAATGATTGCACAAAGACATTCCACTGAGTGGATCGTAACAAATTATAGGTCACATTGCAGGGACTGGGAATTTCAGAATAGTTCATTGTGCTCACTAACACCTATAGAAGAAGCAATCAGTAGTTCAAATGAGACCTACAACCAGGAAAGGATAAAAGAGATGAATGAGACCTTCTAAAAATCAAATCCCTATGCTGGAGAGACAGCACAAGACAGCAAGACTCAAGATATTGAGATATTGAGTCCAAATCCATATTGAAGGCTGCAGTCCTTGGCTGTCTGCAGCAAATTATTTAGGGCCTCTTCAGCTTCAACAAGCATAATGCAGATTATTGATGGATCTTTCACCAATCCTGATGCCACAATTCTCCTCATAGAGCCCAGCCTCCCAGATAATCTGTTCTGCATATAAGTGGAAAAGGTATGGAGATAGGACACATCACTGGCATACACCCTTCCCAATTCTGAATCATGCAGTGTTTCCTTACTCTGTTCTGACGACTGCCTCTTGGTCCGTCCAAGTATAGGTCTCACATTAGCACCATCAAGTGTTCTGGGATTCTCATTCTTCTCAGAGTCAGCCACAGTTTGTTATGATCCACACAAACGCCTTTGCATAATCAATGAAACACAGATAGGCATTCCTCCTGTACTCCCTGCTTTCAGCTAAGATACATCTAACATTAGCAACAATATCCCTAGTACCACATGACCCCTTCTAAACCCAGCCTTGACTCCCGGAAGTTCTCTGCTAATGTGCTATTCCAGTCGTTTTTTTTTGGATAATCTTTAGCAGAATCTTGTTTGCATGTGAAATCAATGATATCGTTATATAATTTCCACACTCTGTTGGGTCACCCTTCTTGGGAGTGGGAACAAATATAGATCTCTTCCAGTCAGTTGGCCAGGTGGTTGTTCTCCAGATTTCTTGGCACAACTTGGTGAGCACATCTAGGGCAGCATCTGTTAGTTGAAATACATCAATTGGTATACCATTTATCCCTGGAGCATTATTTTTTTTTTTTTGCTATTTCCTTCAAAGAAGCCTGAACTTCTTCCTTCATCACCATAGGCTCTTGCTCATATGTTGTTTCATGAAATTCTTCTGTGTCTGCCAATTCCTTTGGACACAGGGACTCAGTATATTCTTTCCACCATCTTTTAATACTTCCTGGATCATTTAATATTCTGCCTAAATCATCCTTGGTCATGCAAATAATACCTAACCATGTATTTCTTTTAAGCAATACTTTCGCTTATTTGTTTCCATGCAGTGTACATTATTTATTCCCTCTTTTCTAAGTTCCGCCCCAATCCCGATGTCAGTCCTGTTTTATAACAGTATTTGTCCTTTGGTGACTGAGAGATTTCACTCAGCATAATGTCCTCCAGGGTCCCCCATTTTATCTTCTATTTCATGAGTTCTTGTTTTTTAGTGCAGCATTGTGTGAATATATCACAGCTTCTCTATCCACTCATTTGTTGATGAGCACTTGGGTTGTTTCTATCTCTTTGCTATTGTGAACAATGTAGCATTAAACATATGTGTGTATATATCTGCTTGGGTGGCAGTTCTGATTTCTTTTAGGTGTATTTCCAGTAGTGGAATTGCTGGGTCAAATGATATTTCTATTTCCAAATTTTTGAGAAAGCATCATACTGCCTTCCATAGTGGTTGCACCATTTTACACTCCCACCAACACTGAATAAGGGTTCCAGTTTCTCCACAACCTCGCCAGCATTTGTTGTTTGCTGTTCTGTTGAATTTTGCTATTCTTACTGGGTGAGATGATTTCATATAGTTGTTTTGATTTGCTTCTCTCTTAGAGCTAGAGATTTTGAACATTTCCTCATGTTTGTTCACTGTCACAATGTCTTGTTTGGTAAAGTGTCTGTTCATATCCTGTGCTGATTTTGTGATTTAGTTGTTTATCTTTATCTTACTGTGGTGCTCAAGTATTCTATAAATTCTAGATATAAGTCCCTTATCAGATATGTCATTACCAAATATCCAAATATTCTTTCCCAACCTGTGGCTTCCCTTTTTACCCTGTTGGAGATTATTTTTTTTTCTTTGTGCATTTGATTGTTAGGAGGTCCAATTCATCTATTTTATCCTCTACTGGTTATAGGTTTTTCAGCATGCTTGGAAGGCTGTTCATGTTGTGGATTAGGGCTTCTAGAGTTCTTCCAAGCGTTTCTCTGGTGAAGTATATAATCCTTGGTCTTAGTGCTAGATCCTTTATCCACTTTGAGTTGGGTTTTGTGTATGATGTGAGGTATGGGTCTTGCTTGAATTTTCTGCAGATAGCTTTCCAATTTTGCCAGCACCATTTGTTAAAAAGGCTGTCTTTTCCCCACTTAGCTGATTTTATCTCCTTGTCAAATATCAGTTGACCATAGGTAGATGGGCTGATTTCTGGGTTCCCAGTTCTATTCCATTGATCTATTTATCTGTCATTGTACCAGTATCACGTTGTCTTGACCACCACAGCCATGTAGTAGGATTTGAAATCAGGGATTGAAATGCCTCCTACCTTATTTCTCTTTTTCAAGAGTGCTTTGCTTATTCGGTGTCTCTTTCCTTTCCAGATGAAATTGGAAATTGCCTTTTCCATCTCATTGAAGAATGTAATTGGTGTTTTTATTAGAATTGCATTAAATGTATAGATTGCCTTTGGTAAAATTGTCGTTTTCACTATATTAAGTCTACTAATTCCAGAGTAAGATATATTCGTCCATTTCCCCAGGTATCTTTTCCTTTCTTGTAGTAATGTTTTGTAATTTTCTTTGACTACATCTTTTGTGTTTCTAGTTAAATTTACTCCCAAGTATTTAATCTTGTGTTTAATTATTGTGATGGGTATTGCTTTTCTTTGCTCTAGTTCTGTATTCTCTTTGTCACTACAGAAAAATCCAATTTATTTTTGTATGTTGAGCTTGTATCCTGCCACTTTGCTGAATTGGTTAATTATGTCCAGTAGTTTTCTTGCTGAGTCTGTAGGGTTTTCTAAGTATACTATCATATCATCTGCATATAGATATGATTTTTTTCCCTTTTTTAATTAATTTTAGTAAAAGTTTAAAGATATTTTGGATTTCCATTCATTCATTGTTGCACACTTTCCTCCCTGCCCACAAGTTCACTTTTCTCTTTGAAAAGTAAAAAAAATATCTCTTTCATTGTTATACAATCCCCGACCCCCAGTGCACTCCACTTTGCAGCTTTCATTCTGGACAATTGTCATGGCAATAATAACTAATCATAGAAAAGCTGGCCTTTGGAAACCCTATGAACCTGGAGAAAGGATGAAAATTATACAAGTGTTCAG
>NW_006399801.1:3941733-3962749 GCF_000299155.1 Elephantulus edwardii | reverse complement strand
GTTCAATCTCATAATTCTTACTAACCAGGGATACCCAAGTTGACTCCATTTCTCTCAATTTGGACCCAGCTGTCAGTTGCATATTCTTTCGCTGCCAGTTTAAATCTTGAATATGTTTCCTTAATTTCTGGAGCTCTTTTTGAGCATGTTCAATCATGTGAACCAGATTTTCATTGTATACTTTCCAGGCGTTGCAGCCATGCTGTGACATTAGTTCTAGATTTTCAATTCGAACTGCTTGATGTTCTAATTGGGCCATAGAATTATTTACACATTCTTGCCATGCAGTAATATCATTTTTCTGACCTGAGGAAGGGGCTGGAAGCTCATACCGTTTCATACTGAGCAACTCAATTGGTTGTCGAGCAGCCAGTCTTTCAAACTCATTTCTCATTATGTCAGTTTCAAAAGCTGAGTAATCTGGGGCTGTCAGGTAGCTCAGGTAGTTCTTTGTGGGTCGGTATCTGCGAGTTTCCTCCTCCACCAGCACTGCAGCCGCCTCGCGAACGCCGGGCGCTTCATAACCTTGATCAAAATAGGGCAGTGCATCCACCACAACCTCTCCGGCCACTAAACCTGTACCCGCCATTATGATTACTGAAGGTTTGCTAAAGATCTGAGTCTTTGCTCACTTGTTCATTGAAATACGTTGACGTCAGTCACTAACACAATCAGCGTCGCCGGCCTCCTTAATTTCTAGTTCTGTAGCATTGTGGTTTGAGAAGGTGCTTTGTATTATTTCTATGTTTTTTTAAATTTATTGATGCTTGCGTTGTGACCTAAAATGGGATCTATTCTCAAGAATTTTCCATGTACATTGGAGTAGAAGATGTTTTATGCTTTTGGAGGGGGGGTGCATTAGCCTATAAATATCTATGAGATCGAGTTGGTTTATTGTGTGGTTTAATTCTTCATCACCTTTGTTGAGTTTCTTTCTAGTAGTTCTATCTTTTCTTGATAGTGGTGTATTGAAGTCTCCAACTACTATAGTGGTGTTGTCTATTTCCTTTTTCACTTTTGTTAATGTTTGTTTTATATATTTTACAGGTCTTTCATTTGGTGCATAGATATTTAGTATTGTTATGTCCTCTTGTTCTACTGACCCTTTAAGTATTATGTACTGACCTTTCTTGTGTTTTGTGATGGTTTTGTCATTGAAATCTATTAGAGATTAATATTGCTACTCCTGCTCTTTTCTGGTTGCCATTTGCTTAGTATCTTTTTTCCCCACCCTTTTATTTTTAGTATTTCTTTATCTTCACTTTTCAGGTGAGTCTCTTATGGACAGCATATTGATGGATTTTGGTTTTTGTCCAATCAGCTACTCTTTTTCTCTTCAGTGGTGCATTCACATAAACCAATCACATTCAGTGAGATTATTGAGAAGCAAGGTATTATTCTTATCATTTTGTTGAGTTCTTTTTGGTGTTGTTGAGGGTTACTTTGGTCCATCCTGCTTTCTGTGGCACTGCTGCAAGAAGGACTTCTCTCAGTGTTTCCTGCAATTCTGGTCTTATTTTTACAAACTCCCTTAGTTTCAGCTTTTCTGAGACTATCTTGATCTCTCCTTCATATTTGATGGACAGTTTTGCTGGATATAATATTCTTGGTTAGCAGTTGTGTTCTTTGAGTGTTTGATAGATATCATTCCACTATCTTCTTGCTCACATAGTTTCTGTGATAAATCGTTACTTAATCTTATTTGCTCTGCCTTATATGTTACTCTTTGTTTCTCCCTCGCTGCTTTCAGAATTCTCTCCTTATCTTTGGTTCTGGCAAATTTGACTATGATATGCCTTGGTGTTTTCTTTTGCGTTCTATTCTATGTGGTGTTCACTCAGCTTCTTGAATACATAGTCTCATTCTTCATTATGCCTGGAAAGTTTTCTTCTAGTAATTCTTTCACAACTTTTTCGGGGCTTTACTTGCTTCTTCTGAAGATTCCAATTATTCCCATGTTATTCCTCTTGATAGTGTCTTACATGATTCTTAGATTTTTCTCCTGTTTCCTTTCTTTTTGGATCCTTCTTTTTGTTCTAACAGATCAGTGGTGGCAATTCTATCTTCTATTTCACTGTTTCAACTCTGTTCAAGTGTCCCTCCAACATGTTGACAGCATTTGAAACATTGGTCCTCATATTTTGGATTGTGGTTTTTTGTTTTTCTAGAACCTCTAATGCCTCATTTATTTTCTCTTTATTGTTTTGAATTTTTTTTAAGTTTCTCAGTGATGTCATTCTAGATACAAAGGTCTGCCTAATCTAGGCCATGATCTTCTCAAATACTTGTTATGCTTCAGAGAGTTGAACAATGAATAAGGATGACAGAAGAATAGATGCCTTCAAGTTGTGGTGCTGTAGAAGAGTCTTGAACATACCATGGACTGCCAACAAAACAAATCAGTCTGTCTTGGAGAGGGAGAAACCAAGTTTCTCCTTAGAGGCTAGGATTTTGAACCTCTGCCTCACTTACTTTTGGGCACATGGTCAAAAGAGATCAGTCCTGGGAGAACGACATCCTGCTCAGAAGGATGGATGGACAGAGCAGGAGAGGGAAACCCCAGATGAGATGGATTGATAAGTAAATGGGGTGATGGAGACTGATGTGTCAGAATTAGTGAGACTGGCTCAGGACAGGGAAGAGTTCAGAGCTGTTGTGCATAGGGTCACTATACATCGCAGGCAACACAATGGCACATAAAAACAATAATATACTGTGACAACTTTGGAAGCAGGAGTGCCATCCACTTTCTAAATAGCATGTCTCTGGAAACGCTATGAACTTTGATAAATGTCAATAGTTGTAGAGGAGTGTCAGGCCTTTCATTCATGCTTTACTTGAATGTCACAAACAACAGCTACAACTTGGTTTTTGCTTTCAGTGTCCTGTAATTCTTCAAGTTTTTCTTTCACCCATTGAAAATATTAAATCGTTGTTCTTTTAAATTCTGTGTCAGAAAGTTCCATCAGACTCTCTTGCTTGAGGAAATCCATTGATACTGTGTCACTTTTGGGGAGTGACATCTTGCTTTGGGTTTGTGTAAGGTGTTAGGTAGACTGCTTCTTACATGACATTTCTGTGGTAGAGTTTTTCACACCTGAGGTGATAGCAGGCTCTTGGCCTGATGTCACTGCTCCAGAGGATGGTGGGGCAGCTACCCTGTCTGGGTTTCTCTATGAACTTTTGACTCAAGGAAAGACTTGCTTCAGTTCAAGAGAGAAAAGACCTATGAATTAGCAGCCTTCTCTGTCAGACAACTGCTAAAGCTAGGCCAGTCCAAAGTGCTCTGGGATAAAGGCAGCTCATATTTTGGAAGGGGAGATGAAATGAATTCACCTGTGATACTGATGTCTCTGGTACAGTTCAGAGGGGTGACAACAGGTCATCCTCCAGGCATTGGAGTTGGGACGTCCAAGCTGCAGGAACAGGTTCTCCTGATGGTGGGTCCAGACCTCCTGGTGGTGGTGCAGGCAGGACTTCTAGGCATCGGGGGTGGGACTTCCTGGTGGCAAGGCTGGGACTTCCAGGAAAAGGCCTAGGTGGGCTTCCAGACAGTGGACAGGAGTGTCCCCAAAGCAAGTTAAGGTCCTTCAGATATGTTCAGGAATCCAGGCAGCAGAGTCAGCTGCCTCCAGTCAGAGATGGTGGGACCCCACCAGGTAGCATTGCCACAGTCTAGTGCTCCAGGCAAGAGATTAGGCGAAGACACACAAAGAAAATTTTTAAGTCAGGTACCTACTTACATGACTGGATGTGCAAAGAGGCAGGGGATGTGCAGAGGTGCAGGTGATGCGAGGAAATCCCCAACCAATTTTTAATCACAAAGACCCACCCACTAGGTCCTTGGTTTAAACAAGAGGATTCCAGCCTACAACTGATTGTTAATGTAATTAAAATGTGCAATCAGTGTACACCTGATTTTTATTAAATCAGAGCACTTAATTATACTCAAGTGAAATCTATAACTCGATCAGAACAGAGCAGTGGAACACTACATGGTTTAAAATTAAAGAGTGCATCAAGGTCGTATTCTCTCTCCATATCTATTCAATCTGTATGCTGAAGGTATCATTCGAAAAGCTGAGCTTTATGAAGAGGAATGTGCATCAGGATTGGAGGGAGATTCATCAGTAAACTGTGTTATGCAGGTGACACAACCTTGCTTTCTTAATGTGAGGAGGACACCTGTTGCACATGTTGCAGAAGATCAAGGACTGCTGCCTTCAATATGGATTGCATCTCAATGTCAGGAAAACAAAGATTCTTACCTCTGGACTAATAGGTAATGTCATGATGGAGAAGAGATTGAAAGTGCCAACAATTTTCTCTTACTTGGATCCACAATTAACACCTTTGGTATCAGCTTTCAGGAAATAAGGAGACACATTGCACTGGGAAAGTATGTAGTTAGGCACCTCTCCAAATGATTGAGTAGTAAAGATGTCAATTTGAGGTCTAAGGAACATTTGATTCAGGTCATGGTCTTTCCAATCACTTGCTGTGCATCTGAAAGCTAGACAGTGAATAGGGATGACCAAAGAAGAATTTATGCCTGTGAGTTGTGGTGCTGGAGAAGAACACTGAGCATCCCAAGGACTGCCAAAAGAACAAATAAATATGTCTTGGAGAGGGTGCAGCCAGCATGCTCTTTGGAGGCAAGGATGATGAGGCTTCACCTCACATATTTCAGGCATGCTGCTAGGAGGGCCTATTCCTTGGAGGTGGACATGATGCTTTGAAGGGTGGAGGGTAATTAAAGGACAGGAAGATGCTCAATCAGGTGGATTGACATTGTGACTGCAGCAATGGATTCTAGAGTATTAGGAAGTGTGAAGATGGCACAGGATAGGACAGGGTTCAGATCTACTTTTTATAAGGTTGCTATGAGTTGTACTTCACTTGACTATACTTAGCAACAACAATAACAACCTGGTGATCAAACATTGGTTACAACAAGACATGGCGTTTAGAGAGCCAGGATGTCCCAGCACTGTGCTGTGTATGACTGGGAGGCCCATTAGAAGTGGGGTCTGATGAGAGTGGCATCAAAGATTTCCTTTCAGTTCCTGCTGATTCCTTCCCTCGGATCTTCTGATATCTGTAGTTTTGTGCCTTCTCTATTTCAAAGTGCTCGATTTTTCCACTTAAAAGGAAAAGTTGGAGAAAGAAGACATTGAAATTCAAACTCCTTCCCCTCCAAAGCAAGTTTTCCTATTTCAAGACATCCTTTACAGTGATGATGATAGTGAGGAAGAAGTAAATGAAAATAAATTAAGCAGAGGGGGGAAATGGTGGGCATCTACCTAAGTTAATAATTAAGAAAACTGAAAGTCCACTGAGTTATCATCCTGTTGGAAATCAGACTTAGTGCCTCCCTCCCATCTCATCTTCCACACACTCTGACAACTAGGAAACCCAAAATCTCTGTAAATGTTCATTGAAATTAATAAAAAAAATCCTATGTGAATAGTTCTACTCTGCCCTGTAGACTTATTATGAGTCAGAATAGATATGTTGGCAGTACGTTTGCTGTTTGCTTTGGGGTGTGTATGTGTGTATTAGCATGCACATGCACATGTGTGTAAAAAGGCTTATCTGAAAAACTGCATACTATGGATATTTTTAGTGGGATTTTTTTTAAAAAGGAAGGAGACTTTCTCTACAGAATTTTTTTAAAATAGACTGTCGTGGTTTTTTACAAAATCAAAATGCTTCTACCGCTTAGAAAAATGTATTTTTTTTATGTATTGTCTGGGAATATAAGTGATTTTTCATCATTATTATAATGAAGATTGTCAAATTTAAAAAAACACACACAAAAAAAATATGATGATAGCCTAGTGTCGAGAAGCTGATATGTAATTCTGAAGACACACAGTTCAAATCCACTAGCCACTCAGTGGGAGAAAGATGGGCAATCTCCTCTCATGTGATTAACTGCCTCTGAAAACTCATCAGAGGGTGAGCTATGGTTCAGTTGTGACTTCATGGTATACAACAAAACAACAATGCTACAGAGTAAGCTGTCTGGATTTTGCTAGTTTTAACTCTGAAAATCCTATGTTCAGGATACCCCTCGATTCCTAGTTTAACTGCTCAGATGGTCACTCTAATCATGAAGCAATCCCTGTCCTATGCAAATTGTCTGAGTTCATCAACCTAGAACCTCATGGGGCACTCTCACTGTAGTACTCCTACTTTCAAATGTTCCCCAGTGACACCCACACTCTTTAATGTGGATTATAGAAGTCATTGACCCAAAATCTTTTTTTGCATTTGTTATTGTTATTGGTGGTAGTGGATGTCATTGAGCTGAAACCAGCTCATAAGTTTTCAGAGGCAGTAAAGCACAGGGGAGGAGAATTCTCACCTTTCTCTCAAAGAGCAGTAGGGGGATTTGAGCTGCATGCTTTGGGGTTAGCAGTGCAACTCTTTACCACTAATCCACCAGAGCTAGAGATCAAAAACTCACTGCCTTAGTTAATTCCAACTCATAATGACCCTCCATGAGATTTCTAAGGCTCTAAATCTTAGCAGAGCAATATATCTCCTTATTTCCTTACTACTGATACCAATGGCGTTAATTGTGGATCCAAGTAAGGTGAATTTGTTGACAGTTTCAATCTTTTTTCATCCATCATGATGTTACCTATAGGTCCAGTGGTAAGAATCTTTGTATTCCTGACATTGAGATGCAATCCATATTGAAGGCAGCATTCCTTGATCTTCTGCAACAAATGCTTCAAGTCCTCCTCACTTTAAGCAAGCAAGGTTGTGTCACCTGCACAATGCAGGTTATTGGTGAGTGTCCTTTTGATTCTGATTCCCCACTCCTCCTAATAGAGTCAAGCATTTCAAATAATTTGCTCAGTATACAGATTGAATTGGCATAAAGACAGAATATAACCCTGGCACATAATCTTCTTAATTATTAACCATTGCAGTACTCCCCTGCTCTGTTCGCACAATAGCCTCCTAGTCCAGGTATAGGTTTCACATGAGCACAATTAAGTCCTCTTGGACTCCCATTCTTCTCAATGTCAGCCACAACTTGTTATAATCCACACAGTCAAATAACTTTTATTATCCAATAAGGTACAAATGTAAATTCTTCTGGCATTCTTTATTTTCAGCCAGGCTCCATCTGACATCAGCAATGATATCCCTAGTGCTATGACCTTTTCTAAATCCTGGTTGGACTTCAGGCAGTTCCCTATCAATGTACTGCTCTAGCCATTTTTTAATGATCTTCAGCAATATTTTGCTTGCATGTGACATTAATGATACTGTTCAATAGTTTTCACAGTCAGGAAATAAGGAGATGCATTGCACTGGGAAAGTTTGCAGTTAGGGACCTCTCCAAATCATTAAGGAGTAATAATGTCAGTTTGAGGACCTAAAGTGTACCTAATTCAGGTCATGTTCTATCCAATCACTTGCTATGCCTCTGAAAGCTGGACAATGAATAGGGATGACCAAAGAAGAATTGATATCTTTGAGCTGTGATATTAGAGAAAGCACTGAACATCCCATGGACTGCCTAAAGAACTAATAAGTGTATCTTGGAGAGGGTGCAGCCAGAGTGTTCCTTGGAAGTAAAGATGAGGCTTTGCCTCACATACTTTGGGTATGTTGCTAGGAGGGGTTACTACTTGGAGAGGGACATGATGCTTAGAAGGGTGGAGGGTCAGTGAAGGAGTAAAAGACCCTCGAAGAGGTAGACTGACATGATGACTGCCACAATGGGCAGTGTCAAAGTGTCAGAAAGTGTGAAGATGGCATAGGATAGGACAGGGTTCAGATCTACTTTTTTTTTAATTATGGTGTTTCTTTTTCTACTAGTTTATTTACAAAATTCAAATACAAATTTGAACAAATTCTTTCCATTTTCCTTACCCCTCCACCCATCAAATTGTATAACCCAATTATTAATGCCCCCTTCCCCCTGCACATCCACATCCCTCTGCTTCCAACATTTTTTACCGCTTTTGGATCCTTACACTCATTCTACAATAGCGGTCTTATACAATATTTATCCTTGTGGGACAGAGTTAGTTTACTCAGTATAATGTTATCCAGACCCTCCCAAGTTAGGTAATAATTTATAAAGTTATTGCTCCTGCATGCTGCATAGTATTCTGTTGTGTGAATGTACCGTAATTTCTCAATCCATTTGTTTGTGGTTGGACATTTGGGCTATTTCCATGTTCTTGCCATGGTGAATAATGCTGCTATGAACATTGGTATACAAATCTCAGATCTAGTTTTCATAGGGTAGCTATGAGTCATACTCGACTTGTTGGCACCTAACAACACAAATCTTAACTGGATGAGACTACTCATCTTTCCAGGCAAAACAGCTGGTAGCTGGTGGAGTCAAACCTCCAGAATAATGGTGCAGCCTTTTGGGTAGGAATACAATGCAATTCAGACTATCAGAGCAAAGAAGGTCTATTAAAATAGAAGGTCTTCTGCTCCCCATCCCACCCCCATAAACTGTTACAGGAGGTACCCAAGCAAGTTAGAACTCTGTAGCTATTAAACAGGCAAGTCAGATACTTAGCCATTTTTAAAGAGAGAGAAGACTTAAAATCAAAGAAACATTGTGTGTTTCTACTCACTCCACCTACTAAAAGTAGAGTACAGACTTGTGTCCCCACCAGCTCCTCCACAGCCTTGGCCCCAGCATGTTCTACACATGCACGTCCAACTCTCATCTCTTGAACCCCACCCTCTCATAATATCTGGGTTTAAAAGGGTGATGTAGACACCATGGGAAGGAGTGTACTTGGGAATTCATAGTTTCCTCACTGGCACTACCTTCTCACTTCTGTCTTGGTGCCTTTGGTCCAATTCTATGCAAAGCTAACAGTAATATTGATGATGATGATGATGATGATGATGATGATGATGATGATGATGATAGAGAAAGGAACAGCCCCACACTTACAGTTTCCTCCAGTGTATCCAAATAAACCCATGACCAGGTCCAAAAGCTGACCTCATTTCTTGACCTCAGCAGCCCTTACAGCACTTTAGCTGCTCCTCCAAAAGCCAGGAGGAGGCCCCCTCCCACTGCCCCATCACTCAGAAAGTCAGGCTGCCATGTAGGAAGCACTGAAATTGATTGCCCACTGATAGTGAACCTCTGAATGCTGCTCCTGGATAACCAGCAAAGGCAACTTTTCTTTCATTTTATAGATTCAAAAACTCACACTCTACCAATGTGCAGGGCATTGAGGAATGGAGCCAGATGCCCTGTCCTGGACTCTCAGCGTCACTTCCCACCAGGTTCAGTTGTAGGATAAAGAGAGCTTAAATTCCTCTCTTTCTAGACACTGCTAGAGTAGTCTACCAAGAGCTGCCAGAATAAGGAACAGAAAGGCAGAAGGAACAAATCAGCTTTAGAAAGAATACAACCGAAATACTCCTTGGACGCAAGAATGGCTAAGACTTATTAAACTCACTCACTTTGGATGAATCATCAGAAGAGATCAGTTTCTACAGAAGGACATCAAGCTAAAAATGTTATTAGTTGTGCTGGAGAAAGTTCCAGTCCATGGCAGCCTCCGTGTGTGCAGATGGAACTGCTCCAGAGGATTTTTAAGTCTGTGATCTCTCAGAGAGAGATCAACAAGCCTGTCTTTAAAGACCTGAGGCACAAACGGAGACTTGTACACCTATGTTCATAGCAGCGTTATTCACCAACACAAGAACATGGAAACAGCCCAAATGTCCAACTACAATCGAACGGTTTGGGAAATTATGGTACATTCACACGATGGAATACTAGACAGTCCACAAGAGCAATTATTTTTCAATCACTACTTAACTTTGGAGGAACTGGAGAGTATTATGCAAAGTGAACTAACTTAGTTCCATAAGGATAAATACTGTATAAGACTATTATTGTAGAAATAGATAACTAGTAAAACATGTATGAGGATCTAAGGAGAGAGGGAGGAACAGAAGGGTGAGGATGGGAGATAGGATCACACAATGTGATTGGGTGGAGGGAGGGATGGGTTAAGGAATGATCAAGTATGAAAAACAATGTATACAAATTTTGCAAGTAAACCAGTATAAAATTAAATTTCTTTAAAAAAAAAAAGATGCCTCTGGATAAGTTTGAACCAACAACCTCCAACCTTCAGTGAGTAAGCCTATGTTTAACATTTGCTCCGTTCAGAGACTCCTTGGATAGAGGATCAGCTATGTTATTATGTGCCATCGAGTCAACCATGACTCCTAGCAACCATACAAACAACCACTCTGAACCTTGCCCTATCCTGAGTCAACCTCACCATATCCGACGCACCTGACGCCATTGCCACAGTCACCCTGTCAGTCCGTCTCATCAAGGGTCTTCCTCACTTGCTCTGATCGTCTACCCTTCCTAGCAGGATGTTCTTCTCCCAGCACTGGATCCTCCTTGACAACATGCCCAAAGCTAAAGATCATTAAATATGAGGGAAACCTTCAAAGAAAGCTATTGGCCTACTAACTACAGCAAATGGACTTAATCTTCCAGTCAATGATGAAGATGATGACACAAGACTGGGCAATGCTCGGTTCTGTGAGTCAGAGCCAACACGAAAGTCACTAAAATCCACAACACCAAATGTCTACATTCATGAATGTCCCCAAAACTATTCTTTCTCTTCTTCCCCTACCCTCTGATCTCTTTAATCTCTTCCCAGAGTCTGGGACATCTGAGGGAATCTCCAGGAACAACTACTCACAGGGCTGTGTGAGGTGGAGCTGAAACATTTCTGAACAGGACACAAGGTCCTCTAGTAAGTGTAGCCTGTTTTGCAAGATCCCATCTTCCGTATCTGTCAATCTCTTGAGCGTGTATGTGTTGTGGGGGAGGCATAAGTCACAGGTAAGTTGCATAAGCTTTGTCCACGTACGACAAATGAGAAGATCTTGGATTTGACAAAGCAGCTGTAGATCATTAACAATTGAATAGCATCGCACGCCTCCTGGGAGATCTGACACAAGGACCCAAACATTGTAGACTCTGAGTCTCTTTTCAAGGAAAAGGATGACAGCAGTAATTTAGGAAGAGGGTGTGGCTCTTTGAGAGATAGACCCAGGCTGAGGTGGAAATTTTCCTCACTACTGTTGGGTGTTTCCACAATTGAGAACATGCATGATGTGGGCAGCTTACTGGGGCCAAGCACAACACTGGAGACAATCAGGCATTTATGAGGCCCACACTGGTGGCTGTGCCACTGCCAACGACAGGCCTAACATGGAAGTTAGGAAACCAAAAAAAAAAAAGAAAACTCAAAACAAACACCAGTTGCCACTCACTTGGCTGCAACTCATGACAGTCCTGTGGGCATAGAGCAGATCTGCTCCATAGAGTGTTCAAGGCCGTGACCTTTCAGACACATTTGTGTACAAGGTGCCTCTGGGTAGACTGGTATCTCCACCTTTGGGCTACTAGTCAAGCCCTCAACCTTGTGTGCCTTCTGGAAAATCAGGAGAGAATCAGAAATTTAAAAAGAAGGAGCAGTAACCTTCTTCCTGATGAAGCAGAAGCCCCCACACCCAGCCCCTCTTCCTCATCAGTGTCTCAAATGTGTCTAACCTTAGAATTGTCTGGGGGTTTGTTCAAGATATCATGCATCAGAGCTCCTAACTCCAGCTCTGCAAGGCAAAGACCTCGAAGGTATAGTTCAATAAGAACTCCTTTTCCATTGATTGTTATTTATTCTCCAATACTGGGCTGCATCAGAGTCACCTGGGACACTTGTCGAAATGCGTTTAGCTCAGCATTCCCTAGACTGACTGAATCCAAAACCCAGGAACTATGTCTGGGTGATTGTGATGTATCCACGAGGTGAAAATTCATTTTGGCCAAGTAGTTCTCAAAGTTGTTTGTTGTTATGTGCCATCGAGTTGCTTGAGACTCATAGCGACCCAATGTACAAGAGCCCTAAACACTGTTCTATTCTGTGCCAACCTAGCAATTTCAAATGCACTTATTCCCACTGTTGCAGTCACAGAATCAATCCATCTCATCAAAGATCTTCCTCTTCTTCGCTGCCCCTCCACTCTGCCAAACATGATGTCCCTCTCCAAGGACCAATCCCTCCTTGCAACACACCCAAAGTATGTCAGATGAAGCTTCAGAATCCTTGACTCCAAGAAGCATTCCGGCTTCACCTTCTCCAGGACAAACCTGTTTGTTCTCCTAGCAGTCCATGGTATATTCAACACTCGTCTCCAGCACCACAGCTCAAAGGCATCAATTCTCTTTCTATCATCACTATTCACTGTCCAACTCTCCAATGCATAACATGTAGTTTCGAAGACTATAGCCTGGATCAGGCTCACCTCAGTCTCCAGCCTGATGTTGTTGCTCTTCAGTACTCTGGAGAGATCCCTCACAGCTGACTTTGCCAATGCAATTCATCTCTTGATTTCTTGGCTGCTGTTACCAAGAGTGTTGACTGTGGAGCCAAGCAAACTAAAACTGTTAACTATCTCAATCTCTTCATCATCCATAATGATGCTGCCAATTGGCCCAGTGGTGAGAATCTTTGTTTTATTGATGTTGAGCTTCAATCTATATAGGAGGCTGCAGCCCTTGACCTTCTGCAGCAAGCGTTTCAGGTCCTCCTCAGTTTCAATAAGCAGAGTTGTGTCATCTGCATAACGCAGATTGTTGATGATTTCCACCAATCCTGATGCCACATTCCTCCTCGTACAGCCCAGAGTCTCTGATGATCTGTTCTGCATACAGTTTGAAAAGGTATAGAGACAGAACACATCTCTGTCAGACCCCCTTCCCAAGTTTGAACCATGCAGTGTCTCCTTGCTCTGTTCTGACGACTGCCTCTTGGTCCAAGTATAGGTTTCACATTAACACAATAAAATGTTCTGGGATTCCCATTTTTCTCAGAGTCAGCCACAGTTCTCAAAGTGGGTCCCTAAAACAGCAGCACCATCATCACCTGGGAGCCTGTTAGATCAGATCCCCAGGTCCTAACTTACACCTGCCAAATCAGATGTTCTAGGGGTTTGGAGTGGCAACCAGCCTCCCAGGTGATTCCAATGTAGTTAAAGTAAGAACTGAGTGGTGCAAAGAGGTAAGCACTTGACTTCTAGCCAAAGGGCTGGAAATTCAAGTCCACTCACTCCTAGGGGCACTTAGAAGAAAGGCTTGTGTTGTAACTTCTACTCTTCTGTTCTTCTCAACTGCCTCTAAGCTGGAGTAGACTCAGCCAGACTCCTCACAATCACTGCTATGTTGGAGCCCATTGTTGCAGTCATGACGTCAGTCCATCTCACTGTGCGTCTCCTTGCTCTTTTTTCCTGAGTTTCTACATTGCTTAGGATGAGGTCCTTCCCAAGGACTGGTCTACCGAAAGACAAGAACCCATCTTTAGCATCCTTGCTTCTAAGGAAAGACAATTCTAATTGTATTTCCTCCAAAACAGATTTGTACAAACTTTTGGCAATTCATAGTGTGTTCAATATTATTCACCAACACCACAATTTTGATATATCAGTTCATCTTTATTGTCATTTTTCAATGGCCAGCTTTCTTGTGCATGTGATATCATTAAAAAGACCAAGGTTTAGGTCAGGCATCACAGTGGCTTCTGTGTAAGATTTTTTTTTCCAAGCTCTTTTATAGAAAGGCCATAGAGATGACAGTGAGCACTTATTGGGAACGTGGCCTCAACACTCTAAAAGTGACTATAAGCACAGAGAAGTTAAGAACTTGCATCACCGGTCAGGGATAAAGTTGGAATTTGAACTGTAGGTGGTCCCAAGGTCCGGGCCCTCCTGAGGTCATGTCAGAGAAAAGCTGTAAATCTTAACAAGAGGAGATGATCTATTTTACTCTCAAAGAGCAGCTGGTTGATGCAAACCTCCTGAGAGCCAGCTTCTAAGTTAGCAGCGCAACATCCTACAGACTACACAATCTGAGGTTTTTCACCCTTTCATTACATCTTATTTAAGACAGTTGAGTCCACAAGCCAGCACCTCCTTATGCAGAACCTTATCCAAGCTCCCGTCCCCTCTCCCTAAAAGTGCTCCAGGTCCAGAACTAAATATGTGAGGCCGCCAGCCTTAGAAAATGATCGCCAAGTTGATGTCTGACGCCCAAATTAACTCTCATTCCCACCCCATGAGGAGCCGGCTGGAGTCTGAGCCTCCAGCCGGGCCAGTGTTGGTGCACCCTCTGGTTCTGCCGCCAGCCGAGAGCCCTGGGAAGGGCAGGCAGCTGGAGTAGACAGGAAGCCAGACTGGGGGAACACAGGCCCATGGGGCCCACTGTCCAGAGGGTCTGCAATTAATTAAGACCGAGGGGGATGCTGAATAGCCCTTTTGTGGATTAAAAGTGCTCCACTGAGAAGCGGCTGACAAATTCGACAAAGCTGACTTCATAGTTTCTTATGAGAAACTTTTACTGCCTTAAGAACTGAAGAAACACGTTGTTCCCGACCTTCACATGAACACCCAAGATTCAATTACAAAGTCTCCGTCGTTGGGTTACAGCAAACACCACCTCCTTTAAACCAAGGCTGCCCAGGTGTCCAACCGCCAGAAATAACATATTACAGCCTAAGCCAGAGCACCAGGTACCTTAAAAATGCAGTTGCTGTCAAGTTGACTCCTACGCATGGTGGCCTGTGTGTGCTACATAGGCTCTGCAATGAGTGATTTTTTAGAAGCAGATCAAGCCTTCCTTCTGAGAGACTCTTTCAGTTAGCAGTCATTCAAAGATTCCATGAAACATTCCTAGAAATATGGTTTTCATTGTATTTTTGTTCATTTACGAAGAAAGGAGAGACAACGCTGAATATGAGACCTACTCACACATAAACCCCATGATAATTGGATTCGGCACCAGACAGGACTGGGGAGTAGGTCAGGACTCCCCCTGAACACCTCCACCATATGTCTGAGCAGATCCCTTTACTTGACATCTTTCTGTCACAGAAACCAGTCACCACTATGCTGACTCTAGATCGTGGTGACTGTCTTAGCTATCCTGTGCTGCTGTCACAAAGATCACGGGAGAGTGGTTTTAACAAACTGAAGTGTATTCTGACCATTTGGAAAGCATGTTCCCTCGCTCTCTTTTTCTCATTGCTACCAAGTTGAATCCAAGTCACAGCTGGCCCTCCAGTGGATTTCTGGGACTGTAGATGGAACAGGAAGAGATTGCTCATCTTTCTCCCAAGGAGCTGCTGGTAAATCCGAACCACCAGAGAGTCTGGGCCTTTGGGTTAGCAGTGCAGCTCTCTATGAATCAGATTATTGGAGGTCCAAATTCAGGGTGACAGCTCTACAGCACGGTCTTCTCACACTGTTAGTTCTGGATGTAGGCCCTTGTTTCCTTCAGCAGCTGTGGGCTTGGTGTTTCTTGGGGATCTCGGGGTATCCTGGTCATCCTGGTGCCAAGGAACTTCCTCCCAAAAGGGCTTGAGTCCAAAAGGCTCCTCAACTCCTAGTGATCATTTCACAGTAGTACTGAGATTCCCCTTGCAGCTGGTTTTCCTTCTCTTTATCTCTAGTGACGTAAAAGCTGTTACAGGCCATACCCAAGGGAAATTTCCCTTGCTTCTCTCAGGACTATGATGAGATTAAAGGTTGTTGCATTCTATCTTTAATTCTCTTATAACTATTTGGCTTATTAGAACATGGAGCATCATTTCAACATAATTTCCACATTCTATCATTATGTACATGTATTTGAGAGGGACATAATTCAATCTGTGACAAGCAACCCCATGTACATCAGAACAGAACTGTGTTCCACAGGATTTTCAATGATTTATCTTTCCAAAGTTAATCACCCAGTCTTTCTTCTGAGGTAATTCTGAGTGAACTTGAACCTCTAACCTTTTGGTTCATCACCAGCTGCATTAATCATTTGCCCAGTTCTAACTGAAGTCCAGCATAGCGAGTCGTTAGAAGACAGGGATAAGGACACAGACAGATGAACTGAAGAATGCCATGTGAATGAGGAAGCAAAGATCAGAATGAACCATCTTCCCATAGGGTTTTCAATGGCCAAGGAATGCTAAGGACTTCTGGGGTCACCAGAAACTGGAAGAGACACAAGAGCATCCCTCACTAGAAGGTAGTCTTGCTGGAGCCTTGATTTAGGACTTCTAGCCTGCAAACATATGAGAGAAATAGTTTTTCTATTAAGACACCACATCTGTGGAATCTGTTACAACAGAACTAGGAAACAAATTCACCAGGTGATTTCCAGATGTAGCCAAGCCTTTGAACCAGTGACATGTCAAGAAAACCAGCCACCAGGCAGGCATGCCCGTTGGGTTAGAAGCACAACTCCCTACAGACTAGGCCACCAGAGCTCCTTCACATGTCAAGAGTGAGTGAAATGTGTGTATAGTCAGACTCTAGGCTGGTAATGAGCAGGCATGTCCAGAGCTAGGACATCTGGACTGCCAGGGAATGGTCACGATGGACAAGAATGCCAGTGTAAATAGGCGGACACTGCACCCTCAGATCCTCTCTCCTGCCCCTGCTCCTCTCACTCAGTCCAGGGTCAGCTCCTGCCACAAGCCTGCTACACATGTCAGAGGGACAAGTTTAGGTGGAAGCACTATGAATGACTGAGGAATTGAGAGCCCAGGTGAGCTCAATCTAGCATATGTGAAAGGGGGGAAAAATTAACAAAATCACTGCAGCTGCTCAATTCCCAGATTTTTCATTTTTCTCTATCACAGTATTGTTAGGAGGGTAAAATTGGCCAGAGCCTTCTGACTCCTCAAGGAAATACTTGGAGAAGGTAAGATGAGCTGGGGAGAAGGCTCCACTGGCCCAGCCTTAGTCCCAGCCCTGTACACATCAGGACTCTAACAAACGGAGCCACTGTCAACAGCGTCGCTGCTCACCTCTGCTGGTCCCAGATTATAACTCTGTCACAGAGAAAAAGCAACAGCTGGTTCTTCTGTGGCAAGAGACTCAGCCCACAGTGCCCCTTCCAAACCACCTCTGGTGAGTGTACTGGACCTTGTCAGTGACACAAACACGTCTCAATCTTCTTTGGTCTTTTGAAGTTCTGTGGGCTTGCTCTCCTCAACAAAACCCCTAGACTCTGATCCTCTAGCAGTTGCCAGCTAGTTGACTCTGACTCAGTGTGTCAGAATGGATTCGCTCCTCCATAAGGGTTTTCAGTGGCTGATTTTTGCCCCCCACAGATAGATCACTCAGCCTGTCTTGCAAGGCACCTCAGAGTGTACTGGAACCTCTGACCTTTTGTCTTGCAGCCAAGGAACTTAATTGTATCCCCCAGAGTCTTTGAGATTCTCCATTGTAGTTGCTGTTCTCCCAGGCAGGTGCTGCGGGGTTTAGGAAAGGAGTCATTGGTACGGGCCTAAGGAGTTTGGGTCCTGGGTGGCACGTACCCCACAAGCGGGGCCTGTGACTGCCCTGCCTACTACAGCAATGGCCCCAGAGTCGTCAGGTTGGCCAGGGTCCTTATGACAAGCTCCTCCACGTACTGGAAGAGGCTCAGCGTGTGAGGTGATACTGACACTATATCACTGTGAATGAGAAGGTCTGAGTGAGCCGTGGTGAATACATAGTAACTGTGGGTGGCATTGTTCAGATCCGATGATCCTGACAAGAGCACCTCCTTGAAACATCCTTGAAGAAGAAAACAGCTTCAAGAGTGGGATCCAGAAAGGCAGAAGGGGCTGCCTCCCATCATAGGGGTGTCTGACCCACACTGAGCTAGCTGAGTCTCAGTACTTCGAAGCTGTCATTCAACCCTGCACGGACTATCTCTGAGCCTCCATTTTTCTATCTACAAAATACCTTAACAACACATACTTATCAGAGCTGCTGAAAAAGTAAAATCAAGACATCTAACAGGTACAGTGTGGTTCAGTGGTGGCATTCTCTCTTTCCACACAGGAAATCCAGGCCTTACCCTCAAGCAGGGCACCTCATGCACAGCCACCGCCCATGTGTCCGTGGAGACCTGCCGGTTGTTATGCTGCTGGACAGGTTTCAGTAGAGCTTCCAGACCAAGATGGACTAAGAAGAAAGGCCTGGTGATCCACTTTTTTAAACCATTCCCCAAAACCCTGTGGATTCCAATGGTCCCATCTGCAGCTGATTTTTGCCGTTGCTGTTGCTGTGTACCATAAAGTCGGATTCAACCCATAGCTGACCCTCCGGCCGGTTTTCACAGGTAGTTAATTGCATGGGAGGGAATTGCCCATCCTGCTCCTGTGGAGCAGCTTGTGGAGACGAGGATGGTATCAGACCAGAGTTTGTCTGCAGGGTCGCCACAAGGCAGGTGCCAACTGGACCACAGCTGACAACGAGGGCAAAGGAGTAGCATGTTGCCATGCCCCACTTCTCACCACCTTGCCCCTTGGACCAAAAAAATAGATTCGTGTACTTTCCCAGAACCCCAAGAGACAACTCAAGTGCTATCAAGAGAGAACGAAATGCCCAAGAGCTGCTAACCAGCGCCCCCTGTAGAGGCCACCTGCTGCAGCCATCAGCGAGCACTCAGGAGGTCCTGTTTCCCAGATGAGAGGAGCCCTGTGCTGGAGGCGAGGGAAGCCAAGCACCCTTGGAAAGAAGAAACAGAGGAAAGCCTGCCTTGAATTGAACTGAACACGTAAAGCCACGACCTCTTATGATGGTTTTTGTGAGGCGCACGCCTTTGTGAGTTTTCTCAGCTTCTTTAGCCATCTCCACTATTTATTTCCAAAATTTTCCAAAAGCTCAAAAAGAAATTCCATACCCTTAACTCCCTGCTTCTTTTAAAGTCAATCTGGTCTTTGGAAGATTTTTTTTTCCACATCTGAGCAATCAGCTTTGTAGAGGTCATCTTCACGTACTCAGAGCAAGACAAAAACTGCACCCCAAAGGAGCCCAGGGTGACTCTACTTCCGTTTGTTCTTAAAAATCCTTCTCAGTCCCCTGTTTTGTACTGTTCTTATTTTAGACGCCTGGTAAACTGAAGACACAAATCATATTTCCATAAGCAAGTTTAGAATTTGGTGGTAGTTTTGATTGGAGTTGGGTTTTTGGTTTTTTGTTGTTGGTTTTGTTTGGTTTTTTGTTTGTCTGTGTTGCTTGTCAATGTTATTTAATAAAATAGTTTTGCTTGTTTCTTTCACTTCCTTTTTCGGGAAACCCAGGAACAAAAGTTTCCCTTTTCCTGGTATTGGAAGTACGTCAGTGCCAGGCTGAGTCAGTGAAAAGTGCTGAGTAAGAGGCTGACCAAATTGGTTGACAAATCTTAACCACTTGAGAATTATGACATTGTGGTTTGTCATGCTTTTCCTTTGTCTTCTTCAAGGTGCCCACAGAACGTAGGTGAGTCTGTGCTGTGGACGGAATTGTGGCCCCAAAGAAGACGTGAGGAAGTCCTAACCTCTGTGATTTATTTGAAAAAGAAGATCAATGACAATGCTATCAGCCAGGTGAACTTGGGGTCATACTGGAATAGGGTGGTTTGTTCCTATATGACTGGTGTCCAAAGTGAAAAGGAGAAAAGACAGAGAGACAGAAGAACAACAATGGTGTGCCAGAGGCAGACACTGGAGCTGCAAACCAAGGAATACCAAGAATTTCCAGAATCCACCAGAAGCTAGGAGAAAAGCAAGGAAAAAATTCTCTCCCAGAGCCTTGTAGTTAGTTCATCAACACATCCGCCCTAAAGTGGAGCAGGTCTCCAAAGCAGTGAGGTGATATGTGTGAGAAGTTTTTTTGTTCTTATGTGCCACCTAGTTTGTGATATTTTTGTTCAGCCACTCCAGGACACAAATGAAGACTCTAAATGATGTCTTGAGAGCCTGGTGATGCATGGAGGAAGAGTGAAATGTACAGAGACCATCGTCAGTGGCCTCAACGCATTGGATGGCCACCTGGGAATCCTGACTCTTCTCTTGAACATGGAAAAACAAGACACATAAAGTCCTCTAGCTGATGACAGAATGAGGCTGCAAGGCCACATTGGCCCATCAACCCGCAGCACCTCACTGCTTCCATGGTCTGCGAGGGACATTGATAAAGGCTAAGTGCAGACATCATAGCTCTATGTGTCTTCTACTCCAACTATGATCTTGGGGATCTTCTGACCACCAGAGTGTGAGCAATAACTCTGACCTATGAAAGGGAGCATATCTGACCTTTTGGTTTATTACATCAGTGCTGTTCAGAAAGAGATTCGCAAACTATATTTGTCAGAACATAGAATGCCAGCAAATGAGAATGGTCACAGATGTCTTCTCCAGCCCAAAGCCCATTAACAACAGAAGGGCGCTAGGTGCTGAGTACAGTATCATAGTGTGACAGTAGATATGAAAATAATTCTTCAAATAGCTTCATATCACAAAACCCTTCAACACCAGAATTGCATGGATTATGAGAAAATGGATACACAATTTCATACAGAATCACAAATGTATATTCACAGAGGGATCCACATAATACTTTTCATTTTTTACCTAAGAATGACATACTCCAGGGAGTCCTTATGAACTTAAAATAATTGCATACTTTAAGCTCCTTTCCTAATAGAAGTTTCCCACCTACTCTCTGAAAGAAAAGCTTATCATGCCCCCTGGTCTTTGTTTCCAACCCATAAATTAAGAATTTACTGCCTTGATGGAGTTAGTCTGTCTCTGATACCCTAATCTACTGTTGGATCTTCTCTCTCTCTGGCAGATTATTGGCCCCACAAGTTTGATACCCTAAATTTTCTCTTTAAAAGAGCTAAGAGTATTTCAATGGCAGAACACTAAAAATGTCTAATGCTGTGAGAGAGAGAGAGAGAGAGGGAACAAAATATATATTATGTTATGTTGTTGTGTTGTTTTATGCCCTCCAGTCAGAACCAACTCATAGCTGACCCTCTAGTGGGTTTTCAGAATAAGTCAATTGTATGGGAGGAGACTACTCATTTTTCTCCCACCGAGCAGCTTGTGGATTCGAACCATGCCTTTGGGTTAGGGCATCTCAGCTCTTTATTCACTAGGCTATCAGA
>NW_006399801.1:3935724-3939686 GCF_000299155.1 Elephantulus edwardii | reverse complement strand
TATCAGCACGGTGAATTTAAGCACAGGGAGTTCTACAGTCACAGAGTCCGCTATGTCAGTTCTGTCTTGACAGCACATAAGAATAACAAAAAAGTTAAGCATGCGTGTGTACACACTCCTACAAACAAGAATAAAACACTCATAAATCACACAGAACCAGCCCAAGCCGAGTCTGCCCCATCCATAAGTAGTTAATATCTCCATTTTCTTGTCTGAGTGCATGTCACAGTGACTTCATGTGTTTTAGGTGGAACTGCTCCCTAGGGTTCTCTCAATTGACAATGTTTACAGAAGCGGATCTTCCTGTCTATTCTTTGTAGAACCCCTAGGTGAGTTCGTATCACAGTCCTTTAGGTTAACAGTGGAGTACAAACCTGTGTACCACCAGGGACCTTCCTTGTCTTTGTTGTTCAAGTCGCCTGCGACTCATAGCGACCTTATGTACCACAGCCCTAAACCCTGCTCTATCCTGTGCCAACCTCACTGTCTCTGACATACCGACCCCCAGTACCCTCATCACTGAATCAATTCATCTCATTGAGGGTCTTCCTCTCCTGCACTGTCCCTCCACCCTCCCAAGCATGATGTCCCTCTCCAAGGACTGGTCCCTCCTTACAACATGTCCACAGTAGGTCAAACGAAGCTTCAGAATCCTTGCCTCCAAGGAGCAGGCTGGCTTCACCCTCTCCAGGATGAACCAGTTTCTTTTCCCAGCAGTCTGTGGTATATTCAATACTCTTCTCCAACACCACAGCTCAAAGGCATTTGTTCTCCTTCTATCATCCCTAGTCGTTGTCTAACTCTCTGACACATAGTAAGTGATTACAAAGACCATGGCCAGTATCAGGCACATGTTAGTCTCCAAACTGACATCGTTATTCTTCAGTACTTTGGAGAAGACTCTGACAGCAGACTTTCTCATCTCAATACAGCTTTTCATTTCCTGGTTGCTGGTGCCAAGCAAATTAAACCTGTTAACTATGTCAATCTTTTCACCATCCATGATGATGTTGCCAATTGGCCCAGTGGTGAGAATCTGTTTTCTTGATATTGAGCCTCAAACCATACTGAAGGCTACTTACTGTTCTTGACCTTCTGCAGCAAGCGCTTCAGGTCCTCTTCAGTTTCAGCAAGCAGGGTTGTGTCATCTGCATAATGCAGATTGTTGACAAATCTTCCTCCAATCATTGTCTTTGTAGCTGAGGCTAAATGAAGTAATGCGTGTAAGAGCTCTGGTGGCCTAGTGGCAAAAAGTTGCATTGCTCCGTGGGAGAAGGATGAGCTGTCTTCTCCTCTGCCTCTGAAAACCATTGGCAGGTCAGCGATGGGTCAATTCTGACTCTATGGTACACAACAACAATGTGTAGTAAGCATTGGTCACTCTGTCTGACCCAGATGAGGACCATATTACTGAGCATCAAAACCAATGCAAGGAGAGCCAGGAGGCCGACTCAACCAGCCACTGCACAAGAGTCAGGAGTACATCTCAGAGGAGCAAATGTGCAAGTCAGGGGGATTCACGCTCCTAAAAGGGTCCCCTGAGAGACTTTTCTTTTCTGATCAGCTCTGAAGTGATGAGATGGGAGCCAAATGTAAAGACACAACCACAGACCACAGTTTCACAGAAATCACTGTCTCTTCTAACAGGACCACACGTGAATCCCCTTTGGAACCCATCGAGGTTCTTTTACATCTTTTACTACACAGAGGCCGCCAACAAAAATGCTTCCCACAGAATTACAGTATGAACTTCAGAAGTGAAAGGGGAGACGTCTTTTCACACGAGGACCACCAGCCAGGGAATGACAGCCTGCAAAACGAGCAAGCAGTTTAAGAGACACATGATGAAAAGTACGCCCCAGGGAAGCTGTGACACTGGATATGAAACGCCAGAGGATTTGCAGCCCAGATAAATATCAGCCCAGGAAAGTCTGATGCACTATGTGGAAATAACAAGATCATGTTGGTGCTTAAAAGCAAGTCTTTTAATTCTATCTTCCAAAGGAGCCAACCTGAGATCAGATCCTTCATTGCCGCCTTTATATAAGGTGAGGAGGAAACTGACTTGAGAGGCAACTGACTTGAAATCTTTGGATATCCATGCTCCAAGAAGCAGACATCATCCTAGTACAGACAGAGAAGCTCAGCCAGCAGAGCCTGAACTCAAAAACAAAATAAGGCCTGCTTCCATTAAGTGGAATCTGACTCATAGCAACTCCATGTGTTACGTTGTTGTTGTTATCTACTGTCAAGTCAGAACCAACTCATAGCTGACTCTCCATAGGATTTTCAGACCCAATAAATTGCACACAAGATTTCCCATCCTTCTCTTACGTGTTACAGAACTATTTCATAACGTTTTCTTGGCTATAATCTCCTTTCTCTCTCTCTGTCTCTCTCCCTCCCTTCCTCCCTTGTCCTTCCCTCTGTCTTTTCCTCCTTCCCTTCCTCTTTTCCTCCTTCTCTCTTCCCCCCTTTTCTGTATCTAGCTGCTTATTATTATTATTATTATTATTATTATTATTATTTTGCATGTGTGTGTACCATCAAATCAGATCTGACTGGTACAGGAGGAGATTACCCCTCCTTCACCAGCAGAGCATCTGGTGGTTTCGAACCACATAGCTCTGGGATTGCAGCACAACTTCTTGCCACTAGGCCACCAGAGCTCCATATATACCTCTTTCTGTTTCTCTCCTCTCTTTCCTTTCTTTCTTCTCTCTGTGTGTTTCTCTCTGACTCTCTCTGACTGTGTTTCTTTCTGACTTTTCCTCTCTGTACATCTCTGTTTCTCATTCGCACTCTTACTCTCTCTAGAGGCTACCCATAACAAATAGTTGTGAGTAAAAAGAAAAAAGACCCTGCTGGGTCCTGCATCATTCCCATGCTTTTTTTTCAAGTTGACAACTACGGTTGGTTGTAATCTTTATGGCAGTAGATAGCTAGGCTTCATGACCTTGCTGGGTAAGTTTAAATCACCAACCTTTTTGTTAGAAATCGAGCTCTGGTGGCATAGTCAGTAGTATGTTGCCAAAAGGTAACCAAAAGGCTGCACATCTCCAGCCATTCAAATCCACCAGCAGTTTCACAGGAGAAAGATGGGCCATCCCCTTCTGTTAAGATTTACAGCCTCTGAACCTGATGGAGGGTCATTATGTGTCAGAACAGATTCAATGACAGGGAGCAAGCGAATTAGTAAGATGAGTGCAAACCATTCCTACCAAGAGGGGTATTCAACAGAGCTCACTCAGGCTTAATGTGGTTGAAAATAAAGACAGAAAAAGCACACAATTTAAACGCACACACACACACACACACACATGAGCTTCTCTTGTTAAGTAAGTTGAATTTTACTAATAGATTCATGTAAAAAGAAGATATGGAAAAATTTTAAGCTTATGCATTCTACTCAACAAAAACGGGAAGTGGAGAATGTATGGGTTTGCAAAGGAAATCCTGAGAAATATGTCAAAGTAGAAGAATGAGTTGTTCGTTACTGTTGGATATCTCCGAGTTGGAGATGTCCATTGGAGTGACACTTGGCCAGTCCCCACCATTCTCACAGTTTCCGCTATGTTAACCCCATTGCTGCAGTGATATTTTGTTGGGAATTTTCCTCTCTTTCCCTGACCTCCCCCCACCTCTCTACATATGATGTACTTTTCCAGGGACTGGCCCCTCCTGAAAACATCCCCAGAGTAAATGAAGTGAAGTCTCACCATCTTCGTCTCTAAGGACCATTTTGACTGCACTTCTTTCAACTAAGATTTGGTTTGTTGTTGAGCAGTCCATGGTAATACTAGTCTAAACCATAATTTTTTTATGTCTTAATTTTGTTTGTGTGTGGGTTTTTCTGAAGTTATATTTTTTAATTTATTATTCATTTCAATGAAAATTTACAGAAATCTTGGATTTCCATTCATTCACTGTAGCATTTTTCTCCCCTCCCAACCACCCCCCCC
>NW_006399801.1:3934175-3935266 GCF_000299155.1 Elephantulus edwardii | reverse complement strand
CATATAACTGCTTGGGTGTCGGTTATGATCTCTTTGGGGTATATTCCCAGTAGTGGAATTGCTGGGTGAAATGCTATCTCTATTTGCAACTTTTTGAGAAAGCACCATACCACCTTCCACAGTGGTTGCACCATTTTACATTCCCACCAACAGTAAATAAGGGTTCCAGTTTCTCCACAACCTCACCAGCATTTGTTGCTTGCTGTTTTGTTAAATTTTGCTATTCTTACTGGGGTGAGATGATATTTCGTAGTTATTTTGATTTGCATCTCTCTTAGAGCTAGGGATTTTGAACATTTCTTCATGTGTTTGTTAGCCATCTGAATGTCTTCATTGGTGAAGTGTCTGTTCATATCCTGTGCCTATTTTTCTATTGGATTATTTATCTTGTTGTGGTGAGTCTAAACCATAATTTAAAGGCACCAGTTATTGTCCCATCTTCCTCATTCATTGTCTAACACTCATAAACAAGTGAAGATATTGAAAATGTCATAGTTTGGGTCAGATGTTCTTAGTATTTAAACTGACTCCTGTGCCCTTTACCACTTTGAAGAAGTCCTTGAGCGCAGATTTACCTAGTGCAACACATCTTTTGATTTCTTCACTGCTGCTACTATGAGTGTTGATTGTGGATCGAAGTAAAATGAAATTGTGACAACATCAATCCTTTCTCCATCTATCATAGTGTTGCCTTTGGTCTAGTGTTTTCTTGATAGAGAAGTGTAGCCTATACTGAAGGAGTCTTTGATCTTCTTTAGTAAGTGCTTCAAGTCTTCCACTTTCTGTAAGCAAGATTGTGTTGTCTGTGTAAAGTAGGTTATTGATGGATTGTGTTGTCTGTGTAAAGTAGGTTATTGATGGATGAATCAATCTTGATGCCATAGTTTTCTTTATATAATCCAGTTTCACTAATTATTTGCTCAGTATACATATTGAATATGTATGTAGAAAGGATAGAACTATGACACACTTTTACTGATTTTTTCTTTTTTTTAAATTTAGTTTGTTTATTTTTCATTTCAATGAACATCTACAGAGATTTTGGAATTCCATTCATTCATTGTTGCACCCTTCTCCCAGCACAAACCCCT
>NW_006399801.1:3857159-3934070 GCF_000299155.1 Elephantulus edwardii | reverse complement strand
CATACTCCTACGATAAAAATAATGCCCTAAAATATAATACTTTTAGACTATTTAAAACCCTGTACTGTTCCCTTGTTCTGCTCAAACAACTGCTTCTTGGTCTACCTACCAGTTTCAAATGATCATAATCAAATGTTTTAGAATTTCCATTCTTCCCATAATTCTCATCATTTACTTCGAGGTACACAGTCAACTGCCTTCACATAGTCAATAAAATGCAAACAGACATTCTTCTGGTATCCTTTGCTTTCAACCAGGATTCATCCGATGTCAGTAATGGTATCCATAGTTTACAGCCACTTCTGAATTCAGAATTCAGAACTCTTCTGAATTTCTAGTAACTCCTAGTGGTACTGTTACAGGTGTCTTTGAATAATCTTCAAGAAGATTTTACTTGAGTGTGGTATTTATGATATGATCATTTCAATAATTTCCATATGCTGTTAGATCACTAGATCATGCACATAATTAACACTCATGGCTGCTAACTGAGTGGAGATGCTAACTTAGTGGCTGCTTACTGAGGCACCTCAGAAGAAAAGCCTAGCAAACTGCTTCTGAATGACCATCCACTGAAAATCTGGTGGAGGGCAAGTACTACTCCTATATGCGGGGTTGGAATGGGTGAGGAAATCAAAAGATGTCTTACACTAGGTAAATAGCAACTAGCTTGACAATCACGCAGGAATATCTCTGAGCAAAAAGAACATTTTATCAATGTCTTCATACATGTTTGTCTATGTCTTCTTGCCCTTCATAAAATTGAAAATGGGGACTAAAAATGATGCTCCACTACTTTCTGATGGCAAAATGAAAGTTTGGCGGTTCAAACCCACCAGCTTCTTTATGGGAGAAAAGACCTGGCAATCTGTTCTCGTAAGGTTACAGCCTAGAGAACTCTGTGGGCCCATTCTGCTGTGCCATGCAGCATTGCTCTGAGTCTGAACTGACTCAGTGACACACCATGACGTACAATTTACAAATAATTAGATTCTTGGAATGTTCAAGCTCAGTTATCCATTGGTTGGAGTAAATGGACAAACATTTGTTTTCTTCTCAAGTTTAAAATTTCATCTTAAGTATCTTCATAATCTCATCACACACAAAAAAATGCAGTATCCTTTAAAATGACTCTAATTCATGACTACTCCGTGCATGTCAGAGTAGAACTGTGCTTCATAATTTTCACTGGTTAATTTTTCAAAACCAGAGCATTAGGTGAACTGACTCAGTCCCAAGGGGACATATACTGTATAGGACTGTTATAGTAGAATCTGTGTGATAATCCAAGGGGGAAAGGGGGAGTAAAATAATAAGGATGAGTTCAAGGCAGAGGGGTTGGGGTAATCATAGGTTCATACTCATACATTGTGATGGGTGGAGGGGTGGGTAAAGGAAACATGAACGATCCAGTGTAAAAAACAATGCATATGAACTTTGAACATAAACCAGTACAAAATAAAAAATTTTAGTTAAAAAGAAATAGATCATTAGGCCTTTCTTCTGAAGTACCTCTGAACAAACTCAACCAATTGCTATCAAGTTGGAACTGATTCATAGCTGACTCTCTGTTGGGTTTTTACAGGCTATAAATTACATGGGAGGAGATTGCTCCTCTTTCTCCCTTGGAGCTCCTTTGGTAGACTAGAACTTATTGTTGTTGTTACATGTGATCAAGTCGCCTGCAACTCATAGTGACACGATGTACAACAGTCCAAAACCCTGTTCTATTCTGGGCCAATCATTACCTCTGACATGCCTGCCTCCATTACCCCAGTCACTGAATCATTCCATCTCACTGAGGGTCTTCCTCTCCTGCACCGTCCCTCCACTCTCCCAAGAATGAAGTCCCTCTCCAAGGACTGGTCCTGCCTTGCAACATGTTCAAAGTATTTCAGACAAAGCCTCAGAATCCTTGCCTCCAAGAAGGAACGAGGCCTCCCCCTCTCCAGGACGAACTTGTTTGTTCTCCTAGTAGTCCATGGTATATTCAGTACTCCTCTCCAGGACCACAGCTCAAAGACATCAATTCTCTTTCTATCATCCCTATTCACTGTCCAGCTTTCTGATGCATAGCAAGTAATTGCAGAGACTATGGCCTGAATCAGGTTCATCTTAGTTTCCAAACTGACATTGTTGCTCTTCAGCACTTTGGAGACGTCTCTGACAGCAAACTTTCCCAGTGCAACTCATTTTTTTAATTTCTTGACTGCTGGTATCAAAAGTGTTGAGTAGAACTTAGGTTAGGTTAAAATTTAGGTCAGCAGCTGATTGCTTAACTGTTTGCAGTGCCATGGGCCCTGACTTGGAGGAAATGAATGGATGGCTCAGTGAATGAATTGGAGATTTTAACTGTTTCTTTTGATTCAGAATTCTGTGCATATACACATTCATACACAATCTCTCCTACCAGAATACAGATTGCCTGCCGTTTCTGAAATGACAGCTGAATCTTTGTGTATATCTTTCTGGCACAGTCTTCACCCACTTCTTCTTTTTTTAAAATTTATTATTATTATTACCATTCTACAGCAAATTGACTTTCCATTCAACCATTCATACTATGCTTTGTGACATTGATTACAATCCCAACATTGTTAACAGCACACTTCCTCCTTCCTCCCTGTGTTTCCTGTTTCCACTTATTCTTCTTCTCTATCCCTTCCTGCCTTCTGAGCTTTATCCCAGAGCAAATGCTGCCCTTTGATCTTGTATGATTGTTTGTGTTCCTCTAAGGTTTGGGTTCCTCCCAGGTGTTACTAATCACGTTAGAGACCCATCTGTTATTTAGCTGGAAGTTGAGTTCATCATCTCTGTCAGACTAGTAAGGTAGATAATTGTGCAATAATGAATGAATATTTTTTTAAAAAAAGAAGTGAACTGAGGGAGGGGGGAAGAGATAGAGAGGTGGTAAAATAGGCAACAATGAATAAATTAAAAATCTAACTTCTCTATAAACATTCACTAAAATAACAAGTAAAATTTTCTTTTAAAAAAGTTTTAAACTGTTCTTTCTTTCATCTGTGCCAATACAAATCTAAAATGAATATACAATTAAGCATTATACATACAACAGCAGCCCAGAATAATAGCTATATCATTGCAAAAAAGACTGAAGGGGAGAATAGGTAAGTAATTGTGCAACAATAAGTGAATATTTTTTTAAAAAAAATGAACTGAGAGAGGGGGAAGAGAGGGCGAGGCAGTAAAATGTGCAACAATGAATGAATGAAAATCTAACTTCTCTATAAATGTTCATTAAAATTACAGTTAAAATAAAATTGTACTTAAAAGTTTCAGTCCACACTTTTCTCCCACCCTCGGGATCATTTACAGAGTCAGGCGAGCAGGGTTGCCAAGCTAGGTCTTCTCATCTCAGGTCCTTTTCCTCTTCTGAAAGCCTCTTTTTTTCGTTTGTTTGTTTTCTTTGGGTTTCTTCTTTAAAATCTGGAAGAGAATCCTACCACAAAACCATTCATTAACCCAGCTAGGGCCCACTGAACATCTGTTATCTGTAGCTGTTGGGACAAGTGGAGAGAGACTCTGAGGTTGGAGGAGGGGCTGAACTTTGGGGTGAACAGGGGTTGAAGGCTTGCTGGGCTGGGCTACAGTGTGAGACTTCACTCAGGTGGCCATGGGAGTCTCTGATACCCTCAGAGCATGTCTATAAATTGTGAGACTTCTTTGACCTCCCAGAGAAGCCTTGGCCTCTTCTCAGAGAAAGAAAACCTGGTCTCCTGGGTCAGCTCATCAGAGAAGGTAAAAGGCGTGTGTTAGTCTCCTTGTGCTGCTGTAGCACAAGTACTACAAGTGGAGGATTTTAAAGAACAGAAATGTATTTCCTCAAGGTTGAGGAGGCTCAAAGTCCACATTCAGGCTCCTGCTGTAGCGTCAGGCTCCATCTGCCCTCACCGGGAAGGACGGTTGTCTCCTTCTGGCTCCATAGCCTCGTGTTCCTCTGTTCCTTAGTCATCTTCTTCATGTAGCGTCTATCATCCTCCCATTTGTCCTTGCTTCTGTGCCCAATGTGCTCTTTTAATAATTTGAATCACTGGGTTTAGAGTGCACACTATGCTAACACAGCCTTATTAATGAAACCAAATATCTAACTTCCAAATAGTATTACATCCACTTTGGTAAAGAGTTTAGAATTCTAACACAAAAGGAAGGGGGGGGGGGGAGACACAATCTAATCTTTAACAAGGAGATGAGCAGAAGGAGTGCCTGCATCCTTAGTTTCACGTTGTCATTCTTAAAGCAATTAAAATATGGTACTTTGGGTCTCGTTTTATAATTTCAGCATCTTTCCCCCTATTTTTCACTCTCCATGTCATTCTTACCTCGTTTCTGTCTCTAGTTCTCCCATCAGTTCTGCATCCATCCCAGGAGCTCAGCCACACTTAGGGCCAAGCCTGTCCTGACTCTCAGACCTCTATCATGTCTGTCCCCCTTTGTGTTTTTGTTCAGCTCAGGAGTTCTTCTACTCATTTCATTGCTCCATCAAGTCCAGAAATCTAACATATTTGAAAGCTAAGTATGGTTTTCTCAAAAGATGACCCTTGAAAGGATGGATGGAATTGGGAAAGTCAGGGAGGAAGTAGGAAGAGTGCTGTTACAAAGAGGAGAGTGTAATCAATGTCATGAAACAAATGTGTATATTTAATGAGGTTTTTAAAAAAAGATAACATTTACAAATACTGGTGCCACTGTTGTAGAATGAGGCTGATGTCAGGATGGGGGTAAGTCTGAGAAAAACTGTATAAATTACACATACTGCATTGAAGCCAATGAGGGAGAGAACAGTTTAAAAGTAATATATTTTAGGGCATTACGATTATCATAAGAGTTTGGAATGAGGGTTGCAGAGTGGAGTATACTCGGGGTGGTGATGGGGGGTGTAGGGGGATTGTATACCAATGAAGGAGTTTTTCTTTTGCTTTTAAAGAAGAGTGAACTGGGGGGTGGGGTGGGGGGGAGAAAACTGCAACAATGTGTGAATGGAAATTTGCAATCTCTGTAAATGTTCATTGAAATTAATAATAATTATTATAAAAAAATTTTTAAAAGACGTTACTAAGCAAGAAAAAAAAAAGATAACCTTTGACAAGAAAAGATTATTTCTTTTCCCACAACCTAAACAAGATACTAAGAAAGTGAGAACAGGTGGAGAGGATGTTGACTCTGAATTTGAGATTTTTCAGCAATAAGCACAAGCGTGCTGCTTTTCTTTCTTACCTGGACTCTGATGCCTCAGAGGTCAGTGTAACATGTGACTTGATGCTACACCCCAGTTCTGTTGGTCATCTCGTGATGCTGGAACAGAAACATCACAATGTTGTCGTTGTTAGGTGCCATGGAGACAACTACAGCTCACAATAATCCTGGGAATCAGATCTGAAGCATGCCCTGTTCCTCACCATGCCCATGCCCTCAGATGCTCAAGTCCACTGTTACAGTCACGGTGTCAATCCGGCTCATTGAGGGTCTTCCTCTCTTTGGCTAACCCTCCACCTTATGATGTCTTTGTCCAAGGTCTGGGCCCTCCTGACATCATGCTCAAAGTATGTGAAATGAAGTTTCACCATACTTGTCCAAGAAGCTCCAGTTTGCACTCTCTGTAAGACAGACTTGTCTACTCTTTTGGCAGTCCATGGGATATTTAATATTCTTCTTCAACATCACAATTCAAAGGCATCAGTTCCTCTGTGGTGATCCTTATTCACTGATCGATTTACAAAAGCATAGGAAGCTACTGAAAAAATGCTGTGTCTTGAATCAGGAACACCTTAGTCTTTAAACTGACAGCCTTGCTTCTTAGCACTCTGAAGAGGTCCTTGACAGTAGATTTTTCCCAATGCAGTGGATCTTTTGATTTCTTCACTGCTTTTACCATGGGTGATGATTGTAGATCCAAGTAAAATCAAATTGTTAATAACCTCAATTTTTGCTCCATCTAACCATGATGTTCCTCACCACCAGGCCAAGAGACAGTATTACAATAGGTGCAGAAACAATTGAAATTGTTAACAATTTCATCTTGCTCAGATCCACAATCAACACCCTTGGCACAGGAGTCAGGAAATCAAAAAAACAAGTTGTACTGACAAAAACTTCTGTAGAATTGAAAAAAAGCTTTGATGTCAGTCTAGAGACTCAATTGCTTGCTATGCATCAGAGAGCTGGACAATGAACACGAATGACAGAAGAAGAATTGATGTCTTAGAGTTGTGGTGCTGGAGTATTGAGCATACTATGAACTGCCAAGAGAACAAACAGGTCTGTCCTAGAAAGAGTGAAACCAGGTTACTCCTTAGAGGCAAGGATTTTGAAGCTCCATCTCACATACTTTGGGTATGTTGTTTCCAGGAAGGACCAGTCCTAGGAGAAGGATATCATGCTTAGAAGGGTGGAGGGTCAGTGCAGGAGAAGAAGATCCTGGATGAGATGGATTGACACAGTGACTGTGTCAGTGGGATCTGATGTGTCAGAGACAGTGAGGTCAGCTCAGGATAGGGTAGGGCTCAGAGCCTTTTTTCATGGGGTTGCTATAGTCTTCTTTCACTCGACAGCACATAAAAAACCTAACAACAAGGGGAGCTCTGGTGGCCTAGTGGCAAGGAGCTACAACTACAATCCCAGAGGCGAACGGTTCGAATCCACCAGTTGCTCTGCCAGGGAAGGAGGGACAATCTCCTCCTGTACCAGTCAGATCTGATTTGACAGTACACGCACACAAAAATAATAAAATAAAATAAAATAAAATTTAAAAAACCCTCCTCTATAAAAAAAATAAAATAAAAAAACCCCTAACAACAACAACAACAACCTTGATGTTGCTATTATTAGTCCAGTAGTAAGGATTTTTGTTTTCTTGATGTTGGGATGTAATTCATATTGAAGGCTGAAGATTTTTATATCCAGTAAGTGCTTCAAAGTCTTCTTCACATTCTACAATCAAGATTGTTTCAAAACCCTGTGAAAAACCACAGTGAGAGGCACTAAAGGACAGGAAGTGACTTTCTAACAGTTCAGGAGGCTGAAAATCCAGCTTGAGGACATCAGCTCTAGGAGAGGCTCGAGGGCAGGTCCTTGCCTCAGTTTCTCTAGCCCTGGCATGCCTTGCTTCCTGGTCATTTCTATGCGGCCTTTATCGTTGCCCTCATCAGCGGTTACTTATCTCTGCATCTAATCTGCCATCTTTGTATCCTGACAGTGCTGCATCAGCACCCCTTATGCTAATGCAGCCTCATGAACACAATCAAGAAAACCCTAGTTTAAAATGGGATTTTGTCAGGACTTCAGACCAGTGCAACCCCATCCTGGAAGTGTGCTTTTCTATCCTTCTGGTGGCCCAGTGGTAAGGAACTGCACTTGCACTGTCAACTCAAGGCACATGGTTTGACTCCTCCAGCTGCACCACTGGAGGAAGATGGGCAATCTCTTCTCATGTGATTTACTGCCTCTGAAAACCCGCTGGAGAAAAATACTACATAACTTGGGAGAGATGGGAGAGCATTATGCTGAGAGGACTAACTCAGTCTCACAAGGATAAATAATGCGTAAGACCATGATTGTGAAAATAGAAGGATAACTAGTAAAATATGTATGAGAATCCAAGGGGAAAGGAGTGGAGCATGGGGTGAGGATGGGCAGGGGCAAAATCATAGGTTTGCACAATTCAGTGGATGGATGGAGGGAGTAAAGGAGATGGGAAAATTCCAGCAGGGACCTAAACCCAATACATGGGAATGATTGTATGAAACATAATGTCAATGAAGGAAAGGGGAAGAAGAATTATCAGAACTTTTATAAAGTATACACTGACCCAACAGTGAATAATAGTGTTCTCAGATGTACTGAAGCAGCATCTACCTTTTAACATGTATATATAAGAAAAAAATCACAAACCTGTGATTTTGCCCCTGCTTTGGGATTTTGTTAAAAGGTCTGGTCCAGTGTCTCTAGGGTTGTGTTGTTGTTGTTGTTTTGTTATGTGCCATAAAGTTGCTTACGACTCATAGCAACCCTGTGTACAACCCTGTGTCCTATCCTGTGCCAACCTCTCCATCTCAAATGCAATCATCCCCACCACTCCACTCACAGAATTATTCCATCTCATCGAAGGTCTTCCTCTCCTGCACCGCCCCTCTACTCTCTCAAGCATGATGTCCCTCTCCAAGGACCAGTCCCTCCTTGCAACATGCCCAAAATATGTCAGACAAAGCTTCAGAATCCTTGACTCCAAAGAGCATTCTGGCTTCACCTTCTTCAGGACAAACCTGTTTGTTCTCCTAGCAGTCCATGGTATATTCAACACTCATCTCCAGCACCACAGGTCAAAGGCATCAATTCTCTTTCTATCATCCCTATTCACTGTCCAACTCTCTGATGCATAGCACGTAATTGCGAAGACTATAGCCTGGATCAGGCGCACCTTAGTCTCCAGCCTGATGTCATTACTCTCCAGGACTCTTAAGAGATCCCTCACAGCTGACTTTCCCCAATGGAATTCATCGCTTGATTTCCTGGCTGCTGTTACCAAGAGTGTTGACAGTGGAACCAAGCAATCTAAAACTGTCAACTATCTCAATCTCTTCACCATCCATACTGATGCTGCCAATTGGCCCAGGGGTGAGAACTGCAAATTTTCAGCAAGAGGTTGAGTCAGAGTTAACTGATTCAGAGCCCTGGATTTTATCCATAGTTATATTGCTGGACGTTTCATAGCAACCGTGTGAATGGGGATCTGCCCTCTGCTCTATCCTGTGCCATCCTCTTCATCTCTGCTGTACTTGAGCCCATTGCAATAGTCACTATGTCAGTTCACCTCATTGAGATTGCCCCTCCTTCACTGACCTTCCAACTTTCCAAGCATGATGTTTCCAAAGACTGGCTTCTCCTAAAAGCATGCCCAAAGTATGCAACACAAAGTTTCACTACCTCACTTTTAAAGGAACAACCTTTCTGCACCTTCTCCAAGACATATTTGTTATATTCAGCACTCTTCTCCAACACCACAAATCAAAGGTATTAATTCTTTTTCTGCCATCCTTATTCACTGCCCAACTTTCCAATGCATCACATGTAATTGAAAAGACCATTTGGATTTGGATTGGGCGCACCTTATTGTTTACACTAACATCATTGCTCTTCAATGCGTTGAAAAGGTCCCTGACAGCTGACTTTCCCAAGGCATTTTGTCTTTTGATTTCCTGACTGCTGGTACCAAGGGTGCTGATTGTGGATTGGTGTTAGAATTCCAGCATATATTTTGAGGTATACAATCCAATGCATAACATCAACTGGCACAATAATCGTGACCCAAATGTAGTTCTTACAAAAGCAAAGACATTTTGGATTGTCCTCCCAATGGTTACTGTTCAAGTACAAAAGTGTTCAATATGCAAAGCTTTCTAAATGTAATTTTTTCCCTGACACTTGACCATTTTATTTCCAGCCTGTCAAAGCATTGGCAAATAAAAAAAAATAATAACTCTTTCATTTTAAAGCAAAACAAAATAAAGCCTGACTTCTCCCTGTTGTTGAGTGCAGAGCTGCGATCCTATTAGTGAGGTTTCCTACAATTACATGGTCTCTTTGCATCTGTTTTCCATCAGAAGGTTCAGTGTCAGCCTGGCACCACCCAGCTGGTCCTTATGCCTGAAAGAGCACTGCGAGAGAGGCAGGCAATCCCTCTCCCTAATTACAGTGTCTGTGCAGTGCAAGCTCTCCAGGGGACCAGCCCTGCCTGACTGGGGTGAAAATTCAATCAAGTACGGTCTGGAGATTTTCCACACTCACCTAAGCCAGGGAGCAGGAAGTCAAGTGTCTCTGAGATTCTGCTGACATCAAATCTCCTGCACATTTATTTGCTAAGTGAAAATGATCCTCGCTATGAAAACTGCCTCCATCTGAAACCTGCAAGGAAGTTCAAAAGAGCAGAGTGAAAGGCTGGGGTTTTGGTTAAACCCTGTTGATTCAAAGGAAGGCGGCTTAAGGAGGGCCAAAAAAGAGGCCTGCACAGCACACGTGCCATTTTTAAAGCATAATTTTGCATGCAGTCTCCAGTTTCCAAACACCAGCTCTACATCCAGAGTCTCTGAGTGGTGCAAACCATCAAAGCACTCAGTGGTGCAGCCTATAGAGAATTGCTTGGAGGTGGACGGGTGGGGGGAGCCAGATAGGGAGGTGGGGGAAGATGAGCAGTCTCCTCTTGTGTGACTTGCACCTTCAGAAACCCAATGGAGGAGTCAGTTCCAATTGAATAATGGGTCTAAGTCATTGACTTCCTAAAAGATTGGCAGTTCAAATCCACCCAGAGGTCCTTTGGAAACAAAATCTGACAATCACTTCTAAAAACTGACACTAATTCACTGCCATTGATTTGGAACCAACTCAGAAATGACCCTCCAGAGAGTTTTCAGAGGCTGTGAATGTTAAGGGAGGAGCTTGCCCATCTTTCTTCTGAAAAGTTGAACCACCAGAGAAGGGCCACCTTTGGCTTAAACAGTGCCCTTCCCTACAGACTACACCACCAGAGTGCCCTTCTGTAAAAGCAGGCATTGTGAATCCTGTGGAGCTCAGTTCTACTCTGACCCACGTGAGGTCACACGAGCCAGGGTCGCCTCCAGGTCAACTCTAAATCCATGATATCATATCCTCACCATACAGCGTCCACCTAGGTCTCAACACTCTGAAAATATCAGTGTGGTTGTGGACATGAGGATCACTGGTGAGCCGCCAGAATGATGCATCTGAGTCTCAATTATCCTTGGGTCTCCCAGCCCTGCTTATTTATTTTTGGTGAAAATGGACTCAAACAACCTGAGAAGTAGATTCTCAAGTAATCAAAATAAGCACAAGCCTACACCCATGCGTACTTCCTAATCTGTGGTGATCCATTCTACAGCCGTATTTACCTGCTCCCTGGAGACTCTTTCCCTGTTGTTGTAGTTGTGTACTGTCGAGTAGGAACCAACCAAACCAGAGCTGACCCTATCACATGGGAGGAGATGGCCCATCCTTCTTTCCAGAGCAGCTGGTGGCCTCGAACTGGGTGCCTTTGCAGTGCAGTTTCTTGCCACTTGGCCACCAGAGCTCCCCTACTGTAAATGGAAAAAGAGGCATTGATTCTGTAGGGAGGTTCTATGGGACTGGGAGAAAGTTGCCAGCCATACTTAGAAGCAGAGCCTTTAACGTGGTAGAAAACTATGAGATTGCCCCCTGTAGATTAGTAAGCAAGCACAAGTAAGCCTGTGCTTACTTTGCTTATGGTTTTATCTGACAGGAACAGGAAAATATTGTGTCAGCTATCCATAGGAAAAAGATGGGGTCAAAGACATCACAAGAGGAAATTTAGTCCTATCAACCAAGGGCCTCCATCTCTGGCTCCAGGAAACTGCCTTCTGACGAGTCAGATGTTCACCCCCTGAACCCTGAGTGCCCCTGAGTCTGACTTAACCTCTGCACTTATCAATGACACTGGCCAACACTTGGAGTCATTTCCTCCTCCATTATCCTACCTCCCCTCACCCCGCACAACCAAAAGACAGAGTCAGAGAAAGAACAGCCTTCTCCAGGGCCTTGGTGAATATCTCACGGATGTATTTACTTGTTGGCATCTTTACGGTTTCCCCCTATAGACGGTCGTTATGGAAACAGATGGCTTTGCCTTTAACTAATTGTTCAATAAATAAAAGAGGTTTTTATGTAGTTAAACAAAAATCTTTTCAAGTTTCATCTCCATTATCTTGGGCGGGGGAGTCTCAGTGACATTGACCAGGTCTTTTAAAATACATTCATTTACTCTTATGAAATTTTCCAAGTGCAAAAATTATTAAATTCATAGTTTTCATCACAGCAAAAGTTGGTTTCTGAAAGGGACCTGATTGTCCCATGAGGCTCTGAAATTTTAACATTGTATTTGAAGTGTGGGGTCTGGAGTGCACAACGGTCTCTGACTATGTGGTGGTGGCAGCAGTGTTGAGTCGATTATGAATCACAGAAACAACATATCTGAACCTCGCCCTATTTTGTGCCATCCTTATGTCTGCTATGCCCAAGCCCATTGTTATAGTTGCCACGTCAATTCATCTTGTTGAGGATCTTCCTCTCTTACATTGACCATTTAACTCTCTCAGCATGAAGTTTTTCCCCAAGGACTCTCCGCTTCTGACAACAGACCCAAAGTATGCCAGATGAAGTTTCCCTATACTTGAAGGAGCACTCTGGTTGTGTGTCCTCCAAGCAGACTTGGTTGTTCTTAGGTAGGCCATGGGGCTGAATATTCTTCGCCAACATAATTTGAAACAATCTCTTCTTCTTCAGTCTTCTTTATTCATTATCCTACTATACAAGGAAAGCTTTTCCTCAGTAATCTGGAGTCTTAGTCAAAGTTCTCTAGAGAAACAGAACCAGTGACATGTATGTGTGTATCCATGTGTGCATGTACATACATGTATCTGTAAATGAGGCAAGCAGGTTGGAGACTACTGCAGATTTGTGTCCCAAGACCCAAGGGAAAGAATAGACAGAGTCAAGAGAAAGAGTCCCACCAATATATGTGTTATGAAGGAAGACCGTATCCTGAGAATTGATTACCACTCTGTTTAACCGATGGATTGATTACATGACATTAAGGTACATTGTGGAAAGTGATAACATTACATTAGTCTACATTGTGGACCAGGAACTAGTCTAGTGTTAGTTTTAAATGACTAGGAACTATTGCCTAGTCAAGTTGACACATAAAATTAACTACCACAACAGAGATATTACCCTGCTTGCTTGACATTGCTTATATATCCTAGAAAATGCCTCTTGATTAGTCCCTAGAAGGAAGTGCCTTGTGTCTCAGAGTCCAAGATGACTCAAAATCTCTTACCTGCCTACAAAGCTTAGCAAGTGTCAAGTATGCACTCATTCATCTATTTTCTCATTAATACATCTGATAATATTTATAGAGAGTCTATTCTTTGTTAATCACTATGCAAAGTGTAAGATCATTGGGAGGTACAAATAGTTAGTGCTTCTAATCAGAAGATGGAGATTCTAGTCTACCCAAAGGTGCCTTGGAAGAAAGTCCTGGTAATCTTCAAAATAATCAGCCATTGAAAATTGCAGAGAACATAATTCTGCTCTGACACACAGGCGATTGCTGGAGTCAATTTAATAGCCATTGGTGTTAAGTGCTCTAATCCAATAGCATACCAAAGTTCCTGCCCTCAGGGAGCTCATGTTTTAAAGGACATAGGCTCCTTTTCCATGGTTGAGGATGGAGAATCTAACCTCTTATGTGAAAATATGGTCTCAAAATCAAGTTTAAAATCAGGAAAGGTAGTCCTTCCCCATATCTAGTCAATCTACATGCTGTGCACTTTATTAGAGAACCTGGACTCTATGAAGAAGAGTAAGGCATCAGTATTGGAGGAAGAATTAGCAACAACCTGTTATGCAGATGACACAATTTTGCTTGCTGAAAGCGAAGAGGATGTGAAACACTTGCAGCAGAAAATCAAGGACTATGCAATTATGGTTGCATCTTAACATCAAGAAGACACAATTCCTCACTACAGGATCAACAATCAACAATATGATAAATGGAGAAAAGGCTGAATTATTATTTCATCTTAACTTGGATTCACAATCAACACGTTTGGCACTAGCAGTCAGAAGATGAGACATATTGCATTGGGCAAATATGCTGTCAGGGATCTCTCCAAATTACTGAGGAGCAATGCTGTCATTTTGTTGACTAAGGTGAACCTGATTAAGGCCATGGTCTTTTCAGTCACTTGCTGTACATCTGAGAGCTGGACAATGAATAAGGATAGAATAAGAATTTATGCCTCTGAGTTGCTAGTGTTAGAGAAGAGTACTCAATATCCTATGGATTGCTAAAAGAAAAAACAGCTATGTCTTACAAAGAGTGCAGCCAGAGTGCTCCCTGGAGGCAAGGAGGCAAAACTTCATTTCATATGTTTTGGGCATGTTGCTAGAAACAGTTATTCCTTGGGAAAAGATAACATACTTGGAAACAGAGAGGATCAGCAAAAGAGAGGAATACCATCAACAAGATGCATTGACATATGAACCATGGCAATGGTTTTAAGTGTTTCGGAAATGAAGTGGATAGCACAGGATAGGACAAGGTTCAGATCTGTTGTTCATAGGGTTGCTATGAGTCATACTAAATTCAATGGCACCTAGCAACAACAGACTACTATTGGTTGAATTGTGGCTTAGAGTGTACTGGAAAAGAGAAATTGTGAGCAATGCACCTAACTAAATATTTAGCTGAGGAAATATCTAAGCAAAGTGTTGAATGCACTGCCTTTTTTCTCCTATTGTTCTTGTTAGGTGCTGTTGAGTCGAGTATGATTCACAGTGACCCTATGAACAACAGATCTGAACTGTGTCTTTTCCTGTATCATCCTTGTTATCTCTGACATACTTGCGGCCGGAGCCATAGTCACTATGTCAATCCGTCTCATCAAAGGTCTTCCTCTCTTTAACTGACTCTCCACCTTTCCAAGTATGTTGTCCCTTTCCAAGGAATAGCCTCTACTGAAAACATGCCCAAAGTATATGAGATGAAGCTTCATCATCCTTGCCTCCAAGGAGCACTCTGGCTGCGCTCTTTCCAAGATATATTTAAATGTTCATTATTTTGGCTGTCCATAGGATATTTGGATCTTCTCCAACACCACAACTCAAAAGCATTGATTCTTCTTCTGTCATCTTTACTAACTGTCCAGCTTTCCAATGCATAGCAAGTGATTGGGAGGTGATGGGGGGACATAGCCTGAGTCAGATGTACCTTACTCTTTAAACTGACACCATTGTTCACCATTGTTCCTTAGCCGTTTGGAGAAGTCCTTAACAGCAGACTTTCCAATTCAACGTATCTTTTGATTTCTTGACTGCTAGTACAAAGGGTGTTGATTGTGGATCCAAGAGAGATAAAATCATTAACAATTTCAAACTTTTCTCCATCTATCATGATCCTGTCTGTGGGCTTAGTGGTGAGGCTATTTGTCTTCTTTATGTGGAGATGTCGAAGGAAGGAATTGTTAAGGAAAAGGCAATCTGAACATATATGAAACTATGCACACTATCAAGTATGCTCTAGAAAGAACAAAAAGAGTGTGGTCTGAAAACCTTCTGCTAAACCATGTGCCTCATGAATCCATCCACCTCAGGAGAAGCCAGAAATGGAGATGGGAACATCAGGGAGGGCTTGTGAGTCTGTGTGTCTAATGTCATGGGTCCTCTTGACACACATGAAACACCCACAGGTAGGAGGGCACATGCCATGATTGTGCTCTGAGCAAATGAGTGACTTTGGAGACCATGTTCAGAGTGAGAATAGGCGTCTATTTCCCACAGCAACATCATCATCACCAATATTATTGTTAAGGCTTATAAATCATACAGGATTTAATACACTAATTCATAGACATTTTGCTTTATAACATTAATTGTCATCATTAATGTAATTAATTATAATTCTAATCAACTCTCTACCCTGTATTTCTTTACCCTTTGCCCAACTTACCTACTTATCTTTTTGTTTCCCACCTTCCTCTCTTCCCATTTTTGTTATCTCTCCAAGATTTATTCCATTTTGTAAATCTTTTCTTAGCTTTTTGTAGTAGTGATTTCATACCATAATTGCCCTTTGTGACTGACTTATGCCACTCAGCATTATGTGCTCTAGGTTCACCCATGTTGTGCAGTATTTCACAAATTCTTAGTCACTTTTAGTAGCATGTAACACTCCATTGCATGAATGTGCCATTAATATTTTTAGCTTTTTAAAATATAATTTAAAACTATTCTGTACCAGTACAATATATTAATCTTACAAATGTAAAATTTTATCAGCTGTTAAAGCATTTGCAAAAACCACACCTCCTACTTCAGCTTTATTGCACAGTTATCTATTAAGAAAATATTACTTTTTAAATTAGAAAGCATAAAAATGCTTTCACTATAGAGAAAAGACAATCTGATTTTAAAGGCAATATTCTATGAGAACATCTACTCAGAAAATAACAGGCTTCCACAGGATACCGAGATGCCATTAATATTTTTAACCATTCCTCATTTGATGGACCCTTGGGTTGTTTCCAACTCTTTGCTATGTCCACAGCAACACTTTAGAGATCCTAAAATCTCAGTGGGCAATAGCTTCTCCTTAAAGAACTCCTTCACATTTCAGAATTGATGTTCCTCAATGACACAGCAGACCATGTGACCCTCAAAAAGTGAGAACAATTTGCCAAAGGTTAGAAAAGCCAGACTAGCTCCTTCAAACTGAATTTGAATGCATGTGCAATTGAAAGTTGTGCAAACTTAAATCTCAACTTTCCAAAAACTTCTTTTGAATGCCTGCCACCACTTCCAAACTGCCTTCTCAACAATTTTAGGGCTTCTGGGCCAGTATTTCCCAATTTCAGTTCTTAGAATGGCACTTCCATGAAAGATAAATATTCATTATGTGGAAACTTGTTTTTTCATATTTTCAAATTTAAAAAAAAAACCTTATGATTAAAGGAGTCTGCAGATTACCCACACAGCTAAATAATCGGCTACTCACCAAGGGGCTGGTGCCTTGACTCGACCCTGAGATGCCTCCAAAGAAAAGTTTGGGTCTTTACTTTGGGAAGACCACAGCCATTCAAAATCCTATGAAGCACAGGTCTACTATCTATAGCATTGCCTATAGCTGTAGTATGCTGATTTGATGTTTTCTTTTGTTGTTGCCAACTGTAAGTTTGAGGAGTACTACATTAAACAGTGACAGAGGATAAACCAATACCTTTGAGTTGTGGTGTTGGAGATGAGTACTGACTATTCCATGATGGTCAAAAGAGCAAACAAGTCTATTGTGGTGGACAATCAACCGGGATGTTCCTTAGAGGCAAGGATAGTGAAACGTGGGCATGTTGTCAAGAAAGGCTAGTTTTGGGGAAAAGACATCATGCTGGGGAAGATGGAGGGTCAGAGAAAGAGAGGAAGATCCTCAACACGATGGACTGACACAGTGTCTCTAACAGTGGGCGTGAGCGTCTCAGATGATGAGGATGGCACAGGATAGGGCAAGTTTTGGATCTGTTGTTTCAAGGTCACTATGAGTCATTGTGGATTCGTGGCACCTAACAACAACAACAAAGCATTAAACAAAGTTAACTTTGCTAAAAGGCTTCTCAGAAACCTTTTTTAAGGGTGTGTGTGGGTGTGTGTGTATATATATATATATATATATATATATATATATATATATACACACACACACACACATACATACATACACTTTTGGCAGCAGCAGTCAGGAAATCACAAGACAAATCGCACTGGGAAAAATCTGCTGTCAGTGACCTCTCCAAAGTGCTGAGAAGCAACGATGTCTCTCAGCCTACAGACTGAGGTGAGCCTAATCCAGGCCATGGCCTTTGCAATTACTTGCTATGTATCAGAGAGATGGACAATGACTAAGGATGACAGAAGAAGACCCACCATGGACTTCCAAGAAAACAAACATATATATAGTGTTACTGTTGTTAGGTGCCCTTAAATCAGGACAGACTAACAGATGACCTACAGTGAGTTTTCAGAGGCAGTAAATTACACAGGAGATTGCCTATCTTTTTCCCATGAAGCAGTTCATGGATTCAACTATGTGCTTTGGGTTGGCAGCACAATTCCTTACTGATTAGGCTATCACAGCTTCCTATGTATTCATTAGATAGAATTTATGGATTTGTATAAAACACTAAACCCTGATCATAGAGCATATATTTCCTCATATGGACCCAGAACATTCACAAAAATTAATCACACATTAGATCATAAAGAAAGCATCAGTAAGTCCAAAGAGTAGACATTTCCTTATAAAGACTCTATGACCATGGTACAATAAAAGTAGAAGTTAATGACGACTTTTTGAAAGGGCTCTTTGACTTGGAAATTTCAAAACCTTTCAATTAATCAACTCTTGGGTAATTCACAAGTAAAGCTGAAAAATAGAATTCTGAAACATTCATTATTTTAAACATATTAGATATCAAAATAGGACGTACCTAAAGCAGTGGTCAGAGCATAATGTATAGCCTGATAAGTAGATGGGTTTTTGTGCCATCAAGTCACCGGTGACTCATAGAGACCCTGTGTACAATAGCTCTGAACTCTACCTTATCCAGAGCTAATTTCATTCTCTCCAATGTATGTTTGTTGTTTGTTGTTATATGCTTTAGAGTCCCTTGCAACTCATAGCAACCCTATGTACAACAGCACTATACCTTGTTCTATCCTGTGCCAATCTTACTGTCTCAGACACATCTACCCCCATCACCTCAGACTGAATCAACGCATCTCATCCAGGGTCTTCTTCTCTTGTGCTGTCCCTTCACCCTCCCAAGCATGACATCCCTCCTTGCAACATATCCAAAGTATGTCAGATGAAGCTTCAGAATCCTTGCCTCCAAGGAGCAGCCTGGTTTCACCATCTTTAGGATAAACTTATTTGTTCTCCAGCCATTCAAGTTATATTCAATATTCTTGTCTAGCACCACAGGTCAAAGGCATCAATTCTTCTATCATCTCTAGTTATTGTTCAGCTTTCTGACGCATAGCAAGTAATTGCAAAGACCATGGTCTAAATTAGGAGCACTTTAGTCTCCAGGCTCACATTGTTACTCTTCAACACTTTAGAGAGATCTCTGACAGCAGACTTTCCCAACGCAATTTGTTTTTTAATCTCCTGGCTGCTAGTTCCAAGTGTGTTGATTGTGGAGCAAAGTAAACTGTATGTACATTTATGTGTGTATATGCCTTTGGGCTTGCAGTGCAACTTCTTACCACTAGGCCACCAGAGCTCCCTATATATACACGTGTATATACACAAAACTCTTCTCAGTAAAAATTGCAACATGAAAAGAAAATTATTATAAGCTTACACTCAAGTGGAAAGTAAAAAGAAATGAAACTAACTAAATTCCCAATTTAGAAAGCTAACATAAGCACAACAAAAGAAACTTTCCCCAAAAAGCACAAAAGAAGAAATGAAATAGATCAAAGAAAAAATTAATAAAGTAGAAACATAAAATAGTTGCTTCAATCAAACATGGGAGGGATAAATGAAATAAATCACAAGTTAATTTAATGGAAAAAAGATATAAATGTACAAAGCAAGATACAACATGGGGAAATTATTTAAATAAAGAGGGAATTTTTTAAATTAAAGATTATTTTGTAAATATTTATGCAAATAAATTAAAGCATTTAATGTGCATGTTGATGCTCTGTGAAGGATGTAAGATATGTATCAGGTACCAAACTTGTCTTCTTTAAATACCTACTGCTAGTAGCTCATGAATTGAGCAAATAAATTAAAGCATTTAATGTGCATGTTGATGCTCTGTGAAGGATGTAAGATATGTATCAGGTACCAAACTTGTCTTCTTTAAATACCTACTGCTAGTAGCTCATGAATTGAGCCTTTTCTTGTGAAGATTCAGGAAACACCGCTCTGGAACAGGAGTCAGCAAACTCCGGCTCACATACCACATTCAGCCCCCAGCCTGTTCCACATGGTCAGCAAACTAAAAATGGTTTTTACATTTTTTAATAACTGAAAAAGGGAAAATATTTCATGGTGCTTGAATGTTATATGAAATTCAAATTTCAAGGTTTATAAATAAAGTTTTATTGGAACATTTCCATACTCATTCATGTATTTATTCCCTACAACTGCTTTCATGTTACAACGACTGAGTGGGTATGACAGAGAAACCATATGGCCCCACAAAGCCAAAAATATTTACAATCTGACTCTTTAAAGGAGAAGTTTGCCAAACTGTGCTTGAGACTTTCCACATACTGCAACATAAAACTATGTGCTCTCTCATTGCCGATTTCTTCACTGTAATCTTATTTTCTCAGTTCTCCTCACAGCTCCATGAACAGGAACCATGCCCTATCATTTTCTGCCTCTGGCAGAACCTGGCACAGTTCTGAGCACAAAGATAATGCTTAAATATGTCCGTAGTGGTTTTCTTGCCAACCTTCTGATTTTTCTTGCCAGTTACTATTAAGTCAACTCCAATTCATGATGATCCCGGGTGTTTCAGAGCCGATCTGCACTCCACAGGGCTTTCAAAGGCTTTTTTCCAAAGGTTTTCAAGCCTTTCTTCTGAGTTTGAACCTTCAAACTTTCAGTTTGCAGGCATACACGTTAACCATTAACATCACCCAGAGACTTTTTTTAGAAGGTAACATTTTTCAGCAACTACTAGAAGGAATGTGAAGAGTAGTGGCTATGGAGATGCCATCTGTCAGAGAAACACTGTCTGAGTGGTTACTATGCTCTGTTGTCTAGAAATATCTTGGGAGACCCTGGCCCAATTGTGTGTACAATTGTTTAGTTCTTTTTCTTCTGTTATTGTTGTTAGGTGCTGTTGAGTCAGTTATGAATCATAGTGACCCTGTGCACAACAGTTCAGAGCTTTGTCTGAGCCTGAGACACCCTCCTGGTCTCCATCAAGCTCAAACTCATTTCAACAGTCACTTAATACAACTGGATGGTTCAGTGCATTAACTACACCTACAGTGACCTGGCAATAGTAGTAACAACCAGTTTGAGGTTGTTTTGAACAAGTTAAGTGAGAGCAATAGGGAATGACAATATACATTTAAAATCTCTTGGAAAAGCTTGAAGTTACAAACAGCATTCTAGTTAGGCCAACCCCTTCTTGTTGAAGGTTCAGGGCAAGAGTAAGTAGAGATTGTCTTGGCTACCTAATGCTGCTATAACAAATCCACAATTGAGTGATTTTAAAGAACAGAAATTTCATTGTCACATAGTTCTGAGGGCTAAAAGACCAAATCAGAGTCTCACAGTGTCTTTTCCTTGTAGATACGCCAGGCATTCCTTGGCTCCTATGTGTATTCCTTGGCTTCTATGCCTCTTCTGCTCTGAATATTTTTAAGACCACCAAGGGAGCTCTGGTGGCCTAATGACAAGAAGCTGTGCTGCAATCCCAAAGGCACATGGTTCGAGAGCACCAGCTGCTCAGCAGAAGAAGGATTGGCAATCTCCTCCCGTGCGATTAACTGCCTCTGAAAACCTGCTGGAGGGTCAACTTTAAGTCGGTTCTGACTCTACTGTACACAACAACAACCCTGCAGAAGCATAGGGAGTTCTGGTGGCCTAGCGGGTAAGAAGATGCACTGCTAATCTAGAGGTTTGGGCAGTTTGAATTCACTAGCTGCTCCACAGGAGAAAGGCAAGCAATCTCTTCCCAGGCAATTTATAGCTTCCAAAAACCCACTAGCAGCACCAGATGTGAGTGGGTTTCAAATCCCCACCAATGAATTTGAGTTATGAATTTTCTACAATGGTGTGATTTAAACATCAAGAAAGGAAAAATTCTCACCACAGGACCAATTGGCAACATCATGTTGGTGGTGGTGGTGGTTGTTGTTATGTGCCATCAAGTCATATGCGACTCTCAACAGCTCTAAAGCCTGCCCTGTCCTGAACCAGTCTCACTGACTCAAATACACCTACCTTCATTGCCCCCGTTACTATATCAATCCATCTTATCCAGGGCCTTCCTCTCTTGTGCTGTCCCTCCATCCTTCTAAGCATGATATTCTTCATCCAAGGACCAATCACTCTTGGCCATGTGCCCAAAGTATGTGAGATGGAACTTCAAAATCCTAACCTCCACAGAGAAATGTGGTTTCACCCTCTCCAAGACAGACCTATTTGGTGGTCCATGGTATTTTCAATACTCTTTTCTAGCACCATGACTCAAAAGACATCAATTCTTCATCTGTCATCCTTAGTCACTGTCCACCTCTCTTATGTATGGTAAGTAATTGTGAAGATCATGGCCTGGATCAGATACACCTTAGTCTCTAGACTGACATTATTGTTTCTCAGTACTCTGGAGAGGTCCCTGACAGCAGATTTTCCCAATGCAATTTGTCTTTTGATTCCCTGACTGCTGGTGCCAAGAGTGTTGATTGTGGAGCTGAACAAGCTGCAACTGTTAACAACCTCAAGCTCTTCTCCATCTATCATGATGCTGCCAATTGGTCCAGTGGTGAGAATCTTTGTCTTCTTGATGTTGAACTTCAATCCATATTGAAGACTATAGTCCTTGACCTTCTGCAGCAATTGCTTCAGGTTCTCCTCAGTTTCAGCAAGCAACGTTGTGTCATCTGCATAATGTAGGTTGCTGCTGAGTCTTCCTCCAATCTTGATGCCACACTCCTCCTCATAAAGCCCAGCTTCCCAAATGATCTGTTCTACATATAGAGTGAAAAGTTATGGAGATAGGATGCATCCTTGACACACTCCTTTCCTGGTTTTGAACCATGCAGTGTTTCCTTGCTTTGTTCTGAGAACTGCTTCCTGGTCCAACTATAGGTTTTATATAAGCACAATCAAGTGTTCTGGGATTCCTGTTTTCCTCAAGGTTAGCCACAATTTATTGTGATACACACAGTCAAATGTTTTGCATAGTGAATGAAACACAGACATTCCTCTGGTACTCTTTGCTTTTGGCCAAGATCTATTTAACGTTGGCAATAATATCTCTAGTGCCATGACCTCTTCTAAAACTGTCTTGAATTTCTCATAGTTCTCTGTCAATGGATTGTTCCAGTCATTTTTTTATAATCTTCAGCAACATCATACTAGATGGAGAAAAGATTGAAGTTGTCAAACTTTTCATTTTACTTGGATCCACCATCAACATCCATGGTAACAGTAGTCAAGAAATCAAAAGACATGTTGCATTGGGACAATCTGCTGTCAAGAACCTCACCAAAGTGCTAAAGAGCAAGAATGCCATTTTAAAGACTAAAGAGCATCTCATCCAAGCCATACCATTTTTCAAAAGAGCAAATGCCTTTGAACTGTGGTGTTGTAGAAAAGTACTGAATATCCATGGACTACAAAAAGAACAAACAAGTCTGTCTTGAAAGAAGTGAAACCAGAATAGTCCTTAGAAGCAAAGATGGTAAAACTTTGTCTCACATACTTTGGGCATGTTGTCAGAAGGGTCCAGTCCTAGAGAAAAGACATCATACTGGGGAAGGTAGAGGGTTTGAGAAGGAAAGAAAGAAAGGTCCTCAATAGTATGGACTGTAAAAAAAAAACCAGTATGGATTGACACAGTGTCTGACGATGGGCTGGAGCGTGTTGGACCATGAGGATAGTGAAAGATAGGGGAAGGTTCAAGTCTGTCATTCACAGGGTTGCTATGAGTTGTAATCAACTCAATGGCACCAAACCACAACAGCATGACCTCAACTGATTGATTACATAGATTACATAATGGGGTTGATCATCACATCACATTACTTACAAAAGTATGTTTAGTTCCCATCAAGTTGGATCCAATCCGTAGTGACCCTGTAAATGAAGTACTGCTGGTCCTGTTCCATCCTTACAGTCTTCACTGTGTGAATTCATTGTAGCTGACACTCGTCATTCAGCCTTGCTGAGGATCTTCCTTTTTTCCACTCACCTACTTTTCCAAGAATAATATCTTTCTCCATGGACTAGTCCTTCCTGATGACATGTTTAAAGGAGCATTCTGGCCATACTTTTTCCACAGTTTCATCGTTCTCCTGACAATCCATGGTACACTTGATATTTTTCACCAACACCATAATTCAAAGGCACCAATTCTTCATCCACAAGTATAGAGGTTAGGATTTCAACACATAATTTTGAAGGACACAATTAAATCTATAACAGCCACCATCTTGCAACCAAGAAGGACACCAACTTAAGGATAAAGAAAGTGCAAAAAGTAGGGCAGTGTAGAGAAACCAACCCAATTATACCTCATTTAATTGTACCTCACCTCCAATATGGAAGAAGCAGTTAATGTTCACAAAATAGTCCATGTGCTCACCTATATTTCCTATTTGCCCTCACAGACTTCTAAAACAGCAAACAGGTTCATCCAGGAGAGGGTAAAACCAGGCTGCTCCTTGGAGGCAAGGATTCTGAAGCTCCATCAGACATACTTTGGACATTTTGCAAGGAGGGATCAGTCCTTGGAAAGGGACGTCATTCTTAGAAGGGTGGAGGGACAGCGCAGGAGAGGAAGACCTTCAATGAGATGGATTGATTCAGTGACTGGGGTAATGGGGATGGGTGTGTCAGACAGTGCGATTGTCACAGGACAGAGCAGGGTTTAGGGCTATTGTACATAGGGTCGCTATGAGTCGCAAGTGACTTGACGGCACCTAACAACAACAGGATTATCATTGTTGAGTCAGTTCCAACAGAGTAAAATTTTACTGTAGGATTTCCAAGATGTAAGTTTTAAAAGCAGAGAACCTCATCTTTCTCCTGCAGAGGGGCTTATTGGTTCGAAACATCCATCATGAGGTTAGCATCCAAGCATTTTAATGACTATGCCTCCAGGGTTTATATAGTTCTAGTTAGTAGACGACAAATTAAAATAATATGACTAAAAAAGTTAAGAGCCAGTAAGCCAGTCCCAACCTTCTCTCCAGCCCAGGAAGCTCTGAGTTGCCACGCTTTAAGATGGTCCTATTACAAGAGGTCAGGCTCTCTGCACTGGGCATGCAGGGCCCCACCAACCTGCCCAGATAGTCAGTGAGCAAGAAGTAAAACTTTGTGTTACTATGCTTCCCTCTTTTGGTGCTTACAACTCTGATTAATATATGCACCCATTCCTAAACTTTTAAATAGCCAAGGCCACTAAAAGTTAAGTTTTACTTGCAGCTGAATATAACCCAACTGATACATTAGTACCACTGCTTTCAAAAACTGAGAAACAAAGACTGAGTGAGGTAGAATGGCTTATCCAAGGGACACACCATTACTATGTGACTAAACTGACCTTCCAACCATGTTGATGATACTGTGAGCTATAATGCCAGAATTTTACCAAGTGTGTGATGTACTGACTACCTCCACCACAGCATTACAGCCACTGGGAGATGTATCAAAAATGCAGATTACCTGGAACCGTAAATACTGACCAAACTATCTTTTGTGCAAGGCCCAGAAATGCATGCTTTAACAAGCTCCCCAGTAGAATTTGAGAAGCACTGGTCTAAACCAAGTATTCTTCAACAGTACACACAGTGACACATCAAAGGGAAAATGGTTCAAATAAATCCATTTGAAATATAAACATGGGTTGGTTGGCTATTCACAAAACAGGGTGTTTGCCAGTCTTGATAAACACCGTGGAGGGGGGAAGTACTCAAGCTTTATAAACTTTTGGAGTTGAAGTAAACAAGGATACTTTCTCATAAGTTTTACTTTTAACTCAGTCATTAAGTTAATAACAATTTTATTGGCAGTGATTAGCTGCCGCTTTCATGATGAATATATTCTTATATCCGAGATTAAAAATTCTGTGTTGAGTCAGGAGTCATTCACTCAGAAAACATTCCTTTTCTAAGACAGACAAATAGATATTCTTACCCAAACAAACAGATCCTGGGTAGATGCACACGAAGTCACAACCAGACACCACTTCCCCATATTACAATGACTGCGATTTGGAAAGGGGGAAAAAAACCCACCAACAACTCCAAAACAGCAAATAACAGAGGTCAGCAAGAATTGGGGGGGGGGGGGGGGAATTAGAACTCTTTTTTTTTAAAATTGTGATTTTAATGAAAGTTTCCAGAAAGGATGAGTTTTCATTAATTCACTGATGCACATTTTCCTCCCTCTTCTTTTCCCCTCCCCCAATTCACTTTGTTATGCATGTCTTATTCCAGATTGTTAATTGTCACATATATAATGCCTACTCATACATTCCTTGGACAATGGGGGTTGGTGGGTCAGAATCAGTGAGACTATCTCAGGACAGGGAAGGGTTCAGAGCTGCTGTATATAGGGTCACTACACATCAGAGGCAACTCAGCCAATAACATTCTATGACAGGTTTGGAAGCAGAAGTAGCATCCACTTCCTAAATAACATGTCTCTGGAAACTCTATGAACTTTGATTGATGTCAGTAGTTGTAGAGGAGGTTCAGCTCTTTTGTTCATAGGGAAGTCATGAGTCGTGCTCAACTCGAAGGCAATCATCAACAACAGTTTTCCTTTCCACTTTTTCCTGTTCTCCCCCGCCCACCCACACTTTGATTCTATTTTATAACAGTGGTGTTATACAGTTTTTGTCATTTTGTGACTTAGAGATTTCAGTCAGCATAACATCTTTCAGACTCAGCCATGTTGTGTAGTGTTTTACAAGGTCACTATGTATCAATGCTGCGTAATAGTCCATTGTGTGAATGTACCACAGTTTTTCTACCTGGTTTGTTTGTTTGTCTGTCTGTTTGTTTTTTTGTTTGTTTGTTTTGACGAGCAGTTGGGCTGCTTCCATCTCTTCGCTACTGTGAATAATGCTGTGATAGCCATGGGTGTGCATACATCTCTTGCATCATTTCCTTAGTGTATATTCTCTTTGAGAAAGCACCAGATCACCTTCCATGGTGGTTGTGGAAAAGTTTGGTGGGTGGTTTAAAAGTCAAACCTAGAACTACCTATGACCAACCTCTTTTGGCTAAGTGGTTGGAATTACACTGCCAACTCTAAGGTTCACAGGGTTAATACATCGGTTGCTTTTTAAGCAAAAGATGGACAATTTCCTCCTATGGACTTACAGTGTCTGAAAACCCACTGGAGGAACAATTGTAAGTTGATTCTAACAGCACATGACAGCCACCACCACGACCATATAACCAAGCCAGCAGCCTCAATCCCAGGGGATTGTCATGTGCAGTCAAATTAATTCCAATTCCTCCGACCACATTGTGTTTCCTAGACTGTAACACTTACTGCAACAGATCACAGGTACTTTCCCCTTCAAAGCCATGGACATTTTGGTTAACAATCAGACTTAACCAATGGGCCATCAATACTCCAATCCCAGAAAAATGAAAAGTAGGAACACAAACAGAAACCTACATAGCAATCTACATGGCAGCATTACTCACAACAGCCAACATGTGGAAACAACTGGAATATCTGGACAACAGACTATAGTTGTTGTCATTAGGTTTTATTAGGTCAAGTACAACTCATAGTGATCCTACAAACTGAGGGTCTGCACCTTGCCCTCTCCTAATCCATCCTCATCATCTCTGACATGCTTCAGCACTTTGTTATATTCACCATGTCAATCCATCTTTCTAGAGGGCTTCTTTTTATCTGACCCTCCACCTTGCCCAGAATAATATGCAGGATATCATGCAGCCTTAAAGAGAAATACAGTCTTAACACACATTATAACATGGATGTACCTTATTCTGAGTGAAGCATTACACTGGGTGAAGTAAATGTAAAATAAAAGGACACCTAGTGAGTAAATTCCACTTATATGAAATATCTATTCTAGATAAATGCAAAGAGATAGAAGTGGTTATCATTATGGTCAGCAGAAGGGATGGAGAGGGGAGGTCATTCCTTTATGAGACACTGAGTTTCTATTAAGGTGGTAGACTTAACTGGAAAAAATTGAATAATAATGATGGTGGCACCAGATGGTGAACATAACCAGTCATTGAATTGTACATGTGAAAATGTAGCATTTTTTAATTTATTTATACAGATTTTTTTACCAGCATAAAATAATTTCAAAATAAAGGGGGTGGGAGAAAGCAAAGCCTATAAAATGCAGGTACATGGGTGGTCCTCAAGAAAGACATGACACTATTGCTACACCAAGGTCTAAGCTACCTAGAAGCATATAGCGCCTGTGAAGTTTCAAACAAGTAAGTAAATAAATAAAAAGAATACATGAATGTAGTCAATTCTTCTTGCCATCTACCAGCTCAGACTTTCCAGGAAGACAGATGGGGTGGGGAAAGGAACAGTGACGCTGATTCATTTCATCTTGGGCCTCTCTTTTAATTTGCTGTCCAAATAATACAGATTGGACTTGCAATGCTGTTCAAGAAACTCTGAGAAGAGAAGAGAACAGAGAAAAGGAACACCCTTGGACAAAATTTGAGCTGCTAAATTACGATGCTAAACCATATGCAGGTCTTTGTGTGGGTTGAAATCTATTTTCTCTGGGTTTGGTGGATTATTTTAGCACCCAAACTTTCCCCAAAAACGTCACACAAGTTTACCACAGCAATTAAGCTGTCTGCCATCTGCAAGAGGCTTGGCTTAAGGTTTACTGAAGTTAAATATATTTTGAAAGGGAAAAAATAAGACTTTCAATGTTTTGCGCATCAGTCAAACCCAGCAACATTGAGCCTTGGAGAGTCTTAAGAGAGACTACTTCTCCCAAAAGGAATAGTTTAGCATTGGCATACTGAAATTTCATAGCCCAAGGAAGACTCTATAAATGAATCATTCCTTGGGAAATTCTGCTCCTAATCTTGAGATTGGCAGAGTTAAAACATTACTAGAGAATTCAGCCAAACAGTTGAGATTAACATCCTTTATCATCCTCCCCAATGGCAAGTTATTTTCAGCAAACCAGACCTGAATGCTAACTGAATTTCACATTTCAGCCCCACAGTTTCTTTAAAGTAAATAAGTGTCTAAAATGATGACAGTAAAACCTTCAGTTTTTATGGGCTTGCATTTTCTCAGCAAGATTTCCTGGCTCAAAGCTTTCATGAGAAAGGGTGGAGGAAGAGGGGGCGGCTTTATTCCGATGGCACATGTGCCTGGGAATATTATGATTATTTCCAGCTGCTCATCTGTGGTCCAAAGAAGCCTGGTGACACGGTGGATTAAGTAGTAGGCTGCTAACACATAACAGGAGACAGCTGTGGCAATGTGCATCCATAAGGAACACATCCTTGGGAACCCTAGGGAGCAGTTGTCTGTCTCATAGGGTCACTAGGAGCTGGCAATAGCTCAATGGTGTGGTTTGGATTTTGTTTTGGATCTATTACCCAGAGCAACTTAATAGTTTTCCTGAGGGGGGAAAAAAATCATTCCAAGAAACAAAGAGCATAATTGGGTTTTCTCCACTAAACAAAGAGAAAAATGCCTTCCTCAAGTTTCTCCAGGAATGAATGACAAAAGGGTTTTTTTTTTCATTTACAGTAGTAGTGAGCTTATAATCCAGCTCTCTAAGTGAGGGTGGGGACCGTGAGTTGTGGTAACTACCAATATTTGTGGCATAAATATCTTTATCATGGCTCGCTGTCAAACTATCCACAGTTTAAAAACCAGATCACAAAATTTCTGAACATCTAAAAATTACCATTTAGAATCTCATTCAAGCCAGCTTCAGCTCATCATTGTCTTAAAGAGAATCAATTATAATTATTACTCCAATATGTATTATTCATTCACTATTAGTTAAAACTTTATCAGGCATTAACAAAACTCCAATAGAATAGGTGTGTCGTTGGTGCTAGTTATTATAGACTCAGCTCCAATTCATAGCGATTCCATGCCCAACAGTGTAAGATGCTACCTCATTCATCTCCACAGACAATGAGTTCACCAATATGTTTACCAGGGATCATATCTCCTAGCACAAAATTAGACAACGTTCTGTAGTGATTCATACTTTGTGTGTGTGTGTGTGTGTGTGTGTGTGTGTGTGTGTGTTTTGAGTTCTTTTTATTTTTTTAAAAAGAATTTTATTTTAATTGTGATTTTAAATAAAAGTTTACAGAAAAATTATATTTTTATTCATTCATTCATTGTTGCACATTTTACCCCTTCCCTCCATTCCCTCCCAGTTTCGTTGTTTTTTTTTTTTTTTGCCTTGTTTTGTGGGTTTTTTTTTTGTTCGTTCGCTTGTTGTTGGTTTTTTTGTTTGTTTGTTTGTTTTTTTAATTTAGGTTGTTTATTTTTCATTTCAATGAACATCTACAGAGATTTTGGAATTCCATTCATTCATTGTTGCACCCTTCTCCCCGCACAAACCCCTCCCCCCTCTCCCCCCATTTGCTCCTCTCCTTGAAAAGCAAAAGAAAAACTCCCTCATTGGTACACAATCCCCCCCCCGCCCCTGCACCTCCCCAAACCCCACCCCCTAGCCCCAAATATAATCCACTCTACAACCCTCATTGCATACTCCTACATACTTTTAATTAGCTAATTTTCTAAAGGCGATTGCCAGGCCATTCTTTCTAATCTATGTTAGTCTAAGAGCTCTACTGAAATTTGTGCATCATGGTGACCCTTGCTGGGATTTTTAAACATCAGTGGCATCACGTCTAGCATCACAGCAACATTCAAGTTGCCACAATACAACAAAATAACAGAAGGATGGTGGGTAAAAGAAAGAAAGAATAAGATCCATTTATGTATCCTCTGGATACAACTGCTTTAAAAGAGAATCACAGTACACGCTAAAGTATACCTGATCCAGGCCATAATCTTCACAATTACTTGTTATTTAACAGAAAGCTGGACAATGACTAAGGATAATAGAAAAAGAATGTACTGCTAGAAGGACAAATAGGTCTGTCCTGGAGAGGGTGAAACCAGGCTGCTCCTTGGAATCAAGGATTTTGAAGCTCCTTCTCACACACTTTGGGCATGTTGCCAGCAGAGACCAGTCCTTGGAAAGGGACATCATGCTTGTAAGGGTGGAGGGACAGTGCAAGAGATTAAGACCCTCAATGAGATGGAATGACTCAGTGAATGGGGTACTTGGGGAAAGTGTGTCAGAGACAAAGAGATTGGCTCAAGATAGAGCAGGGTTCAGAGCCTTGTACATAGGGTCGCTGTGAGTTGCAAGTGACTCAATGACACATAACAACACAACAATAATCAACACCCATGGAAAGAGCAATCAAGAAATAAATTGATGTATTACATTAGGTAAATCTGTCATGAAGAAATTCTTTAAAGTTCTAAAGGGCAAAGGTGCCACTTTGAAGACTAAAGTTCATCTGATCTAAGCCATGGTATTTCAATCACTTCATATGGATGTAAAAGTTAGACACCAAATGAAGAAGATGAAACAGCAATTGATGTCTTTAATTGTGGTGTTGGTGAAAAATATTGAATATTCTATGGACTGCCAAAAGAACAAACACATCTGTGTGGAAAAAAATACACCAGAGTGATCCTTAGAAGCTAAGATGGTAAGACTTTGTCTCACAAACTTTGGATATATTATCAGGAGAGCCCAGTCCTTGGAAAAGGATATCACACTTGGTAAAGTACAGGGTCACTGAAGAAGAGAATGACTATCAAGGAGATAAATTAACACAGTGGCTGCAAGAATGGGCTCCAGCACAGCAGAGATTGTGTGGATGGCACAGGACCAAGCAAGGTTACGCTCTGTTGTGCGTGGGATTGCTATAACACAGAGTCAACTCAATAGCATCTAACAACCACAATAGTAGGCCCTATTGGTGTGCCACAGACTGCTTTGTACAAGTCACAAGGAGAACAAGTCTATGAAGAATGTCTCAGAACAAATTTACTCCACTCTTTGGGAAATAAGGCAAAGATTCTATCTATTCAACCACAGCCCACTAAGGTGAAAGTATTTAGCAATCATGTAATATTGTGATGAGGGGAACAATGACTTCTTGTCTGAGATTCTTTTAAGAACAGTCACAGATTCAAGAGAGTTCCAGGCAAGGTCAAACTCTCCATGTATGCTGATTTAACACAGCCCACCAAAAACTTGCATTCACAGAACTCTCACCAAACTGGGAGACTGCCTGACTATGATCCATTCTCACTCCTTAATGATATTATCTTCCTCTTCATACAGGTAAATCACAACCTCTAAAATGATAACTGTGGTAATGGTGGTGGTGGTGGGCTATTGAGTCAACTACTACTCATAGCAACCTTACGAGTAACAGATCTGAGCCTCATGCTATCCTCTATCATCCTCATAATCCCCAACATGTTCAAGCCTATTGTTATAGTCACGGTATCAAGCCATTTGATTAAAGGTCTTCCTCTCTTTCTCTGACCCTCCACCTTTCCCAACATGATATTATTTTCCTAGAACTGGCCCCTCTTGACAACACAGTTAAAATGGGTGAGATAAAATTTCACCATCTTTGCCCCTGCTGAACTCCATGGTTGCATTTCCTCCAGGACAGATTTGTTCTTTTGGTAATTCAGTATTCTTCTCCAACACCTTCATTCAAAGACTTCAATTCTTCTTCCATTATCCTTACTCATTGTCTATATTTCAGATGTATAGGAAGCAATTGAAAATGCCATGCCTTACATAAAGTGCACCTTCGTCTTTAAACTGACATTGTTGCTCCTTAGCACTTTGCAGAGGTCTTTGACAGCACATTTTCCCCATGTAACATATATTTTGATCTCCTGACTGCTGCTACCATGAGTGTTGATTGTGGATCCAAGTAAAATGAAATAGTTGACAAGTTCAATCTTTTCTCTATCTATTATAATGTCTATTGGTCCAATGATGAAATTTTTGCTTTTGAGTTGAGTTGTAATCCATATTGAAGGCTGTAGTCTTTGATCTTTTTCACTATGTGCTTCAAGTTTTCTTCACTTTCTGCAAGCAAGGTTATGTGAACTGCAGAACAAATTGCTGGTAAGTCTTTCTCCAATCATGACACTACATATTTCTCCATATGATGTTGTTGTTGTTAGGTGCTGTCAAATTGACTGTGACTCATAGAGACTCTATTGTGCTGGGAAAGGTGAAGGATCAGAAAAAGAGAGGAAGACTGTCAATAAGATGAGTTGATACACCCTAAGGAAACCATAACTGCCACCCTAGCAGATATATGCACACCCATGTTTATTGAGGCTTTGTTCACAATAGCAAAGAGTTGGAAACAACCTAAATGCCCATCAACAAATGAATGGATAGAGAAGCTGTGGTATATTCACACAATGGAATACTACGCTGCATTGAAGAACAAGGAACTCATGAAATATGCATGATGGTTGACCCTGGAGGACATTATGCTGAGTGAAACATCTCAAGTCACAAAAGAACAAATACTGCGTAGTGCCACTGATATAAAGCAGGACTGACATTGGGTTGAGGGGAAACTAAGAGAGGATAAATAATGTATACTACATTGAAACAGATGAGGGAGAGAACTGCTTAGGAGGAATATATGATTCGGTATTATTGTCATAAGAATGAATGAAAGCTGCATAGTGGAGTAGACTGGGGTTGGGGGAGGGATTATATAACAATTTTTTTTTTAACTTTTCAAAGAGAAAAGCGAACTGGAGGGGAGGAGTGGGCAGGGAAGAAAATGTGCAACTATGAATGAACGGAAATCCATAGTCTCCGTAAACTTTTATAAAAATAAATTTTTTAAAACATTTTTTTAAAAAGATGAGTTGACACAGTGACTGTAACAATGGGGTAAGCATATCCGAGATCATGAGGATGAGAAAGGATAGGGCAAAGCTCAAGTTTCTTTTTTATATGCATTTACAAAGTAAAAAAAAAAAACAAACTACATTGTCAGTGAGACACAACTGACTCATAGCTAACCCTCCATCCAGCTGGTTTCCAGAAACTGGAACTTGCACAAAAAGTGATTGTCCATATTTCTCCCTTGAAGCAGCTGGTGGATTTTATGGGTTTGAACTACCTGCCATTTGATTGCCAGCATACCTCCTCACAGACGAGGCCACCAGAGCTGCTACTCAGAAGACTATGAACAATCTCCTTTTGTGTGATTTACACCTCTGAAAATCACCTAGAGGGTCAGCTGTGGGTCTATTCCAATTCAATGGCAAGGTGAAGAAGAGACTTTACAATAGCATCTGAAATTAAGAAGTTCTTTCAGGTAATGGTCTCAAGCCGACAAAGGTATATCCAATTGGGATCAGCACCCAGATGTTTCACACTCCTCTGACTTGACCTGGAGGCAGCATTGACCCTAAACCTAAGCTAAGACACACCACCTTAGTCACACAGCCACTTCCACGTAGTCCTCCTTCCTACCTTCTCACACAGCATCCTTCAGCATGTTAAGAGGTGAACCCTCTCCAGCAGCTCTCTTGTCTTCAGACCCCAGAATGCAATCTGGAAATGAACAGCGGTGGCCATTGAACACTGCCTGACGGGGTGCCTTCTGCAACCCAGCACCCAGCCAAGGAGCTATCACTTTGAACACCCGGCTGCGCCTGCTCCCTCTGACCCGCACACTGTCAGAGAGCATCTCTGTTTAGGGTTTAAATGTTCAGTGAATGTCTTGTCCTCTCAAAGACGGTGCTGTGTCACTCACAGAGAAAGCTTAAAAGGATAGCTTACTCCTTTTAGGCGGCAGAAGCAGATGAGTAGAAAACAAAACCTCACTGTGAAAATATTGACCACCCTTCAAATCATACAGCAGAAATTAGTCCAGAAAAAGAGTGATTTTGAAACATATATAGTGCTGACTCACACACGGCCCTGGGCAGAAACCTTTTACTCACACTCTGTGCTGGCACAAGACAGATGTCCCATCTCTGTATTTGAACATCGGGAGGTTAACTCCCTGAACTTGCTACTGGGGTCAGCAGAGTAGAAATGAGTCGTCCAATGAAGTTTATACTCTACCAGTTAGTCCCATTTCCCTTCCTATCCCTCAATGCTTCTACTTCAATGAGGCAGGATTGAGAACCTTAGTTGGAAAGGCATACACCCCAGGGCAGGGGTTGTTGAGGGTCTTCCATGCATCACACAGCTTCAAGCACACAAGTGAGCCCCAGGTCTTTCCAACTTCTTTGGCATCCTAAGTCAAAGGGCAGAGTTGAGGATGAAGGAACAAAGCTAGGGGTGCCTCCTCATTGCCTCACTATATGCTAAACCTAATGGGATCCTTCTTACCTTCCAAACTCCAGGCCCTCATCCAAGTAGCTCTCCCTAAGTTCCCTTCGAGATGCTGGTCCTGGGACCTTCGTGTGCTCACAGCCCACTCATATCATTCAGTTCATCCCATTTTCTTCACACAGTGTTGTGGCTGGCAACGCCACACATAACAGAAGGAAACATTGCCCGGTCCTGTACCATCCCTATGATCACCCCAGAGTCCGACCACAGAAACCTGTAGTTTTCACAGGCTGATTTTCAGAAGCAGTCATTAGTGCGTCCCTCTAGCCTGTCTCAGCCTAGGTGCTTCAGCAGCACACAGTCACCAATGAGAGGTGGGTAGTGCATCGACTAGGGTGAAATCTAGATCTCTTCTTACATGGACAGAGAATTCTATCATTGAGTCCTTTATGCCCGTTTATGGTTGCAGGGATCTAGATAAGGGAGTGCTGGCAGTGTAATCTACAAGTGCTGCATGGTCAACCTGAAGGCAGCAGCACCTTTCTGACAGTTCATCCTACAACAAGTCTCCTGCCCTTAAACTTTACAGCCTCAGAAACCTAAGGAAGGATAGCCATGAGTTGGAATCTACTCGACGTCAGTGGGTTCGTTTTGGTTTCTACCAGGACTTCCCTGACACTATCTGGATCCATCAGCAGCTCCATGGGAGAAAGACAATCTCTCCTGTGATTCACAGACTTTAAAAACCTGCTGGAGGGTCACCTGTAAGTCTGCTCCAACTCAACAGCAATGAGTGAATGGTATCCATGGGAGAGCTGTCATGGTGCCACACGTAGTGTGTTATAATGTTAAACTCAGCTAGTGGGTTCAGTCAGCCACTCTGTGGGAGTAAAATGGCAAGGCTCTTCTCATTTAGATTTGCAGCCTCAGAAACCCAAAGGAAGGTCGCTATGATTTGGAATTGACTCAGTAGCAATAGGTTTGGTTTGCATCTATTTGGACTTCCTCAAACACCATCCAGATTGCAAGCCACAATCAGCAGAAACTGACCTCCATTCACGTCTGTAGTCCTCAGCCATGCTCAGCCCATGGCCTATGACAGAATTGTTCCCCAGTTAACCCAATGGAATGGATTGAGATATGTTGTACAAGCAAAATAAGTTGAAAATTGATGTCCTTACTCCTGAAACTTATCAATGTAACCTTATTAGCCCCACCACTAGGGAAATATCATAGTAAATACACATTAGTAAGTGCCAAAGCCATACCCAAACCTAATGCCACTACTCAATTCTGACCATGACAACTTGATGTGTTAAAGAATAGAGCTGTTCCAGAGAGTTCTCTCAGCTGTAATCTGTACAGAACCAGATCACCAGGCCTTTCTTCCTCATTAACCCTAGGTGGGTTTGAACCACCTATCTTTAGGTTAGTAGGCCAATACTAACCTTTTCTACCAAGCAGCACAAGAAGCCACAGTTCACCAAAAAATGAAATAAAAACTTACACAACATTGTTTTGATCTGGTGATAAGTGGAGACTCTAATCCAGTATGACTTGTGTCCGTATGTGAAAGGAAAAGAGACGGAGGCAGAGCCACATGGAGGGAAGATGGCCGTGTGATGATTGAGGCACAGACCAAAGTGATGTGATACCGCTGCCAGCCAGAGAACATGTAAAGATACCCGACTGAAAACAGGCCAGGAGACTGGCCTCTGGAACCTTCAGAAAGAGCATTACACAGCTTGAGTTTGGAGTCGTAGCCTCGAGAACCTGGAAAGTATATATTTTTGATGTTTTAAGCCACTCAATTTGTGGTTCTTTGTTACAACAGTCATATTGACCAGAGGGAAACCACAGCCTGGGCCAGGAGTCAAGTGAGGCTCAGGAAATATTGACATGCAGACTGGGCCATCATGAGCATGGGACCCCCTTGAGTCTGCTTTCACTCTGGCCTTCAAGGAAAAGTCTATAGTCTATGTGCTTACTCATAGCGGCTGACTCTCACAAGTGCCTGTGGTCACAGGGCCAGTTAGTACCTGCTTGATACCATCCAATAATGAGACGCTTTCTCACGGGGTGTGAAAGAGACTCAGGAACTGTCTGCACATTTCAGCTGGTCATAGACTCCCAAAGAAGAGTCAGAACCTTCTAGCAATCTGGATTGTTGTTATTGTTGTTATGTGCTGTCGTGTCGCGTTTGACTCATAGTGACCCTATGTACAAAAGCCCTAACCCTTCCTCTATCCTGTGCCAACCATATTGTCTCTGACACCCCCATTGCCCCAGTCACTGAATTAATCCATCTCATCAAGGGTATTCCTCTCCTGTGACATCTGTCCACCCTTACAAGCATGACTTTCCTAGCAAGGACTGGTTCCTCCCTGTAACATGTCCAAAGTATGTCAGACGAAGCTTCTGAATCCTTGCCTCCAAGGAGCAGCCTGGTTTCACCTTCTCCAGGACAAACTTGTTTGTTCTCCTAGCAGTCCATGGTATGTTGTTGTTGTTGTTGTTGTTGTTATGTGCCACCGAGTCGCTTGTGACTCATAGCGACACTATGTACAAGAGCCCTAAACACCGTTCTATCCTGTGCCAACCTAGCCATCTCATTCCCACCACTCTAGTCACAGAATCAATCCATCTCATCAAAGGTCTTCCTCTCCTTCATTGCCCCTCCACTCTGCCAAACATGATGTCCCTCTCCAAGGACCAGTCCCTCCTTGCAACATGCCCAAAGTATGTCAAACGAAGCTTCAGAATCCTTGACTCCAAGGGGCATTTCAGCTTCATCTTCTCCAGGACAAACCTGTTTGTTCTCCTAGCAGCCCATGGTATATTCAACACTCTTCTCCAGCACCACAGCTCAAAGGCATCAATTCTCTATCATCCCTATTCACTGTCCAACTCTCCAATGCATAACATGTAGTTTTGAAGACTATAGCCTGGATCAGGCTCACCTCAGTCTCCAGCCTGATGTTGTTGCTCTTCAGTACTCTGGAGAGATCCCTCACAGCTGACTTTCCCAATGCAATTCATCTCTTGATTTCTTGGCTGCTGGTACCAAGAGTGTTGACTGTGGAGCCAAGCAAACTAAAACTGTTAACTATCTCAATCTCTTCATCACCCATAATGATGTTGCCAATTGGCCCAGTGGTGAGAATCTTTTTTTTCTTTATATTGAGCCTCAATCCATATAGAAGGCTGCAGTCCTTGATCTTCTGCAGCAAGCTGTTCAGGTAGCATACAATTAGAATGAAAGGCTGGTACTGAGCAGAGAGGAATGATCAGCATGTTTGTGCAAGCCACAGTGGACTATTGCTAACTTTAGGCACCCGGTCTAGAGGGCTGCAGTCTGGTCAACAGGAAGGTCAACACATGCAGGACTCATAAAAATAAAAATCTACTTGTTACTTAAACAGAGCACACGTGGCCAATCTTAACAAGCCACAGTGAGCCCATCTTTTGACAGAGGTCAGAGGAACAGAAGGAGACTCAAACTTAGAGCCAAAAAGATGTGATACGTGTCCAAGAAATGCAGGAAGACCCAACCAGCATCTGTTCAGAGTCATAGTCACCAAGGAAGCAAGTTCTTTCCTACCACTTCCACCAATGACTGCTTCCTCAGACTTATTTCTCGAAACAGTATCAGGCATTTCAAAACCTACATATACATCACACATATCACACACAGTAACTACATGTAACATGTGTTACATGAAAATATTACATGTACACATCTAAGTACAGCTAATGCACATGTCACACACAATACACATCACATGCACCCATAGACCACATGTATTCATCATGTGCAACACACATGCATATGCCACAGGCACATGCATTACACATGCATCACATGCACATGACTGCAGCCTTCAGTATGGATTGAGGCTCAATGTCAAGAAGACAAAGATTCTCATCACTGGACCAATTGGCAGCATTAGGATGGAGGGTGAAGAGATTGAGATTGTTAACAACTTTAGTTTGCTTGGCTCCACAGTCAACACTCTTGACACCAGTAGCCAGGAAATCAAAAAATGTATTGCTATGGGAAAGTCTACTGTGAGGGCCCTCTTCAGGATACTGAAGAGCTATGGTGTCACTCTGGAGACTAAGGTGCGTCTGATACAGGCCATGGCCTTTGCAATCACTTATTATGCATCAGAGAATTAAACAATGACTAGGAAGGATAGAAGGAGAATTGATTCCTTTGAGCTGTGGTGCTGGAGAAGAGTACTGAATATACCATGGACTGCCAAGAAAACAAACAGATTCATCCTAGAGAGGGTTAAACCAGGCTGCTCTTTGGAGGCAAGGATTCTGGGGCTTTGTCTGGCATACTTTGGACATGTTGTAAGGAGGAACCGGTCCTTGGAGAGGGACACCATGCTTGGGAGGGTGGAGGGATGGCCAGAAGGGGAAGGCCCTCTATGAGGTGGATTGATTCAGTGACTGGGGTAATCAGGATGGGAGTGTCCGAGACAGTGCGATTGGCACAGAATAGAGCAGGGTTTAGGGCTGTTGTGCATAGGGTCACTATGAGTTGCAAGCGACTCAACGGCACATAACAACAACATGTACAACACACATCACATGTGTAATCACAACACGCATGTGCATGTATCACTTGAATAGACATTACACATGCATCACGTTCATATTCTTCTTACACATCACATACCATATACATCACATGCACATAAAATCCCATGCATACATCACACACACTTTACATTCACCAAGCATATATCACACGTGTGCACCACACGCATGTCACATCCACATGACATACATACAGCTCATGCATATACCACATGGACAGACAACACAGTCTATGAACATATATACACAACATGTAGCTCAGGCACCACATACACAGACATCATGCACATAACATGCATGCACTTCCCACATCACATACACACAGCACACACACAGCCCAGAGAGCAGCTGTGTTGGGAGCCTTTCACCTCAAAGCCTGTCTCCCCACACAGGGCCCTGTGGTCAGAGCAGATACCCTGTCCAGCCTCAGTGCCACACTGTAGGAAAACTGCTATTTTTAACACCAAGACTCAGAAAGTGCTCAGATGGAAACTCTAATTAAAGAAATCTGACCTTTTGTTCCTCAAATCATCTAGGGGTCAAATGTGTGCTAATTCTCCTTTTGAATTTATTTATGATTTTTTTTCCATTTGAGACAAGCATAACAAAGGAAAGGAAACAACAGTGCTGAGAACATTTCCATATTCAGGGGAAGGGGAAGGGAATTCCTATTGGGAGGCCCCTGCCCAGTCTGGTAAATGACTGAGTCTGGAATAAATGCCAAAGAATGGATGAGAGTGTGTGCTTTCAGAGGGAAGGAGAGGACATAGGCCTCCCAGAAAGTCACCTCCTTTTCATGGCCCCAAGAGCCATGTACAGTGAGTGGGTCAGGGGCCCATGGAGCTGCAGGGCCAAGGCTGCCAAGAGCTGCTCCCAGGGTTCCAGGTGAGGTGCGTCACCACCATGCAAAATCCCTCATCATCGCCAAACAGAATCCCATACAGGCTTTCATTGATTCCCACCACAGAATATGGACAAGTCGTTTCCGGAGACAGAGTGGGAGGAAATGCTTTTTGTTGCATTTCCCTTTGGGATTTTGTACTTTAATATTTTGCTGTGGTTTTGTGGTCCCATAAGCAAGGCATCTTCCAAGAGATCTTGGTACAACTCTCAGCAGCAAACAGTGCCCTTCCCTCCCCTGTCCATCTCTCCATCTCTCTCTCTCTCTCTCTATTTCACACACACACACACACACACACACACACAATCACACTCATACGGACAAGCATATAATATTCTTTCCTACACATACTCAGAAGCGCATATGACACATTCTCAGCCAAACAAAGTAGATTCCCTTTATAGGCTGAATTAGCGGTCTTCCAACCTGCCAGGATCCAGCGCCACCTAGAGGCAGCTCCGCTGAACTGTTCCTGTGTTGGGGGAGACATCCAGATCCTAAAGTACAGAAAAGGGACCACAGATCCATTTCTTATTAGAACTTGGGGAGCCCGGGATGCCATTTGAGGTGTTGCTTAGGACAGACACCCCAACAGCTGAAAGTATTCAATACACCTCACAATTGTGCTCCCCCTATTTTATATCATTATAACCTCCTTTTTAATAAGTATACATGCATACATTCATAATTTGGAGAGGTCCCTAACTACAGATTTTCCCAGTGCAAAGCATCTCCTTATTTCCTGAACTGCTGGTACCAAGTGGTTGGAAAATATAGGCTTAGTGATAAAAACGAGACGGGAAATAGAAATATTTTTATGTATATACATATATATGTATATGTATGTGTATGTACACATGTATATGTATATGCACACATGTATATGTATATGTACACACATACATATACACACATATATGGAGTGTGTGCCTGTGTACTTGTGCTGAGCTCTGGTGGCCTAGTGACAAGAAGCTGCACTGAAATACGGAAAGCACATGGTTTGAATCTACCAGCTGCTCCACGGGAGAGGGAGGAGCCATCTCTCCCTTTGCAATTAACTGCCTCTGAAAAACCCCTAAAGTATCATCTATGGGTTGGTTCTGACTCTACGGTACACAACAACAACAATTAATTGTAAATATAGGGAGCTCTGGTGGCTTAGTGGTAAAGAGTTGTACTGCCAACCCAAAGGCATATAGTTCAAATACACCAGCTTCTGTGCAAATTGACCAAAAAAGGTGGACAACCTCCTTTTACTGCCTCTGAAAACCCACTAGAGGATCAGCGATAAGTTGGTTCTGATTAAATGGTACATAACAACAACAATTGTAAAAGTAAAGCATTTGAAAAGATGCTAAACATCCTTAGTCATAAAAAACACAACCTAAAATCATACATGCCCACCAGAATGGCTAACATGGGTTATATCACCTGTTGGTGAAAATGTGAAGCCACCAGAAGGAACTCCCTCATGCCTGGCTTCTAGGAGTGACCAGAGTCTATCACTTCAGAAAACCATTTGACATTTTTCTATTAAAGCTAAAAGAGCAGCTCCTTCACCCAGAAACTTCACTCGGTGTACACACCCACTAGAAAAGCTTACGTAAAATCTGTGTCCTGTGGAGAGTGGGGGAACACCAACTAAGTATATGACTTTTACCACTACCCTCTGCTCCTGATCTCTCAGCATGCCGTACAGAGCCACACTCACCACAGGATCCACGGGCGGCCTCAGATGGCTAAAATGAAAGCTCTGAACACTCTGAACCCCTGTTGGCTCCCACACTGTCTGGTGAAGTTCTGCACCCTGACCAGGTATGCTTAGGGTATGAGGAGGTTTTAAGAAAGGTCAAGGGTCAGGTCATTAACTGGCTCAGTAAAAGCACAGACATGGTCACCCCCCCCCCATCCCTGCTCTCTCCCCAACTTTACTCTCTAATCCAGTTGCTTTCAACCAGGCTGATTCTCCTGGGAACATTTGGCAATGTCTGGAGGTATAGTAATTGCCACTACTGGGAAGGAAGGTGCCGCTGGTTTTTAGTGCGTAGAGGCCTGGGATGCTGGTAAGCCTCCTATGATGTACAAAATAAACTATGTAGAAAACAGCCATCTAGTCCCAAATGTCAATTGTTAGCAGTAAAAACTGTGAGAAAGCTTATTTTGAATGTTCAGTAGTAGAATTGTAGTGTAAATGTGCCTTTAAATGAGTGGACTTTGTAGCTTAAAAAATAAAATCTAACATTTTAAGTAAGCAAAGGAGAATTGTGTTATGATGTAAATACATCTGTGTATGATGCATACACTTAAATATCCAAGCCACAAGATCAAATTGACAAAACATGGAGCCATATGCTTTCCAGGGCATATGTGTACCTTACGGAGCCCTCGTGACACAGTGGTTAGGAATCCCACTGCTAATATGTTGAAACCAACCAGGCTTCCCTTGGGTTAACAATGTGGTCCGATTCTGTAAGGATCTGTAGCCTTGGGAACTCTAACGGCACTTCTACTCCGACCTGCAGAATCAAGGTGAGTCAAATTGACTCACAGCAATGGATTTGGGCATTGTTTCATGTGCATTTCAGGAAACTTCTTTTATCAGCCTGTGTGAGGTATCCCTGCCAATCCTTTGCTGTTTTACTTAATGGCTGTTCTTTTTTTTTGAACTTTTAAGCACTTCCAAATCTAAACCTTTTTATGTAGAACCATTCAAGGAGATAAAAATATATTTCTGCTGCTTCTTTTCTCTCCTAAGCATAAGGAAGGTCTCATTTAACATTTCTTTTATCTAACTGGATAATGAGAGGAGTTCTGGTGGCCTAATGGTAAGAGCTGTGTTGCAATCCCAGAAGTACATGGTTCAAATCCACCAGTGGCTCCACAGGAGAAAAATAGTCAGTCTCCTCTCATACAATCTACTGCCTCTGAAAACCCGCTGGAGGAGAGACCGCTGTGGATAGGTCCCAACTCAATGGCACACACCACCACCAAGGGGTAATTAAAGTACTTTTAATCATGAGATTGATAATTAAAGATCAACACAGGCTGCCCAGTAGGATGACTAAGGGGGGCGGGGGGAACTAGAAAATAAAAAATATTGAAAGGATGTGGCCGTATTGGAATGCTTACCCATTGCTGGTGGGAATGCAAAACTGTTCCATTATCTTGGAAAACAGTATGATAATTGTTCACAACATTAAAATTAGAACAACTTATTATCCAAAAATTCTACTCCTAGGTAAATCTGAATGCAGATATTCAAACAGAGACTTGTATACCATTATCCATTGCAGCATTACACATAATAGCCAAAAGGTTAACTGAATAACCCAAAAATAATAAAATAAACAGCCAATAACCTAAATCCCCAACAATGGATGAATGAAGCTTACATACAGTGGAATACTACTCAGCCAATAGGATAAATAAAGTCTTGGTGTATGCTACAGTATTGATTGAAGTAGAAAACATTGTTCTAAGTGTACTAAGTCAATCACAAAAGGGCAAGCATAGTAATATCTCACTTACATGAAAAGAAAATATTCTTAGCCAACACCACAATTCAAAAACATCAATATTTCAGTCTTACTGAACAACTTTGTTCAACCGAACAACAAGTTACTGCACAACTTTGGTTCAGGTATGAACTCAAAAACTCATTGCTGTCGATGAACTCATAGTTGGAAGTTCCAGCAGTTTTTCCCTCATCATTGTTAGGTGCCTTTGAGTGACTACTATTAATAGTACCTGTTTGAGTACATATCAGAACCTTGCTCTAAGTTGCGTCCTCCTGCCAGTCTCCACCATGCCTGAGCCCATTGTTCCAATCCCTGAGTCAGTCTTTCTTATTGAAGGTCTTCCTTGCTTTTGCTAAACCTCTCACTTTGATCATCAACATAATGTCTTTTTCCAAGACTGGCCTCTCCTGACCACATATCTAAAGCATGGGAGACAAAGTCTCACCATCTTAGACTCTAAGAAGCTCCCTGATCACACTTCTTCCAAGATTTAATTGTTCTTCTGGTAGTCTGTGACACATTCAATACTCATCATCAACACCAAATTCGAAGGCAATGATTCTTTTTCCATCTTCCTTGTTTATTGTGCAACTGTCAGATGTGCATGAAGTAATTACAAACACCATGACTTGGATCAGAAGCACCTTAGACTTTAAATTGTCCTTCCTGCTCTTTAGCATTTTGGAGAGGTTCTTGATAGTAGATTTTTTTTTCCAGTGCAACAACTTTTTGCTTTCTTGACTGCTGTTACAATGGATGTTGATTATGAATCCAAGTAAAATGAAATAATTGATCGCTTCAGTTTTTTCTCTGTCTACTGTGATGCTGCCTATTGGTCCAGCAGTTGGGTTTTTGTTTACTTGATGCTGAGATGTAATCCATATTTCAAACTATAGTCAAGGGAGCTCTGGTTGCCTAGTGGCAAGAAGCTGCACTACAATCCCGAAGGCACGCAGTTCAAATCCACCAGATGCTCCACTGGAGAAGGAGGGGCAATCTCCTCATGTTCTAGTCAGATCCATAACAAGGCGGGGGGGAAGCCTACAGTCTTTGTTCTTCTGTAGCAAATACTTCAAGTTTTCTACACTTTCTACAAGCAATGTTGCGTCATCTGCATCACAGTTTGCTGATGGGTCTTTCTTCAATTCTAAGGCCACATTCTTGTTCATGTAGTCCAACTTCTCAGGTGATTTGCTTAGCATACAAACTGAACAGGTATGAAGAAAAGATAAAACTCAGACACAAATGTATTCTGATGTTAAATGAGGAAATGTTCTTTTGTTCAAGCAACAGATTCTTGGTCTGTGAATTCGTTTACACAAGCGAAGTTAAGTGTTCTGGCATTCAAATTCTTCTCAATGTTAGCTATAGTTTGCTATGATAGACACAAATGTCCTTACATACTCAATAAAATACAAGAAAACCTCTTTCTGTTGTTCTCTACTTTCAGCAAACATCCATCCTATATCAGCAATGAAATCCATCATATCTCCGCAGTGTCTGCTGAACTCAGCTGAGTTTCTGGAAGTTCCCTGTTTTGTTTTCAGCGTTTTTTGCTGTTGTTGTTCAAATACATGTTGCTTTTTTATTATTAATTTTAATGAAAGTTTATAGAGACTTTGGATTTCTATTCATTCATTGTTGCACTTTTCTCCCTGCCCACCCCTACCCCCCAGTTCGCTCTTCTCTTTGAAAAGTAAAAGAAAAATTCTCTCATTGTTTTATAATCCCTCATCCCAGGTCCACTCCACTATGCAGCCTTTGTTCTGGACTCATGTCATGACAAAAATACCTAATCATATATCCCTTTTAAACAGTTCTCTCCCTCATCTGTTTCAATGCAGTATACATAATTTATCCCATCTTTCTCAATCTGCTCCCAACCCTGATGTCAGTCCTATTTTACAACAGTGGCACTATGCAGTATTTGTCCTTCTGTGACTGAGATATTTCACTCAGCTTAATGTCCTCCACGGTCATCCATTTTGAATAATATTTCATGAGTCCCTTGCTTTTCAATGCAGCATAGTATTCCATTGTGTGAATATACCACAGCTTCTCTATCCATTCATTGATGGGCACTTAGACTGCTTCTAACTCTTTGCTATGGTGAACAAAGCTGCAATAAACATGGGTGTGCATATATCTGCTTGGGTGGCAGTTATGGTTTCTTTGTTCCCAGTAGCAGAATTGCTTGTTCAAATGGTATTTCTATTTGCAACTTTTTTGAGAAAGCGCCATACTGCCTTCCATCGTGGTTGGACCATTTTACACTCCCACTAGCAGTAAATAAGGATTCCAGGTTTTCCACAAACTCACCAGTATGTGTTGTATGCTGATCTGTTAAATTTTGCTATTCTGACTGGGGTGAGATGATATCTCATAGTTGTTTTGATTTGCATCTCTCTTTGAGCTAGGGATTTTGAACATTTCTTCATGTGTTTGTTTGCCATCTGAATGTCTTCTTTGGTGAACTGTCTGTTTATATTCTGTGCCCATTTTTCAATTGTGTTGTTTACCTTTATCTTGTTGTGGTATTCAAGTATTTTATCAATTCAAGATATAAGTCCCTTACCTGACATGTCATCAACAAATATTTTTTCCCAGTCTGTGGCTTCTCTTTTTACCCTGTTGAAGTTTCTGAATGTGCATAGGAATTTGAATCTTAGAAGGTCCCATTCATCTATTTTATCCTCTCCTGGTTGTAGATTTTTCAGGATGCTTGGAAGACTGTTTATGTTGTGGATTGGAAGTTCCCTGCAGACACACTATTCCAGTTGTTTTTTAATAATCTTCAGTGATATTTAACTTGCACATAATATTAATAATATTGTAGAATCAGATCCTCACTCGACTGGACCATCTTTTTTTTAATGAAATCAAATATGGATCTCTTCCGGCCAGCTGGCCAATTGTTTCAAATTTATTGGTACAGTCTAGTGAGCATGTCCACGGCTACACTGTATCCTGAAACATCTCAATTGGTGTTCCGCCAAGCCACCTGATGGGAACTGGCGCTGGGCTCCTTGCAGAGAGATTGGCCCACCGACCTTGGACAGGAAAACACCTACCCCTCACCCTCCCCCATCCCACCACCATTTGCTTCCTTGCTTGTCACAGGTGAGAACTGTTGACTCAGTGACAAAAAAAGTGCTTACGTCTGTCAGAGATGGGGAGACTGGCTCAGGATAGGGCAGGAGTCAGAGCTAATGTACATAGATAGGGTCACTAGGAGTCACAAGAGATTCAATGGCACATAACAACAACAATGCCTTCAGTACAGTTTAGATGTCTTTCTTAAGTACCACTAATTCTTAATCCTATTCTACTTCCTGCAGTGGTTTCCTGTCGGCCAATGCTTTTTGACTCAAGGACTCTGTATATTCCCTTCATCTTCTTTTGATGCTTCCTGCACTGTTCAAGATTTCGACCACACACTTCTTCAGTGTTGCAGCTCACAGCTTGAATTTGTTCTTTAGTTCTCAGCCTTTGAAAGTCTGACCATGTTTTTTCTTTTTGGTTTTCTAATTCCAACCCTTCATACATATCATTATAATACTTGGCTTTGCTCTCTAGCACTTCTATTTCAAATCTTTCATTCATCTCTCTTACTTCAGCATTTCTCCCCTGTGTTTTACCTCTCTACATCCTAGTGCAAATTCCAGAGTCTTTTCTGACATCTACTTTGGTGTACTTTTTCTTTTCCGTCTTTGTAATATAACCTTTTGCTTTCTTCATGGATGTTGTTCTTGATATCATCCCACAACTCATCTGGTCGTTAATTACTAGTCTTCAATGTATCAAACCTATTCTTGAGATAGTTCTTGCATTCAAGTGAGATAAACAAGGGAGCTCTGATGGCCTGTTGGCAAGAGGCTATGGTACAATCCTGAAGGCATGCAGTCCGAGGCCAACAGCTGCTCCGAGGAAGAAGGATGGGCAATCTTCTGTGTGATTAACTGCCTCTGAAAACCCACGAGGTGGTCAGCTATGGGTCACTGACTCAGCAGTAAGCAAGACTTGTTTCCATTTTCTTCCGTTTTAATTTGAACTTGCATAAGTAGTTAACATGTGTTCCACAGTCAGCAACTGCTCTAGTTTTGTCTTCTGATATTGAGCTTCATTCACTTCTGAAATAACAGGTTTCTGGGAGTCCTATGAATAACACGAGAACATTGCTGGATGTATGAGAGCTCCTCAGATTGGAAGACATTCAAAATATGACTGGGAATAACTGTCTCCTCAAAATAGAGTTTACTTTTAGTTATGGATTAGAGCTTCTACTCAACAAAAGACCTTCATTTCCTGTGGTGACAAGTTTCAAAATGAGGATAAACAGCTGAAAATATCCACTAATAATTAAAACATGGAATGTGTAACATATGAAACTAGGAAAGCTGGAGATTTTAAACAATTAAATGGAACACATAAAGATCCTAGGTATTAGTGAGCTGAGATGGACTAGCATTGATCATTTTTAATAAGACAATCATAGAATCTTCTATGCCAGGAATGACAAATTGAAGAGGAATAGTATTATAATCATCAATAAACATTTCAACATCTATCTAGAAGTACAATGCTGTCAGTGACAGAATACCATCCATATGTGTATAAGGATGACCTGTTAATACCACTACTATTTAAATTTATACACCAACCACTAAGCTAAGGATGAAGAGACTGAGGATTTCTATTAAATTGTACAGCCTGAAACTGATCAAACACACAATCAAGATATATTCAAAATAATTAATGGCTGGAATGCAAGTTAGAAATAAAGAAGGAGATCTGGTAATTGGAAAATATGGTCTTTAGGACAAAAATGAGGCTGGACATCACAAATGGAATTTAGTACAATGAATGATTTATTCATTGCAAAGTTTTTAAAGAAGCATAAAGAAGCTGTACATATGGACTTTACTTAATCCAGGAAACACACAGACTACATCTGTGAAAAGACATGATGAGGAAGCTCAGTATAACCTTGAGGGGCTCACAATTCAACCCATAATATTATCTCTTGCTAAAGCACCAAGAAAACAAATAGGTCTGTCTTGGAGAAAGGGAAACCAAGTGTCTCCTTGGAGGCTAGGATTTTGAAGCTCCATCTCACACATTTAGGGCACATGGCCAGGAGGGACCAGTCCTTGGAGAAGGGTGTCATGATCAGAAGGGTGGAGGATAGCGCAGGGAGGAAGACCCCGGATGAGATGGATTGATACAGTAACCAGGGCAATGGAAATAGGTGCATCGGAGTCAGTGAGACTGGCTTAGGACAAGGCAGGCTTCAAAGCTGTTGTACAAAGAGTTACTATGAGTCACAGGCAACTCAACAGAACATAACACAACAACAACAATATTATCTATTGCCTAATATCACCATAAAACTTTATTGGTTTAAAACAAGGCTTATCACGACAGTTTCCAAGGGCCATATGATGATGAGACTTAGCTGGATCCTCTGGAAGGCTGAAATCAAATGGTTGAATGCCGTCTCGTCTGACATTTGACTGAGGAAGGATCTGCTTGTAAAGTTCACTCAAGTAGTTCCAAGTTCACTTGCAGAGGCAGGATTGTGGACCTCAGTTCCTGGCTTCCCTCAGCTCCCAGAGGCTTCATCACATAGATTTATTTCAACATGAACACTTGTTCCTCAAAGCCAGCAAGGAAGAGAGATATTCCAGCAAGATCGAGTGCTACAACTTTGTGTCTATATTCAAATATATTTCTATAAAAAAAAATTATACACACACACATACCACTACCTTTGCCATATCCTAACAGCTAGAAGCAAGTCCCAAGTCCAATTCAAGGAGAATCCACACAAGAATATGCACTTTGACCACAGGGCCTGTCCAAGGTTCCATGCAGGGTTCTCTACAATTTCTTCACAATGAGAAAGAAAAGAAACATAATGAATAACCAGCTATCAATTCCCACCAAAATATGCCTGCAAATATCTTTTCTTCACCATGGAAAATTGCTGGTTTCACATTTTAATTTGATGGCTATTTAGTGGTTAGGATTTTAAACTGGTTTACGGTTTATGAGAAATCAAATTTATCAACATTTTCCTCGGCAGGGTCTGAATTTTATGTCGTGACTAGAAAGACCTTCTCCCTCCAAGATTATATAAAATTCCATCCACAAATTCTCTCATAATAATGCACATTATTGTGGTTAAGCATTCTACTTTCTCACAACTTTTTCTGCACTACCGGGGTAATTTGTCTGTATAAACTGTTTTGCTGCTGACATGCTTAGAAAGCTATTTGTTCACAATTTTGCTCATCAGTGACTTTCTAAGGGGAAGAAGTAGGATTTCAGCAAATTATTTTCACCCTTTAATATGTGAGTCTTAATATGGCTCCAAGATAAGCAATAAACTTCCGTGGAAAGCCTTTTTTGGTGCAGAATCAGCACCATTCACATGTAGGAGGTAAAACTGTTTCTTCCCGTTCTTGAAGGCCTTGCTTGTACAGAGTACAACTTTTTGTGGTATCAAGTGTTTTCCTCAGAGGTCACCCTCATGCTGTCTTTCTGTTTACTTTCAAATAGAAAACTGTCATCATGTCAACAAGATTCTTTCCCTTTTGCTGGTAAGTGCCTGCCTCTCAGACAAAGGCAAAGTCATTGGGAAATCCCAGATAAATGCAGTGTTTCCTTCCTTCGGGAGATACTTAGTACATCCTCTATCTGGGTAAAGTGAGTGCTCTGTGCAAAACAGGCAGCTGGCAACAAAAGAGTCATTGCAGTCGCTCAGAAACTCACAGCTCACCCTCCAGAGGGATTGCCCAGCTCTCTCCCTCAGAGCAGCTGGCAGACTCAAACCCCCTGCCTTTGGGTTGAGAGCCACTCCCTACCCACCCAGCAGGCCATCAGAGCTCCCAAGGACATATTGAAAACTAGCAAGGGAGACAGAAGTTGCACCAAAGCGACCCCAGATCAGGGTGAGCTAATGTACAACAGAATGAAACACTGCCTGGTCCATCACCTTCGTGGCCACCAGCACGTTCAAGTCCATCTTTGTGCCTGTCTGTCTCACAGCAGGCCTCACTCGCCCCACTAACCTTCTGCTTCACCAAATATAATGCCCTCTTCCAACAATTGAACCCTCCTGCTACTGTTTCCATAAGAGATGAAACAACATTTTGTTTTGACCCATAAGGGTTTTGCTTGACAATTTTGGGAAGTAGACCATTTAGCCTTTACTTGTAGTTTGTCCTAGTTTGGAAGTTTCTCTGAAATGTGTCCATGATGGATGACTCTGCTGGTATTTGGAATCTCGGTAGTAGAGCTTCCAGAATCATAGAAACACATGGGCCACAGCTACAGTAAAACAAATGGACAGATCGGTGGTGGTGTGGCAGCAAAGGGAACCCATATTTTCATTCCATAGATCCTATATGTTCCTGTTCTCTTCCAAAGGCTGACTTGCATTAAGACCTTCAAATATGGCCACCTAGGACTCTGGCAGCCAGACTAGAGAGTGAAAGGAGGGAATAGTCTGATATTTGTGTGGTATAATTAATTCATTTGTAAATTTAGGCTCTGGTAGCCTAGTGGATAAGGAGTTGTACTGCCAACTCAAAGGCAGTCAGTTCAATTCTACCAGCTGCTCTTCAGGAGACAAATGGGCAATCTTATTCCATGTGATTTAGTCTCTGAAAACTTGCTAGACAGTCAGCTATGGATTGAGTCATGACTCAGTGGCAATGAGAGAGTTGTTGTTGTTGTTGTTGTTATGTGCCATTGAGTTTCTTGTGACACAGTGATCCTATGCACAATAGCCCTGAATCTTGCTCTATCTTGTGCCAAACTTATAGTCTCAGACACACTGAATCAATCCATCTCATCAAGGGCCTTCCTTTCTTGCACTGTCCTTCCACCCTTACTTACAAACATGATGTCCCTCTCCAAGAATTGGTCTCTCCTTGCAACATGCCCGAAGTATGTCAGACACAGCCTTAGAATCCTTGCCTCCAAGGTGCAACCTGGTTTAACCCTCTCTAGAATGAACCTATTTGCTCTCCTGGAAGTCCATGGTATATTAAATACTCTTCTCCAGCACCACAGCTCAAAGGTATCAATTCTTCTAGCGTCCCTAGTCATTGTCCAGTTTTCTAATGCATAGAAAGTAATTGCAAAGACCAAGGCCTGGATCAGGCACAATTCAGTCTCAGGACTTACATGTTTGCTCTTCAGTACTTTGGAGAGGTCTCTGACAGCAAACTTTCCCAATGCAATTCATCTTTTCATTTTCTGGCTGCTGATACCAAGAATGTTGATTGTGGAGCCAAGCAGGGTTAGATAAATTTAGATGTGTAAGAAACGTGCCTATGTTTACTCCTTCACAACTCAGGGTAATTTCCAGCACTAGTCTTCATCCTATCAGTGGCAGAAACTGGGTCCAGTGCAAGCCCCTCACTTTCTCAAGGTGCAGCTAAGCTATAAGTTACTTTCAGAGTTCGTAGGAGTTAGGGAGCAGCAGCTGGTTGTTGGTGAGACCCCCTCATTCACAGCAGTCTGTGATGAGTCAATCCTCACGCCTTGGGGCTACCTCTCTTGGTGTTACTGCCTTTTCTCCTTCAAAAGGCAGTGTTTCTTCTCTACTCATAGGGCACCCTGTCAATGCTCATGTATGAGAATTCCCAGTTTTTGCAAAGGTTGAGCATTTGAAAATTAGAATCCAAAATCTAATTCTTTTTCTCTTTCTGTTGCTTCACGCCTTCTGAGACAATGAAAGCCCATCAGAAAGAAGGGTCCGAGGACAAAGAGCAAAAGCCATGGGAAATTACCTCTCAACATTTCCAAATGCTCCAGATAGGCAGGAGCCCTGATGGAACAATGGCTAAGCACTTGACTATTACTTAAAAGGTAGGCAGTTTGAACCCACCCAATAGCTCTGAGGGAAGAAAGAACTGGGGATCTGCTCTGGTAATTATTACAGCCTAAGGACTCTCTAGGGAAGCTCTCCCCCATTCTACACAGTCACTATGAGCTGTCATCAACCTGGCGGCACCTAACAACATTCCCCCACACCTGTCAGGTAGATGGACAGCTGCTAGGAAGATTCAGACACAAAAAACAAGCTGGATAGTCAAAAAAGTATACTCCAGAAATTTTGCAATCATCATCAGGCAACTATAAGGCAGAATACTCCTTTTACAAAGGAAGCAATATTGCTTACTGCTTATTGCAAGGCTAAGTGAGCATCGATTTAGGTAAGTATGATTAAAGTGGCTTTCAAGAAACACTAAAGTATATTATTTTCATTATAGTAAAGCTTCACAGCTTAAACAAAGCTGTAATCAAAATAATAGAGAGCATTGGTGGCTCCCCGGTAGAATTCTCAGCTTTTATTAAGGGGACCAGATTCAACTCCAACCAATGCACCTCACGTGCAGCCCCCACCGTCTGTCAGTGGTGATTTGTGTGTTACTATGATGTCCATTTGCTATACAGAGGTAACCCGTGGTTGTTGTTATCCTAAACACTGTGACACTGATGTGTCAAATGTGATAATGGTTACCCATGGTGGACAGTGTTTGGTGGAGCTTCCCAATTAAAACAAGCTTGGAAGCAGGAATGGCACCCACTTCAGAAATAGCTTGCCTCCAGAAACTCTATGAACTTGGAGAAACGATGAAAGTTATACAAGTGTTCAGGTTTATCGTACATAGGGTCACTATGAGTTCTCTGTGACTCAATGGTACTTAACAACAACAACAACAATGATACCAAATAGATTTCAGTGGGGCTTCTAGTCTAAGACAGACTAGAAAAAAAAGTCTGGTGATTTGCTTCTGAAAGGCAGACAGTGGAAACCCTGCGAGACATATATTTTCTGTTGTGTTTGAAGTCACCATGGGCCAGGGTCCAACTCAATGATAACTAACAATGGTCACCAAAGTAACACTGGTTTAAACGAGAAAGACCTTTCTTTTCACTCATATATCATCAGTACAGGTGCAAGCATCCTGGACTGGCAGGGCCAGCCAGCAGCAGCAGACTCAACTCCCTCAGAAGAAGGAAAGAGAAAGACTTAGAGATCTTTCCTTTAACCTCATGTTTGTTCTCATCCCACTGGCCGGTCTTGATTGGCTACAAGAGAAGCTCAAAAAGTAACTTCAGAGTTGGGGTGTCTTCTACCACAGAGCTGTGACAAATGAAGGGTAAAGGATGATTAACTGTCTCTGATACTGTTATATATTAAAACAACCTTTTATACATCTATCCATCCAGCCTAGGCCCAGCCCAGCGTTCTCCATCATCAGTTCTCTGAACTAGTAGTGATCCTTCCCCTCAAACCTATGTCTGTAACAGACATGTGGCAATTAACCTCAAGGGGCTTGTTCTCCTCAAGCTGACCCTGAGCTCCCTTTAGTGGCCCCACTATGGCAGCACCAGGTGCTAAGCCCCTCCAAAGGGGAATCCCCTTCCCTGGCCAGCTCAGATCATTTATTGCCAGAAAATGGTCTTATATTGTGATTTGTGGACAGCAGACACATTATCTCTCCACATTCACTCCACACCTAAACTCACATACTTGTTCATGTATACACACACAGACACACAATCACGTAGATATACCCTCACACACTGACATTGATACACGCTCACATAGACTCTCACACATAGTCATACACCCCCCATGCACATGTATGTGCTCGTACACACATTCACATACTCACACACTAACATGGGCTTTCTCTCTCTCATACACACATACACACACCCAACACCAACCACACACATTTCTCACACACTAATATACGCTTTTTTCTTCTCTCTTTCTCTTCCTCTCACACACACACACTTCTCTACTAATCAATCCCATTGTGTTCTGAAGCAATGAAGGGTAACTCTTATCCAGTGCTAGAAGTGGGCCATGATGGGCCAAGTGTTAAGTTGTTGTTATGGGTCGTTGAGTCAGATCTAACCCATAGCTGACCCTCCAGTGGGTTTTCAGAGGCAGTAAATTACACAAGAAGGGATTATTCATCTTTTTCCAGCAGAACAATTGGTAGATTTAAACTATGTACCTTCAGACTGGCAGCACAGCTCCTGACCACTAGGTCACCAGAGCTCCCTGGTCTAGTGAGTCATGGAAAATTTCTTCTTTCTTGTCAGTTATTTAACCTAAGGAATCATGTAGAACGACCATGTAATGCAGTTCAGGCCAAAGAGATACAAGTGGATCGTCCCTGCAGGGCCTTCTAGAAGACCCTGTCCTAAACAAAGGGAACATCCTTGGGAACCCTTTAGTCCTCAGACAGTAGAAGAAACAAAGTGTGGCTACATGCTACAAAATAGATGAAACTTGGACATAGCGTGAGGAGTAGAATAAGTCAGACATGAAAGAATAAAAATTGCATGGTTTAAATTATATAAAAAGAGAAGAAAAAGCAACTCTGCAGAAAAGAAATTTGCCAGAGGTGGATGGGAGGCGAAATGAGGGGATTAACAGTGATGGGGAAATCGCACTGAGGGTCTGCTTGCACAGCTGAATATTGTAATTTCTGGTAATAAGTTGTACAGTTGTAAAAAATCAAATTGGCAAAAGTTGTGTGACCAAAAAGAGTGGCTATTGAGACTATTTATGATTTAGTTTCTTGGTTTAAATGTCATGGTTTCATGGGACAATCCAGTTAATTAGCTGAATAATGATAACATGTTTAGTGCTCCATCTCTACCTCCTCATTCATTACCTACTGTCCAGGGTCTTAAAAGCTTGCAGACAGCCATCCAAGACCGCAATTGGTCTCTATTCATCGAAGAGTCAGGATCAGGAGGAGGAAATGGGATGTTTGTCTAATTGCCTATATGAGCGTCATCCATCTCCTTTGCCGTGAGACCAGAAATGAACAGTGCCCGTTTCCATTATGGAACATTAGCATGGAAGATTCTGCAGAAGAATCCTGAGGAAAAAGAGAAAGTAGAACACAATTTCAAATTCTCATCAACTCCAAACTTACTAGAGTCAAAGGTGCTGGGACTGTTGACTCAAAGTAACCTTTACACCTTAAAGCCAAAATTATACCCTAAAACTTTCTTAAAACCAAACAGTAGTTCAGGTTAACTAGTAAAAAAAAGTATACCTTGAATTCTTACTGTGCTCTTTTAAGATCTATTTATGTAGAATCAAATTCACAACAGCAAATGCAAAGTTAGAAGCAGTGGGCAGTGACTGTATGTTAATGGAGAAGGAATAACTCAGAAAAAAGGATGAGACTTGCACAATGATTATTAAAAATGTAATTGAATTGTACATGTAAAAATTGTTGAATTGCTGTAAATTTGGCTGGATATATTCTCAACAATCAGAAAAATAAAATGGTTAAAAGCATCATCACCCCTTGTCCTATCCGCACTATTCTTGAAGAGACTGCTGAGTTGTGCAGTTGTCTTTTTGCCATGATGGAAGGATAAGGCAGACTGTTCCTGTAGTGGGATAAAAAGATATAAATAGTGGGATTCTCAATGACACTTCTGAGTCCCCACCTTCCTACAACGTCTCTCCCACTCAAACAAAAACTCTTAGAACATGCTCCACTCCTTTTTCAGGCTGAAAACAACTACCAAAGTCCATGAGCATTCAACTTTCTTTGGTCAACCAAACTGTCTGCAAGACACTGAGCTGGACTTGAGTTATGTGGACAGGTGCTGACAGTAAGGTTGCCCCAAGAGCTGCTGGTAGAAACACACTCCCAAGTGAAGAGTCACTCACGGGTCACAGTGCCCTGGGTCTCTTGTGTCCATATGAACCCAGAGATGACTCCAGAATCAGTCAGCAGTGGAACTCTGACCTCTTCAGGCAAGTCGGTCCACCACCCTCACCCACCACACCAGCCTACACTTAGCAGATACAGTGCTGAGTTCTGTGTCTCCTGCAATGTCAGCTCCCAGAGTACACAGCAGGGCTGCCTCTGCTCGTCTCTGAGTCCTCTCAGCAAACTGCTGCTTCTGTTATGTTGTGAGGTGCCAACTCTATTCGAGGCAACTCCAACTGATAGCGACCTTATGTAGTAGATGGAAACCCTGCCCTGTTCCACATCACCCTCATAACGTTCTCTGCTGTGCTTGATTGAGCCTATTGTAGCAGTCACTGTGCCATACCATCTTGACAGTCCTTCTCTCCTTCACTGACCCTCTACTTTTCCAAGTGCAGCATCCTTTTCCAGGGACTGGCCCTTCCTGCCCAAAGGACATCTTTGTCTCTAAGGAGCACCCTGGATGACTTCTATCCACGTTTGTTGTTTCAGTTGTTGTTATGTACTGTCCAGCCGGAACTGACTCATAACTGACCCTCCCTCCAGCGGATATTCAGAGTAATCACACATGAGGAAATTGTGCATCTTACACCCACAGGGCAACTGGTGGATTCAAATCATGAGTATAGGAGAGCACTGATGTCAGTGTAGAGACTAAGGTGTGCTTGAACCAGGTCATGGTCTTTGCAATTACGTGCTTTATATGCATAAGAAAGCTGGACAATGTCTAGGGATGACAGAAGGAGAATTGATGCCTTTGAGCTGTGGTATGTGAGAAAAGTATTGAATATACCATGGACTGCTAAGAGAACAAACAGATCCATCCTGGAAAGGGTGAAACCAGGCTGTTCCTTGGAGACAAGGATTTTGAAGCTCTATCTGACATACTTTGGGCATGTTACAAGGAGGTCTTTAGAGAAGGATGTCATGCTTGAGAGGGTGGAGGAACAGCACAAGAGAGGGAGACTCTTGATGAGATGGATTGACTCAGAGACTGGGGTAGTGAAGGTAGTTGTGTCAGAGAAAATAAGAATGCTACAGGATAGAGCAGGGTTCAGAGCTATTGTACATAGGGTCACTATGAGTTACAGGTGACTCAATAGCACATAACAACAACCACCTTTACAAATACTGCATGGTGCCATTGTTGTAAAACAGGATCACCTCGGGGTTGGGGGGAGACTGAGAAAGATGGGCTCAATAATGCATACTGCACTGAAAGAGATGAGGGAGAAACTGTATCAAAGGGATATGTGATTAGGTATTTTTGTCATGACAGGAGTCTAGAGCAAAGGCTGCATAGTGGAGTGGACCTGGGGGGAGGGATTGTAAAACAATGAAAGAATTTTTATTTTACTTTTCCAAGAGAGTAGTGTACTTAGGGGGGAGGGTTGGGTGGGGAGAAAAGTGCAACAATGAATGAAGGGAAATCCAAAGTCTCTGTAAATTGTCATTGAAATTAATAATAAATTTTAAAAAATTAAAGAGAAAACAAACAAACAAACAAAAAAACCCAACCACCTTTGCGTTTGCAACACAGCTCCTTACCTAGGCCACCAGAGCTCCCTGCTGTTTTAACAGTCCACTTCAATACTCTTTTCTATCATCAAAATTTAAAGGCATCAATTCTTTAGTATTACTCTTTATTATCCAATGTTCACATGTGCATTGTTGTTGTTATGAATAAAATCCTTGCTTCTAAGGAGAAACATGGTCACCCTCTCCAAGATAGACCTATTTGTTCTTGGTGTTCCATGATATGTTCAAGACTTCTCCAGCACCACAACTCAAAGGCATCGATTCTTCTTCTGTCATCCTTAGTCATTGTCAAGGTCTCTGATACATAGCAAGTAATTGTGAAGACCACAGCCTGGATCAGTCATACCTCAGTCTCTAGGCTGACATCATCATTCTTTAGGACTACTGAAAATATTATGGCTCAGCTTAGGCACACTTTGGTCTATAAAGAGGCATCTCTGCTATTTAGAATTTTTTTTTAAATGGCAGCAGATTTGCCCTACACAACAAGTCGTTTGACATCTTGATTGCTGCTGCTATGGGTATTAAGGATCCAAGTAAAATTAAATCCTCGACAACAATAAATCTTTTCTCCATCTATCATGACATTGCCTATTGGTCCAGTTGTGAGGATTTTGATTATCCCAGTGTTGAAGTGTGTGATCCTTACTAAAGGCTGTAGTCTTTCAACTTCTTCAGTAAGCACTTCTTAGCATTCAGCAGGCAAGGCGGTGTCATTTGCACAACGTTTTTGTCAGCTGCTGTCAAGTCAGCCTCAACTCTTGGTGACCCCATGCACAAAGTAATAAAATCCTGCCTGGCCCTAAACCATGCTTCTGATTAATTAGGGATCAGACCACTGTGATCCTAAGATGTTTGTTGAATAATATTTGGCCATATATTGTCAGGCCTTTCTTCTTGTTCATAATAATCTGGAAACTCCACTGACACATGCTCAACATCATGGCAACACACAGAAAGTCTTCACTCACAGATGGGGAGCAGTGCAGGAATCAAATTGCATCCCCCAAATAGAAGGTGAGAATTCCACTTTGACTTAAAACCGTCTCTCTGTTCGGAAAGACTTAACTCTAGTCCTAGAGTTCAACTCCCAGCAGCTCACTGGTCTCTGCATTAAGGAGAGAGCTCTCAGCTGACTGAAGACTCCAGAGACGGCATTGTGGCGAGTTAACCCGAAATAAAAACAATTCTGCCGTGGACATGGTGATTTCAGCTTCCCGAGTAGGCAGAGGCCCGGAATCAAACCTGCTGGGACCCTCTGCTGCCTCGACTTTGATTGCTCTGAAGTGTGGCCAAGTGTGAAGTGGAGAAGGCTGCTGAGAGGAAATCCAGTAGACACAGGACAATTTATTGTTCCAGAGAGGGTACCTGGGAGGCCTGCCTCCTCAGAGGTGGCCGCGAGAGCACGTGGGGTCACATATGGAAACCATACTGGGGGAGGGAAGTCAGTATCTGGAGTGGAGGCCGGTGAGGGCCACGGCAATTAAGGAAAGAAGGAAAGCCTTGTTAAGTGGGGGCCGGTGGAACAGCACCTGGCAGATAAATAGCTCAACAGAGTAAGAAAAATAGTTGCCATTCCAACAACTTATAGGTAAGGCCTTCTAAAAAGAGACAAGTGTGGTTAAGTCACAATAAACGTGACAGTACTTCCAAACGCTAGCTAATTAAAATTAAAACTCTATGGATCACAATGGGATCTTGTCCAGTTTGGTGCTGGAGAAGGAGTCCCTTAGGCTGGAAAGCATTCGGAGGACACAGCGGCTTCCAACAAGGGGGGCCTGCGCATCAGCAGTTGGGAGGATGGTGCCAGCCCCGCAGCGCCGCAGTCAAATGGGACGCAGTCGCCTGGGTCCGCGCTGACCCACCCGCCGCAGACAGTCTAAGAGGGGGCACATTTAGAGCAACGGTGGGAAGGATGCGGCGGGACAAAAAAAAAAAACGCGTCCGAAATGAAATCCTCGTGAACTAAATCGTAACCACCTGAGGGGTGCTAGGAGCAAAAAATCGTAAGCTGTGATCAGTTTTAACGAGTGACGATTTAACTCAGAAGCAACTGCAGCAACCACTGAAACAAATGAAATAACACAGTCTTGAGTTTCTCAATCAATCGGCTTCCACACAAATCAATTTCTCCTCAGGGAACAACAACTCCTGAATCTTAGTAAATTAGTATCTGCAGGGCTGAATGTTCCAGAGCTGCTAGCAAAGTACAGTATCTTCTCAGGCAAGTATTGGGTTGTTTTGGTGAGTTTGGGGTGTTTTTTTTTTTCTCTTCGGTAATAGTGAGCTATAAAGCCTCATTAAGAAGAAATCTGAACTCAAAAGAAATCCTTAAAATATTTTTTAAAAAAACTATCAACAGACATTTTAAACGGTCCAACACATACAGATTTCTTAAGTATGTCATTAATTGCTGAAAGGTCCTAGTAGAAATAAGAACAAAGAGGATTTTGATCTGTTGCAAACACAAGGACATATTTGAAAGCAAGCAGGTTAGAAACTGCAGGGTTTCCACCAGCGGAAAGGAAGCTTTATTGAGCAATATTGCCCCCTTGTGGTCAATGATTGCTTAATCACTTCCAGAACTTGCTCAAAAAAACCACAAACTTACTGTGTTGAAGTAAAGGGCCCAGAGGCCGTTGATCTCACTGGAGGAGAAAGCCTGTCTCCCGAGGAGCCACTCACTGGTAGGTTCGAACCGCCAGAGATGTTCTGCCTTTAGGTTAACAGAGTTATGTTAACCTAGTTTTTAAAAAGATACTTGATTGTATGTATACTCATGATTGTTTTTAGTACCGTTGAGTGAGAGCCAACTCCTAGCTAACCCTCCAGTGGGACAGCCTTGTGGTATGGAGTTGTACTGCCAATCCAAAGGCATAGGTTCAAATCTTGCTGATGGGTAATCTCCCTTATGATGTACAGCCACTGAAAACTCACTGAAGGGTCAGCTACAAGTCAGAGAGCCAACTATGAGTTGGCTTTGTTTGACTCAATGCCAAGTAACAGCAAATCACCCAATAGGAAATTGTCTATCTTTCCTCAAGGCAGCAGTTTGTACATTTGAACCGTGTGCCTTTGGGTTGGCAGCACAATTCCTTATCACTAAGCCACCGTGCTCTGTATATACACTCTATAGTAATCTGTTGTTGTTTTTGTGTACCATCCTGTTGGAAATGACCCGTAGCTAACCCTCCAGCAGCTTTTCAAGGGTAAGTAATTACTGAAAAGGAGAGTGCCCATCTTTCTCCCACAGCAGCTGGGGATTGGACCACTTACCTTTGCATTGACAGTGCAAGTCCTTACCACTAAACCACCAATGCCTCCTATATGTTAAGAGGGGAGAGGTTGCTGTCAAGTCAGTTCTGTCATTGAACCTTTACGATTTACAGAGCAGAACTGCTCCATCCGATTTTCTGTAATCCAATGGCTAAGGAAGAATGAAGAATTGATGCATTTATATTTTTACCTACGGATACTGATTATACCATAAACCATCAGAAAAACAAACAAATCAATCTAAGACGTACAGCCAGAATGCTCCTTAGAAGCAAGGAGGGTGAGACTTTGTCTCACAGACTTTGGAAAAGTTATGGACCAGTCCTGGAGAAGGATGTCATTTTTAGTAAAAATGAAGGTAATGATAGAGTGAGAATTGATGCCTTTGAATTGTGGTGCAGGAGAAAAGTCTTGAACATACCATGGACTGCCAAGAAAGCAAATAGGTCTGTATTGGAGAGGGTGAAAAAACGTTTCTCCTTGGAGGCTAGGTTTTGAAGATCCATCTCACATACTTTGGGCACAAGGCCGGGAGGAACCAATCCTTAGAAAAGGATGTCATGCTTGGAAGGGTGGAATGACAGTCCAGGAGAGGAAGACCTGGGATGAGATGGATTGATAAAGTAACTGGGGTAATGGGGGTTGTTGTGTCAGAGTCAGTGAGACTGGCTCAGGACAGGGCAGGCTTCAGAGCTTTTGTACATAGGGTCATTATGGGTCACAGGTAACTTGACAGGACATAACAACAACAACAAGATGTACTGACACTGCAAGAGTGGAACAAAGCAGCAGTTGTGAGGACGGCACAGTAAAGGGCAATGTTTTGTTCTGTACGGTACATAGGGTCACTATGAGTTAGAAGTAACTCAACAGCACAACAATCTTTACCAAAGATCACAAGCCCTTGCCTCTCAGATGCTACTGAGTGAGTTTGAAAAGCCAGCCTTTGAATTAGTACTTGAACAGACCCGCAGCACCCAGCGACCTCTACAGTAATATATGGCTTGTATAGTTTGTACTCTTTTAACACTCTTGCACTCCAGAAGATAACATGAAACGGCAGTACTACTTGCAAGAGAGAAATGTTATACAGGAATACTGTCAGTAAATAATTTTGATGAAGCTCATAATGGGATTTAAGAAACGTCATCCAACGGTGTGGTAAAGAAATCCCTACTTCCACCTCAGTTTTCTTAACTCTCCCTAGGAGTCAGTGGACTGCAAGTGCATGAGGGAGATGAAGTGTAAATTCCTTTCATCCCATGTAACTCACCTGAATCATTTCCCCCCTCCACCCCACCCCCACCCCCAGTAACAGGAGACCGCTGTTCAAAGGATTTCCAGTGAGTTTTAAGACTTTCTGTAAAGAGAAGCTCACCGTGGTCATTTTCACCCGTTTATGGTGTATTATTGTTGGAATTGTCCCATATTAACATTAATCCTCCTGTGTAACAAATATTTACCCAATTCAACATAAATGTAGTAAGCATCCACTGTACGTCAAGTAAGAACTTTGGTGTTAATAGTCCATAGGGAGTTACACTGACAACCTGAAGGCAGTGCAGCTCTGGCAGTTCTAATCCACCAGCGTCCAAAAATAGGCAACTTCCTCCTGTGTGATTTACAGCCTCCTGAAAACCCACTTGGAAATCACCAATTAATCGGTGTTGACTCCATAGCAAAGAGTTTGCGTTTATAGGCCAAGCGGAGCGCCTGAATAGTGCAGATGTTTAAAATGGTCAGCTGCTATCTAAAGATTAGAGGTTCACATCTAAGAGAGGTGCCTTGGAAGAAAGGCTTGGTGGTCTACTTCCAAAAACTAAGGCCCTGAAAAGCCTGTGGAGCTCAGTTCTAATCTGACACACATGGGGTCATCGTGAGTTGAAACTGACTCACTATCAAGTATTTGGCGGGGATTCCATGCTCTCTCCAGAAGTCCTCCACCAATCAGCATCAGCTCCACATGGGAGCTTGTTAGAAATGCACTGTCAGTCCTACACAGACCGACTGAACATGAACCTGCATTTTTTTACAAAGCTCTGTATTATGATATCTACACATTAGTTAAGAAGCCCTGTACTGGGTCTCACATTTTAATATACATCAGAATCACCTGGAAGGCACATTGAGTCACCTAGAAGGCACACAGGCCTAGCTAGAGTATCTGATTCAGCAGCTTAATGTAAGGCTGGAGAATTTGCATGACTAGCGAAGTCTTCTGAGACTCCCTGGAAGTTGCACTGGACGAATCGCGTAAATTTAAGCTGACGTCTTTAAGACTGAGCTATACAAAGGCAGTCTCTGGCCATATGTGGCTATTTAAATTACTTAAAATGAAATAAAATTAAGAATGTGGTTCCTCAACTTTACATTTCTACAAATAACTCTTTTTGCATTTTGTCAGTGGCCACATCTCAGTTGCTCAGGAGGCACAAAGGGTTCCTGGATGGTTCAGATACAGAGTGTTACTTTCAGGATACAGAATAAACAAAGCCTGTAGAGGCTACGCCCAGGCTGTGGGAGGGGTTGGAAGATGAGTGTCCCTTGCTCAGAAAGGTCCCACAGGAGCTTCCTGGCCCTCATGAAGGCTAGTAAACTACCTCTTCTCATAGTTTGTCATCAGTAACAAGGGAAAGATCTTTAATTGAATTTCTGTGAACTAACAATTTCATATCCACTCAGTCCTCCTCACAATTCTCTAAGGTAAGTTTTTATTCTCTTTTTTATGATGAAGAAAATTGCAAATTGGAGAAGTAGCTTTCCCATTCTCAGCAAGTGAGTAAGAGAGGCAGGATCTGATCCTAAGTTTAGACAGTCCCAAGGTTTCTGGATGGTTAAAATTATTTGCATTTGTTTACTCCTCAGTGCTTTGAATCCATCAGAGACTGTAGAGAATAATGTGCCATAGAATAATGCACTAGAGAACAACAGGCAATCTTTTCCCAAGGGATGTGCTGCCTCAGAAACTTTCTGACTTGAAAGCAATAAAGTTTAAAATTTGTTTGCTTTTTCTGCTAGCCGAAATTGCTTTAAATTTAAATCTAGACAGTTTAGACTCACCCTGAGGTTCTGATAGATTGCTTGTAAAATTGTTCCCATGATTCCTCTTTTTGTTTTTTTGCCCATGGGTGGTCTCCTCCCACAAGGCTTCTTGTTTTGATCACGTGATTTGCTTTGGCCAGTGGAGCTACTGTAAAATATATCACAAGCAGAAATTGGGGGCAGGGGGAAACCAGAGATTAAGGATATAAGTTTAAAAACTATCATGTGCTTTATCCAGGTGCATTGGTTTATAGCCATCCTCGTGAATGTGGTGGATAGGAAGCACTTCCCTGACAAGAGATTTGGAGACATCTCACTTAACACAATAATAGGATAGTTGTGTTCATTTCTTTCTGTTGTCAAAATATACAAAACTACACACCTCCCTAAAGGCACAGGCTTTTAAAAAAAATACTAAAGCTAAAGCAAAGTTAAGATATGTTTCACATTGCAACATAAGTATTGATCAAGTCCTAAGTCAATGTGTGGAATGAAAAGAGTTTTGAAAGAGGTACTGGAATCTTGGGTTTTAGTCTCTGCTTAGAATCTCTGAGTGCTGTAAACTGCAATCTAGATGCTAACCAAAAACTTGGAGAGTATATATCCAGAGGTACCTTGGAAGAAAGACTTGAAAATGTACTTTTGAAAACTCAGCCATTGTAAAGTCCCTCAGGTACAAGTGGATTGGAATCAAAGTTGGTTGGTAAGAAAGATTATTCCAGACAAAGGAAGAAATTTAGGCAAAGGCTGTGAGCTTGCTAGTTATCAGGACAAGGGAATCAGCAGGGCCAGAGCATAGCCAGTGAAGGGAGAAAATGGACAGTTGGTAAGAAAAGTTGCTGTTGTTGTGTACCATCGAGTCAGAATCCACTCATAGCTTGACCCTCTAGTGTGTGTTCAGAGGCTGCAAACTGCTTGGGAATTGATTGCCTCTGTTTCTCCAATAAGCAGTTGATGGATTTGAACTGTATACCTTTGGCTGGCAGAGCAATTCCTTACCACTTGGAAAAGGAGATCCTGGAAAGGTAGAGGATGAGCAAAAGAGACAGAAAATCTTCAACGAGATGGATCAACCCTCAACAAGATGGATTGACACGGTGACTACGGCAATGGGCTTGAGCATGTCAGAGATGATGAGGATGGCACGGGACAGGGCAAGGGTCAAGTCTGTTGTCCACAGGTCACTATGAGCCATAATTGACTCAACAGCACCTAACAACTGAAAGAGCTAACAAGCCTGTCTTGGAGGAGGTGCAACCCCTAGAGCACTGGACTCTAAAACGACTGGGCAGCATTTTGTTTCATTGTGTATGGGATCTGTATGAACTAGAGCAAAGTCAACAGCAACTAACACTAGGTATTTCTGTATCTGAATTGCTAATATTTTGTTAAGGATTTTTGCAATATAGTCATGCAGGGTGTTTAGTTACATTTTTCCCTATATTATATCTACGTTTGACTCTATCATAATAATAATATTGGCCTCCTAAAAAGAAGTTGGGAATTACTACTTTGTTCTCTGCTATCTGAAAGAATTTTATAAAACTGGTATTAGTCATTTGTTAAATGTTTGATAAAACTCACAAGGTAAAGTCATGTAGGTCCAGACTGCTCTTTCTGCAAAGATCTTTAAATTGTGCTTTTTCTTTTTAACTCTATCAAGCTATTCAGATTTTCCATTTCTTTTTCAGTAGATTTTATAATTTGCATATATCAATCAATACATTTGATCTAAATTCTCAAACTGATTGGCACAAAGTTAATATTATTATTATTATTTTTGTTACTCTTTTAGTGTATGTGTGATCTAGTAATTCTCCTTGAATCATTCATAATTGATTATAACTTTGCTTTTTTTCACTTGAGCAGTTAGTCATTAGGGTTTGTCTGTTTTATTATTCATTGCAAAGAAGGAGCTTTTGGCTTACCCTTATTCTCCATTATTTTTACATTTTCACTTTTATTGGTGAGGTTGGCTCAGGACAAGGTTCAAAGCATCGTTCGTAGTGTCACTATGAGTCATAGTACACTCAACAGCACATAATTACAACATGCTGAACTTTTTTCCCCTTCACTATGATGCTGGGAAGGGTGGAGAGTCAGTGAAGGTGAAGAAGACCCTCAACCAGGAGGCCTGACACAGTGACTGCCACAATGGGCTCCTGTGTGTCAGGAAGTGTGAGGATGGGGTGGGATAGAACTGGGTTCAGATCTTTTGTTCATAGTGTCGCAATGAGTTATACTCGACTTGACGGCACCTAACAACAACAGGAGCTGTAATTAACTCCACAACACTGTTTGGTTTGGACTTCTATTTAATTTGTTCTTTCTTTCCCACCCCACCCCCACCCCCAGGTAACTAAAATGTGCTGTAACCAACCCAAAAGGAGGTGATTCAAATCTACCAGCTGCTACTTGGAAGAAAAATGGGCACTCTTCTCCTATGCCATTTACAGCCCCTGAAAACCCAGTGGAGGATCAGCTATGGGTTAGTTCCAACTCCATGGCAATGAGATTTTAAAAAAATAGAAGTTTATTTTAGACTGTTAAAGTTCTTTTGGGTTTTTTTTTTATTGTTTTATTTTATTCTTTTGTGTGTGTACCGTCAAACCAGATCTGACTGGTACAGAAGGAGATTGCCCCTCCTTCTCCAGCAGAGCATCTGGTGGATTCGAACCGCGTACCTCTGGAATTGCAGTGCAGCTTCTTGCCACTAGGCCACCAAAGCTCCCTTTAAAGTTTTATAACATAAGCGTTTAAAACTAACTTTCCCTCTAACTACTGCTTTAGTTCCCTTGCTGTGTTCACACAACAGCCTCTTAGTCTAGGTAAAAGTTTCACATGAGCACAATTAAATGTTCTGGGATTCTCATTCTTCTCAATGGTAGCCATAAGATGTTATGATCTACACAGTCAAATGTCTTTGCACAGTCTATAAGCATAAATAGAAGAAATCTAGTATTCTTTGCTTTCAGCCAGGATCCCTCTGACCCAGCAAAAATATCCTTGGTGGCCACAGCCTATACCTAGACCAAGAGGCTGTTGTGCACACAGACCAAGTACACACTGCATGGTTTAAAATTAAGAAAGGTGTGAATCAGGGCTGTATCCTCTCTCCATACCTATTCAATATGTATGCTGAGCAAATTATTTGAAAAGGTGGACTCTATGAAGAATGTGGCATCAGGATTAAAGGAAGACTCATCAATAAATTTCAGCATGCAGATGACATAGCCTTATTTGCTGAAAGTAAAGAGGACTTGAAGCACTTGTTGAAGAAAATAAAAGACTACAGCCTTCAATATGTACTGCATCTCAATGTCAAAAAAATAAAATTTCTCACCACTGGACCAATAGACAGCATGATGATAGATGGAGAAAAGATTGAAACTGTCAATGAATTCATCTTACTTGAATATGCAATATTAGTAACCTTAGTACCAGCAGTCAAGAAATCAGGAGATATATTGCACTGGGAAAGTCTGCAGTCAGGAACCTCTCCAAAATACTGAGGAACAATATTGAGGACTAAGGTATGTTTTTGATACAGTGACTCAGTATATCCTTTCCATCTTTTTAATACCTCCTGGATCATTTAATATTCTACCTAAAGTATTCTTGATTGTAGCAACTCGAGGTTTGAATTTGTTCTTCGGTTCCTTGAGCTTAAGAAATACTGAGTGAGTTTGGCCCTTTTGATTTTCCGACTCTAGCTCCTTGCACATTTCATTGTAATATTTTGCTTTGTCATCCCGTGCTGCCTTTTGAAATCTTCTATTCAGCTCTTTAGTATCTTGAATTCTTCCTTCTGCTTTGACTTCTCTGTGATCCAGTGCAATATTCAGAGTCTCTTCTGACATCCATTTTGGTCTTTTCTTCCTCTTCTGTCTTTGCAACCACCATTTGTACTCTTCCTGAATGATACCCTTGATAACCTCCCACACCTCATCTGGTCTTCGCTCATTAGTGTTCAAGGCCTCAAACCTGTTCCTGAGAGGGTTCTGAAATTTAGGTGGGATAGACTCAAAGTCATATTTTGGTTCCTGTGGATTCAGTTTCATTTTCCTCAGCTTCAGCTTGAACTTGCATATGAGTAGTTGGTGGTCTGTTCCATAATCAGCTCCTGGCCTTGTTCTCACAGCTGATATTGAGCTTCTCCAGAGGTTCTTTCCACAGATGTAATCAATCTGATTCCTTTACATACCACCAGGTGAAATCCATGTGTATAACCTGCGCTTATGTCTCTTTAAAAACGTATTTTCAATGAATAAGTCATCTATTGTGCAAAATTCAAACATTCTCTCTCCAGCTTCATTTCTATCACCGAGTCCATGTTTTCCAACTATTGAATCTTCTTCTCTGTTCCCAATTGGCAGACGCAGAAGAATTTAGTGAAACAATATATGAGTGAGAGCCTATGATGATGAAGGAAGAAGTTCGGGCTGCTTTGAAGGAAATAGCAAAATATAAGGCCCCAATTGACAAATTTCAGCTAACAGATGCTGCCCTGGATGTGCTCACCAAGCTGTGCCAAGAAATGTGGAGAACAACCACTTGGCCAACTGACTGGAAGAGATCTCTATTTGTTCCCATTCCAAAGAAAGGTGACCCCACAGAGTGTGGAAACTATGTTGTTGTTGTTGTTGTGTGCCATCGAGTCGCCTGCGACTCATAGTGACCCTATGTACAACAGCCCTAAACTCCGCTCTGTTCTGTGCCCATTGCACTGTCTCTGACACTCCCATCCCAATTATCCCAGTAACTGAATCAATCCACCTCATAGAGGGCCTTCCTCTCCTACGCTGTCCCTCCACCCTCCCAAGCATGATGTCCCTCTCTAAGGACCGGTCTCTCCTCACAACATGTCCAAAGTATGTTAGACGGAGCCTCAGAATCCTTGCTTCCAAGGAGCCACCCGGTTTAACCCTTTCCAGGACAAATCCTAGCAGTCCATGGTATTCTCAATACTCTTCTCCAGCACCACAGCTCAAAGGCATCAATTCTCCTTCTATCCTCCTTGGTCATTGTCCAACTCTCTGATGCATAACAGATGATTGCAAAGACCATGGCCTGTATCAGACGCACTTTAGTCTCCAAAGAGATACCATTGCTCTGCACTTTGGAAACTATAGAACAAAATAATTGATTTCACATGCAAGCAAGATTCTACTGAAGATTATAAAAAAAAAATGACTGGAACAGCACATCAGTAGAGAACTGCCAGAAATCCAGGCTGGTTTAGAAGGGGTTGTGGTACTAGGGATATTATAGCTAATGTTAGATGGATCTTGGCTGAAAGCAGGCAATACCAAAGGAATGTCTATCTGTGTTTCATTGACTATGCAAAGGTGGTTTGACTGTGTGGATCATAACTGTGGCTGACTCTGAGAAGAATGGGAATCTCAGAGCACTTGATTGTGCTAATGTGAAACCTATACTTGAACCAAGAGGCAGTCATCAGAGCAGAGCAAGGAAACACTGCTGGGTTCAAAATTTGGAAGGGTGTATGCCAGAGATGTGTCCTCTCTCCATACCTTTTCAACCTGTATGCAGAACAGATTATCAGGGAGGGTGGAATCTATGAGGAGAAATGTGGGGTCAGGATTGGTGGAAGATCTATCAGCAATCTGCATTATGCAGATGACACAACCCTGCTTGCTGAAACTGAGGAGGCCCTGCTGCAGAAAGTCAAGGACTGCAGCCTTCAATATGGATTGAGGCTCAATGTCAGGAAGATAACGATTCTCACCACTGGGCCAACTGGCAACATCAGGATGGATGAAGAAGAGATTGAGATTGTTCACAGATTTAGTTTGCTTGGCTCCACAGTCGACACTCTTGACACCAGTAGCCAGGAAATTAAAAGAAATATTGCGATGGGAAAGTCTGCTGTTAGGGACCTTTCCAAAGTTCTGAAGATCAATGGTATCTCTCTGGAGACAATGGAGCATCTGATACAGGCCATGGTATTTGCAATCACTTGTTATGCATCCAAGAGTTGGACAATGACCAAGGAGGATAGAAGGAGAATTGATGCCTTTGAGTTGTGGTGCTGGAGAAGAGTATTGAGGGTACCATGGACTTGCTAGGAAAACAAACAGATTCATCCTGGAGAGGGTTAATCAGGCTGCTCCTTGGAGGCAAGCATTCTGAGGCTTTGTCTAACATACTTTGAACATGTTGTAAGGAGGGACCGACCGGGCCTTGGAGAGGGACGTCATGCTTGGTAGGGTGGAGGGACAGTGCAGGAGGGGAAGGCCCTCTATGAGGTGGATTGATTCAGTGACTGGGGTAATTGAGATGGGTGTATTGGAGACAGTGCGATTGGCACAGGACAGAGCAGAGTTTGGGGCTGTTGTACATAGGGTCACTATGAGTCACAAGTGATTCAATGGCACATAACAACAACAACAACAAGGTGTGTGCTTGATTCAGACCACAGTCTTTTCAATCACTTGCTATGCTGGCAAGAGTTGGACAAAGAATAAGGATGATAGAAGAAAAATTGGTGCCTTTGAACCATGGTATGGAGGAGAGCAGTGAATATCCCATGGACTGCCAGAGAACAAACAGATATGTCTTGGAGAAGGTGCAGCCAAAGAGCTACTTAGAGGCAAGGATGGTGAGGCTTTGTCTCTCATACTTTGGGCATGTTGCTAAGAAATGCTGTTCCTTAGAAAAGGGCATCATGCTTGGAAAGGTGCAAAGTTGGCAAGGGAGGAAAACCTTCAACAGATGGAATGACACAGTGACTGTTGCAATGGGCTTGACTGTGTCAGAAATTGTGAGGATGGCACAGGCTAGGACAGATTCATATCTGTTGTTCAAGGGATCACTATGATCATATTCAACTTGACAGCAATACTGCTTTAGTTAACATTTCACAAATGTAAGTCATGCTATCATTTTCATTCAGTTGGATAAATTCATTTCTCTTGTGAGCTCTCTTTTGATCATATTTAGAAGTTTGTTGTTTAAATTCCCTATATTTGTGGATTTCTCATGCTTCTGTGTTTCCTAATTTCTAATATCATTATGATCAAATAATATCTTCTGTATGGCTTCAGATTTCTAAATTGTTGACATTTATTTACCAACATATGGATTACTCTGTGATCTTCCCATTTTTAAAAAATAAAGATATTCTCTCACAGATAATGGAAGTGTCCTATACGATGTCAATTTGGTCAACTTAATTCCTGGCAGTTCCAGTGTTCTCGAAGGTTTTTCTATTTATTTTACCAACTGCTGAAATAAAAATATTTAAATGTCCAACTATAAATTTTACTTTTTCCATTTCTTTATTCAAATTTGTTTTTACTTTATGTACTTTGAGGTTCTGTTGATGGGTATAAAAACATTAATAATTTTATTTGTTCTACCTTTATGAAATAGTTGTATTTGTCTCTGGTAACTATATTTTTCCCTTCTGATGAATTTTATTTGCATGGTACAGTCATTTCTTTAAACTATTTATATCTTTAAATTTAGGATACACTCATATATAGCATATAGTTGTAGCTTTCATTCGTCTAGTCTGATAATCTCTGCCCTGTGATTGCAATTTCTACTTTTTTCCAGAGATATATGTCTGTCACTTTGTTATTTGTTTTCTATTTGCCTCATTTCACCCTCTTTTTTAATTTGTTACTACTGTACTATGTTATTTTGTGTTAAATATGTTTTATTATCCCACTTCAATTCTTGTCTTACTTTTCCAGCAATATTTCATTACTTTAGTGCCCTAAGTGTTCTATTATACATCTTAAATTTATAAAAATCTATTTCAAGGTACTACTAACTTACTTCATGTAAAAAAATGAAATACATATTCCTATTCATGTGAAAGTTGGACAGTGAATAAAGAAGAGCAAAGAAGAATTGATACCTTTAAATTGTGGCATTGAAAAAGAGTACTGAATAGCCCACGGACTGCCCAAAGAACAAGCATATCTGTCTTGGAACAAGTACAGCCAGGGTGCTGTTAGAGACAAGAATGGTGAGACCTTGTCTCACATAATTTGAGTATGTTATCTGGAGGCCAGTTCTTATAAAAAGATGTTATACTTGGAAAAGTAGAGGGTCAGCAAAAAAGAGGAAGACCCTTCATTAGATGATTGACACTGCAACTGCAACTGTGAACTTAAATGCAGTGGAGATTGTAAGGAGGGAACGTGTAAGAACAAGTAAGGTTTCAATCTGCTGTATGTGGGGTCTTTAGTCAAAGGCAACTCCACAGTGCCTACTAGCAACATACACTATTAGTTCTACATTCAATGACTTATTCATTGCAAATACCTTCTTGAAGAAACACAGACAGCAATTATACTTGATGGACTGCACAGGAATAAGATTGACTACATATTATTGTACTTCTTGTTGTTGTTGTTGTTGTTGTATACCATAGAGTAAGAATTGACCCATCGCTGACCCTCCAGCAGGTTTTCAGAGGCAGTTAATCACACTGAAGGAGATTGGCCAACCCCTGTGGAGCAACTGGTGTCTTTGAACCATGTGCCTCCAGGATTGCCATGCAGTTTCTTGCCACCAGAGCGCCCAATCTCAATATCAGGTGATGATTGTGAAACAAATCATCAATTACTAATGTACAAGTTCAAATTAAAATTGAAGAAAATGAAAACAAGTCCACAAGAGTCAAAATATGACCTTGGGTTTATCTCATCTCAATTTAAGAATTTTCTCAAGAATAGATTTGAGGCATTAAACACTAATGATCAAAGAGCAAATTAGTTGTGGGATGGTATCAAAGTTATCATCTATGAAAAAAAACAACTATCATCTATGAAGACAGTGAAAGATCACTACAAAGACAGGCTCTGGGGGAAGATCAAAATGGATGTCAGAAGAGACTCTGAAAATTATACTAAAGAGTTGAGAAGCCAAAACAAAGGGTTGTTGTTATTGCTAGGTGCTGTCAAGTCATATATGCCTCATCACGACCCAATGATCAACAGACTTGAACACTGTCCTATCCTGTGCCGTCCTCACAACCTCTGAAATGTTTTAGCCCATTACCATAGTCACTGTGTCTGTCTAGTCCTCAACCTAACATCATTGATCTTCAATAATTAGGAGAGGTCCATGACTCCAGATTTTCCAAGTATAATATGTCTCCTGATCTCCTGACTGTTGGTACCAAGGATATCCAAGAAAGATGAAGTCGTTTACAGTTTGTCTTTTCTCCACCTATTGTCATCATGTTACCTATCAGTCCAGTGGTGAGAATTTTTGTTTTCTTGATGTTGTGATGCAATCCATATTGAAGGCTGCAGTATTTAATCTTCTATAGGAAGCACTTCAAGTCCTTCTCACTTTTAGTAAGCAAGGTTGAATACCAAAGGTATTCTTCCAATCCTGGTGCCACATTCTTCTTCATAAAATTCAGCTTCTCAAATGATCTGCTCAGTTTACAGATTGAAAAGGTATGGAGAGAGGATACAACCCTGGTGCACACCTTTCTTAATTTTAAACCATGTAGTGCTCCTCGCTCCATTTGTACAACAGCCTCTTGATCTACGAATGGGTTTTGTATGACCTCAATTAAATGTTCTGGGATTCCCATTCTTCCCAATGTTACCCATAATTTGCTATGCCTTTGAATAGTCAATAAAGCACAAGTAGATATTCTTCTGGTATTCTTTGCTTTCAACTAGGATCCATGAGCATCACCAATAATATCCCTGGTGCCACAGCTTCTTCCAAATCCAACTTGAACTTCTGGCAATTCTCTGTATTGTTCTAGCCATTTTTAATGATATTTAGCAGTAATTAGCTTCCATGTGGTATTAATTATATTGTTTTAAAAAATTTCACATTCTGTTGGAACACTTTTCTTGGAAATGGGGCCAAGTAGGGACCTCTTTCAGATAGTTGGACAGGCAACTGTCCTCCAAATAGGCAACATCATGATAGATGCAGAAAAGATTGAAACAACCAAAAACTTCATGTTTCTTGGCTACACAATCAATACACTTGGTACCAGCAGTCAGGAGATCAGGAGATATATTGCACTCAGAAAGTCTGCAGTCAAGGACTTCTCCAAATTATTGAAGAGCAATGAAGTTAATTTGAGGAATAAGTGTCCCTGATTCAGCGATGGTCTTTTCAATAACTTCCTATGCTACTGAGAATATAGATTGTGAAACATATCTATTACTTATGTGCAAGTTCAAATTGAGGCTGAAGAAAATTAAAACAAATCTATGAGAACCAAAATATGGTCGTATGTCTAAAACATGTGAACTTAAAAAATCATCTTAAGAATACATTTGAAACAAATCACTGGCAAATAAGAGAGAGACAAATCAAAACCACAATTAGATGTCATCTCATCCCCGTAGCCATAACAAAGTTTAGCAGGACAGCAAGTAATAAATGTTGAAGAGGATGTAGAGAAATAGTAACACTTATACATGATTGGAGGGATTGTAAAATGGTACAACCACTCCAGAAGGCAGTTTGGTATTTCCTCAAGAAGCTGAACATAGTAATTCCATATAACTCAGATAGTCCACTGCTTGTAATATACTCCAAGAAAATTAGAACTGAGGCACAGAGACCAATGTACACCAATGTTCATAGCAGCATTGTTCACCATTGCAAGATTATGGAAACAGCCCAAAGGCCCAACCGCAATCAAATGGATTGAGAAATTGTGGTACATTGACACAATGCAATACTATGCAGCATGTAGGAGCATGATTTCAGAAATTACTACCTAACTTGGGAAGAACTGGAGAACATTTTGCTAAGTGAATTAACTCAGTTGTATAAGGACAAATACTGTATCAGACCATAATTGTAGAAATAAATAACTAGTAAAATAGGTATGAGGATCCAAAGAGGTGGAAGGTAGGAGCCGAGAGGTGAGGATGGGCTGGTCGGGTAATCACAGGGTCGCACAATTTTTTTTATGTATATATATATTATTTTATATTGGTTTATTTATAAAGTTTAAATACATTGTTTTTCACAAAAGATCCTTCCCATTTCCTTTACCTCCCATTGAATTGTGCAAGCTTATTATGTGTATACGTATTTAAAGATTCTTGATCAAATATCTATTGTTGTTTTACTAGTATTAAAATAATGGCTAATAGCTAATGTCTGAATGAAGTTTATCTAAAAGCTATGGTTTGTAACACATTTTAAAGGGTCGCACAATTTGATGGATGGAGGGAGAGGACATGGGAAAGGAAATGGGAAAGATCCAGTGTGAAAATCAATGTATATGAGCTTTGTAAGCAAACCAGTATAAAATAAAAATTTCTTTAAAAAAAGAAAAAATACATTTCAAGAATTGAACACCAATGATCGAAGACCAGATGAGTAGGGGGATGACATCGAAGATATTATCCATGAAGAGACCATGAAGAATATCATCCTACAAAGACAGAAGAGAAAGATACTAAAGTGGGGATTGGGAAATGGATGCTTGAAGAGATCCTAATGATTGCACTAGAGTGTTGAGAGGTCAAAACAAGGGGAAGAGATGTTGAAGTAAAAGACCTGAACAGAACATTTCAAAAGATAGTGTAAGAAGACAATCAACTATTATAATGAATGTTCAGAGACCTAGAATTGGAGAATAAAAAGAGAAGAACTTGCTCAGCATTCCTCAAGCTGAAAAAACTTAAAAACAAATTCAAGCCTCAAATTGCAATACTTAGAGATACTACAGGCAAAATTTTTAATGAACCAGTAAGCATCAAAAGAAGATGTAGATAAATACTTTGCTGACACTGAAATATTTCAGAAATTCCCATAATGACTAAGAGAAAGTGGTAATGAAGGAATAATTTCAAGCTCCACTAAAGGTATTGGTAGGAAGTGAGGCCCCAGGAATCTATGGATACCTATTCACATGTTTCAAATGACAGTTGCAGCCCTAGACATCCTTAACAGTCTATGTCAGGGTGTTATTGTTGTTAAGTGCCATCGAGTCGCAGGTGACTCATAGCGACCCTATGAAGGAGAGTTCTCAGTCCTTGGGTGTCTCTCATCCTCTCTCCAGGTTCATAGGGTTTCTGGAGACAAGCTATTATGGAAGTGGATGCCACTCCTCCTTCCACGCTTGTTTAATCGGGGAGCTCCACCCCACTCTCAGTCCGCATCGGGTAGCCAACCATTAACGCATTTGACACATCCCTGTTACGGTGTTCAGCCTCACAGTAACCAAAAGTGACCACTGTAAGGCAACTTGTACATCAGGGCTATATGACCTAGAGAAATGTCTGAACAAAAACAATGAAAGACAGGCCCGAGGGCCGCAGATTAAAAGTCACCCACCTTTGGGAATGTAAAAATGGTGCAACCGTTGTGGAAAGTGGTGTGGCGCTTTCTCAAAAAACTGCAAATAGAGATACCATTTGTCCCAGCAATCCCATTACTGGGAATATACCCCAGAGAGACCATAACTGCCATCCAAGCAGATATACGCACACCCATGTTTATCTCAGCTTTGTTTACAATAGCAAAGAGTTGGAAGCAACCTAAGTGCCCAT
>NW_006399801.1:3841960-3856310 GCF_000299155.1 Elephantulus edwardii | reverse complement strand
GACCCTGTGAAGGAGAGTCCTCGTAGCTTGGGTGTCTCTCATCCTCTCTCCAGGTTCATAGGGTTTCTGGAGGCAAGCTATTATGGAAGTGGATGCCACGCCTCTTTCCAAGCTTGTTTTAATCAGGGAGCTCCACCCCACTCTCTGTTCGCATTGGGTAACCAACCATTAACGCATGAAGAGCAAGTATGTCAATTTAAAGACTGTGGTGCACCTGATATAAGCCATGGGTTTGTTTTTGTGGTTTTTTTTTTCAATCATTTGCCTTTCAGTCAGTTACCTCCAAAGTCATTTCTCTAGAAATCCTTATGTTGCAGGTCTGCTAGCAAAGTTTTCCCTCAGAGGTTTCTTCCCCCTCATTTTTTGTTTCAATTAATCTAAAAATGGTTTTATTTTCGCCTGCTTTTGAGAGTTTCACTGATTATAGCAGGGATTGTCCTTCTTTCCTTTCTCTTGTTCTTTTTCCTTCTTTCTGTACTTTGAACGCACCATTCTAATAGCAAATCGTTTTTACCCTATCTGCATATAATGTGTTTTTTTCTCTTTTGCTTTTTAAAGATTTTTTTTTCTTGACCTTTGGAGTTTAGTGGTTTAATTGGTATTTTTCTCATTGTTCTTAAAACAAGAAATTTCTATTTTTTTAACAGTGTTAACACATCTGAAACGTTTTAAAATATTTCTTACATCTCTTACATGTTTATATTATATCTCACAATAGTAAGAAATATACATTGTAAAAATGACATATTGAAACATTGTGGGGGGCTGTTCTTTTTCAGACTTCCTCTGACACTGTTCTATTCTGTCAAATTCAACAATTTTTTTCCTAGCATCTCAATTTCATTTCATGGATTTCTTTTTAAGTTAGTAAACTTTTTTGGTTTTTTATTTTTATAATAATCTTCATTTTTAAAAAAAAATACACTTACTAGACAACTGCTATTCTTTTCTTTTATGATTTTAATGAAAATTTATAAAAGTCTTGGATTTTCATTCATTCATTATTGCATATTTACTTTTAGGCCCCCCACCCCAGTTTGCTTTTTTCTTTGGAAAAAAAATTCTTTCATTGTTATACAGTCCCTGCCTAGACCACTTTACTATGCAGTTTTTATTAGGGACTCTTCTCATGCCAATAATACTTAATCATATATTCCTTTTATACAGCTTTCTCCCTCAACTGTTCTAGTGCCATGTACATTATTTATCCCCTTTTCTTCGTTTTCTCCCAACCTCCATGTCAGTCCTGTTTTATAACAGTGGCATTATGCAGTATTAGTATTTTTGTGACTGAGATATTTCACTCAGCATAGTGTCCTCCAGGGTCACTCATTTTGTATATTTCATGAGTTCTTCACTTTTCAGTGCTGTATAATATTCCATTCTGTGAATTTACCACAGCTTCTCTATCCATTAATTTGTTGATGGGCACTTGGGTTGTTTGCTATTGTGAACAAATCAACAATAAACATGGGGGTGCACATATCTGCTTGGGTGGCAGTTCTGGTTTCTTTAAGGTATATTTCCAGTAGTGGAATTGCTGGGTCAAATGATACTTCTATTTGCAACTTTTTGAGAAAACTCCTTACTGCCTTCCATAGTGGTTGCACTGTTTTACGCTCCCACCAATAGTGAATAAGGGTTCCAGTTTCTCCACAACCTCGCCAGCATTTGTTGTTTGCTGCTCGGTTAAATTTTGCTATTCTTTTTTTTAAAAAAAATATGGAACACTTCACGAATTTGCGTGTCATCCTTGCGCAGGGTCCATGCTAATCTTCTCTGTATCATTCCAATTTTAGGATATGTGCTGCCGAAGTGAGCACAAATTTTGCTATTCTTAATGGGGTGAGATGATATCTCATAGTTGTTTTGTTAAGTTAGTACACTTATAAGAACTATCATTTCCTTTCTATAATTTACATATTTTCCCATGTCTATCTCTGTTGAGATATTCATTCATTTATAGTTAGCATATTTCCTTTTTTTTGTTTTTTTGCATGAACATACTATTAATTTTAATAGGTACTTTGAAGTCTTTGTGTAAACACACCACAGTAAGATACTATTGACTGGCTTTTTATCATCCTTGAATAAGGAAATTATTTTCCTTTCCCTTTGTACATCTAGTAGCATTTGGTTCATAATATTGTTAGAGAATTTTTATAGCCATTCTGGATTCAGTTCTGTTGCTCTGAGCTTTAGTAGGTAGTTAACTTACCTAGACTTCAGCCTGCAAACCTAGCTCAATGCAGAGCTGCTGGTGACTCTGCTCCTTTGAAGAGGAGGGGCTAAGGAGAGCTAGCGCCTAAGATATTTTTCCTCCCTTCATCTGCATGATTTTGTAGTTATCCAATGATATGGACAGCTTTATTCTTAGCCATAAGACAGTAAGTCTTCACACTTTGCTGCCTAAACTGTATGTGGGTAAGGATGTTTTCGAAGGCTCAGTAAATTCACGTATCTCCTACTTTTCATTTTTTGCTTCCAGGAGTGTCCTGTATGCTTGAAAAACTTAGCAGTCAGCCAGAAATATGCAGATAGTATATTGTCATTGCCCTTCTTTGCCTCTTTCACTTCTAAAGTCTCCCCCCTTATATTTATAGCTACTCTGCCACTCTCTCTGAATCAAATCTATGTCTAGCTGGTAAACTTATGGGAGATCACCAACTCAAACTGGCTAGAACAGGAATTCCTCCAGGCAAAGACCCCAGACTTTCCATGCAGTAGGCCTCTCCATGATTGAAATCTTGATCTGCGGTCATCAGTTATCCCTTGTCCATAGTCATTTTCCAACATCCTAAAATAATTGTTTTTTCATCATTTCTTCAATTTTGTACTTATTTTCTGCAGAGGAAAATCACCTGGCTTCTTCATATCAGAATTACCACAAGTTCCAGGGTGTAAGTTTTATCCTGAGTGGAACAGGGAGCCCCTGAAAGGACCCAGGCAAAACTGGTCTGAGTCAGCTTTGTGTTTTTACTCTGGTAGTGCTTGGAAATCAATTGGTGGGAGAGCGTTTCTATGAGGATGCTTTTAGTAGCCAGTTACAAAAAAGACACAGAACAATCAGTTAAACGATGAACGAGGTTTGTTGTCAAGTCACTGAAAAGTACAGAGACAGGGCAGTGTAGTAAGGCTGGATATTTAGGGCATCTCTCCTTTTCTCTTTTCCTCTGAGATGCCACTGGATCTGTCTCAGCATCATGTCTTTGTTTTCAAGTCCTAATGGTAATAAGTTGTCTATCAGTAGCTTCTAACCTCCATGCAGCCTCAGTTATATCCAAGAAGAATCTTCTCTTTCCTTGATGTTTAACTTGGCTTCCCTCCGACTTGACCAGCATGGTCCAGTGATCGCTCCTGAACTAATGCCACCCCACCCCCCAACCCCAGACCAAGGAATGCAATATGCATGTTGGCTTTGATTTATCAGGATCCCTGTAGCTGGGATTTGCAGGGTCCACGCTGCTAAAGGTTTCAGTCAACTCAAAAATGCCTTGGATAAAAAGGTCTAGCAATCAATTTCCCCCAAAACATCAACCATTGAAAATGCCCTGGGGCACTCAGAAACAGATGGGGTTTTGGTGAGTTGGAATCAATTCAGTGGTAACTGGTTTGGCTTTTTAGGGGGCTAAATGTGGGAATGAAAGGACTGAATAGAAGCTGAGGAGGCAACTCACAAGGTTTGCTCCAGGGTCCCAGGGTGGAAACAGGAAACCTCATCAAGTGGCCCATATTTCATTCTACAGGGCAAGACTTTGAACCACCACCTGCTTCTAGGTTCTGGTCAGCATTGCTGCAGAAAGATTAGCCGTGAGACTAAACTCCAGCCCAAACATTTTGCAGTAGCTTCCTAGGCCAGCCTGGTAGGCAAAGGAGGGAGGGAGAGCCACAAAACCCAGCAGTCCTATTAAATATTCCACTCAGCCGAGATTGAAGCCTTGGGAAAATAAATCTCCCATTGGTAATGAAGGGATTAGGATGGTGGTTGTCAGTTGTGACGCAAATGCATTGGCTGCATCCCAGGAACGGTACTTTTACGCTCCAGAGTATCCATAAGTCACTGAAGGGGCGGGGGACCAAAAAAATCTAGTAATTGAAAATAAAAATTAAAACCACGTCTAAAAATTAGCCCAAGGTTTAGCCTAGAGAAGGGAAAATTATAATTGTATCTACCCTCCTGCAATATTTTGGTCTGATTGCCCTAAGGAATGCTCTGCACAACACAGAAACACGTTCCCCCTTGCGTGACTTTACTGCATGTTCTCTTCTATTTCTCTCCCCAGTTCAGAATGCTGAATCTGTGTCCTAACCCACCACCACCTAGAAATATCTTGGCCACTCATTTCCCAGGTCTTCCCTGAAGGGCAATAAAATTAAACAAAGGATTTGGAGAGCATAGCTAAGTTTGACCCTAGTATAAGATCCAAACGAGACGAAGGTTGATCTGCTAAAGAAATAAAAAAACAAATCTGTTTCCATCAACTGTATGTCCCCGTGTTGACTGTGTGATCTTTTGAAAGGAAAACACCAGATATTTTGTCCAGGGCACCTCTAGGTGAATTTGAACCAATAAAAGTTTGTTTAGTAGGTAGACACTGTGCCAACCAGGCACAAAAGAAATAGAATAATTAAAAAAAAACAAAACAACTCAAGATCATGAGTTTGGTTTGAGGGAGTTTTCCTCCTAAATGTAAAAGCCAGTCATGATCAATGTGGAGACCTTTTTAAAAATAAAATAAAGCAAGTGTTAAAATGTAAGCAAATATTCTCTCAGTGGCTTTTGGGTCCCATTTTTGTGGTGATAACTCAGGTTTGCTGTCCTCTCAGGCTCTGTCCCATGCTCCCCCTGCCCCCAGCATGCCCCTCTTTGTACATGAGGACAGATGACATCACAAGCTTGGAGAACAGGAGTCAGACTCTGGGCAGTTAGAATTTCAAGTAAGCCCTTGGTCCAAAGAGAAAGACGAAAAATAGAAGATCAGCTGGAGCCTGTTCTTCTGATCTGAAGATACAAGATTAAAGAGCATTTAGAGAAGGAGGTCCCTGGATGGTGGGGGCTTGCTCTTGAATACTAACCATAGAACTTTAGTCATCACACTCAACCAGCCACACCATGGAAGAAAGGCCTGGCTGTCTGCATCCATAAGGGTTAGAGCCAAGAAACCCCCCTGGGGCAGCTCTACTCTGTAAAACAAGAAGCTGCCAGGAATAGGCAACAATGTGAGAACAGTAAGTTTGGAGCTTTGGTTGGATGACAAAGGGAGAAACAAAGAACCCACCAGCTGCTCCATGGAGAAAGATGAGCCATCTCCTTCCATGACATTTAGTGCCCCTGAAAACCTGCTAGAGGGTCAGCTATGGCTTGTTTCTGACTTGACAGCAAGCAATAATAACAACAACTGCTGTTATTAATGTTCTTGAGTACACCCCACCCCTGAAGCCATGGTAGCAGGTGGAAGACTAGAACCCCAGGGACAGACGGTAGGACTCCCCTATTGGTAAGGCCCAGCAAAGTAACCACAGCTCAGAACTCGGCACCACAGGTCATCACCAGCTGGCTTGTCCATGTAGGAGTGGAGCACCAATCAGATGGCAAGCAAGAAGCTGACTCTGAACCAGCTCTGAGTGTTTCTGCATGTCCCAGCAAGCAGGACACATGTGAAGACATCCCTGTGGGCCAGACAGTCCAAAGTGGCCCCAAGGTCAGCATTCTGAATGTGGGCAGGTCATCAGAGAGTGGCCAAAACAAGGGTATACCAACAGATAAACAGCAAGAGAAGGTGAGGGTCACCGCGGCTGGCCATGATGCCCTCCCCAATGCCTCAGTCTTGACAACAAGAAGACTCATCTCTAAGACTATAAACCTTTCATGCATTGAGAGGGAAGGGAGGCGGGGCGCGGGGCAGGTAGGCATAGTCTGTAGGGAGTTGCTCTGCTAACCCAAAGATGACACAACCGCCTCTCTGGCAGCTTGAATCCACCAGCTGCTCCATAGGACAAAGATGAGCAATTTCCTCCCGTGCATGCACAGCCTCTGAGAATCCACTAGACAATCAGCTATGAGTCAGCTTCAACTTGACAGCAATGAGTTTGAGTCCCTTTCTTTTTTTTTTCATACATACACACAAGACACACATATCATTGGTTTTGCTTCTCCTGTAATTTTTCCAAAATCCCAACTGAGTATTGTCCCTGCCACAGGGTCTTCTCTGATGTTGACAACTATGTCTATGACTCACTTCTGGATACAGAGGCAGAACAGACCCTTCCAGACAAGTCCTCCACTGAAATCCACCCTCCAAGGGGGATGCCGCTGGGCTTTCAAACATAGACGGCAAAGCGTGCACCATCAGAGCCACATATTGGCCACCATGATATCTCTGTCAACTGGATGAGAGTCTGTTCTTATAAGCTACTAGGTTTGAGTTATCTTGTAAATATAGGAAATGAACAAAATAAGGGAAAGCTGGTGAAGGAGCCTGGGGATGCGAGAGTTTGAACAGCAGGAGTGGTGGAAGGGTGCCGGAACTTGTCTGGTACTCGGCTTTGGAGTTACACTGAAGATGGCAGTAAGGGAGATAGGCTCTGGGGCAGATAAAAAGACCACTGTAGGTGAGGAGGACAGCATGAAAACAAGAGGACATATCTGTAGTGATAGAAAGAACTTTCAGCTTACCTGAGACTTTTTGTGTGTGTGGCAAGGACAATTTGGAAAAAAAGGTCGTTTCAGAGCCACCAGGAACCTGGACAGGTTACTATACTAAAGACTGCATCATGTACCTGTGCAGACTATTTTTCCAGAATATTTCTGGAGGAGAAAGCATAGAGACAGAACAGAAGTGGCAGGTGATTTGGGGAGAAGGCAGGGAGGAATTAAGCGTGCTTGGTTATAGAGGACAGAATCCTTTGGTGAGGAATAGAATGAAGACACAGCCAAAATGATAAACAGATTGTGAGTCCAAAAATAGAAATGGCCATGTGGTTATGAATGATTGAAAAAATCTTATTTTTATTTAAGGAAATGTTTACAAATCTTATTGTAAAACTTTTTTAAAACAGGACTTCATCTCTTAAAAGCTCAACTATTATTTTTAATTAATTTTAATGAAAGTTTACAGAGACTTTGGATTTCCATTCATTCATTGTTACACTTTTCTCCCTGCCCATCCCTCCCCCTAATTAACTCCTTTTTAAAAAAATAAAAGAAAAATGTGTGCATTGTTATACAATCCCTCCCCCGCAAGTCCACGCCACTATGCAGCCTTAGTTTTGGACTCCTGTCATGACAATAATGCCTAATCATATATCCCTTTTAAACAGTTCTCTCCCTTATCTGTTTCAATGCACTATACAATGATTTCTATAATCTTGCAGTAATAATAGCATTTTCTTCAATCTCTTTCTCACTGTAACTTGAAAGCTCATGGCAGTTATGAGTGTTCACATGCAAATCACTCTCTTTCCTTTGAAATAAACACACCACACGCTACTTTGGTACCATATTTTATATCAGTTTCACAAAGTTATTGACATAAATACCTGGACAATCTCCTGTTTTCCTATGAACATACTGCCCAGATGGCCAAGCTATGAATACAAATTTTAACTCCAGCGCTCCAACTCTTTAGAAAATGCAGCAGAATGTCTGAGCCTCATCAGCAACCCTTGGCTGTCTGGCAGCCACATCACAACCCAAGGAAACAGGTTATTTTACCATAAATATCAAAACCCCATATTTGACCCAATGAAGACATTCATTCTCAGAGCACTTGGCAAAGCAAGGCTTCTGCGTGGAATGCTGCCCCTCAGACTCCAGCAGGACCCCAAAGCCCATTGAAAACCTGGGAGGCCCAGGACCCACCCATCAGCCAGCTCTGGCCGGGTCCCCAGGGCTGGTGCCCAGGAGACAGGGCGGGCCCAGGCGTCTGCGCCTTCTGGGTTTGCTGCCCAGGCCTATATCTCTTGAAGCCAAAGGCATTCTGGGATCAGCAAGAGAAACCCAACCTCTTCTGGTGAGGTCCCAAACATCAATCTGGACCTCCAGGGCCAAGGTTCAAGGTTGTTCTTGGCTGGAGAGGCTGGCACAGTATGGTGGCCACCAGGCGTCTCTGCCAGGCTGAGCATCCCTGTCTGGACTCGCACAAATGCACTGATTCCCTGGGACATTGCCCTGGCAAGCTGCAGCTGCTGGCTGGGTGACCCCAGCTCAGCGGGAGGAGCTAGATTTCCCAGTAGACAGCTTCCAAATTCCATTTGCCATCTCCAGCACAGATCTGCCGCCAAGCTCAGTGATCTTCCGTGTCTCTGACTCCTACGCAGCGCGGAGACCCTCGGCCTGGCATGTTTCTGTGCCGTGGCCTGCACGGACTTCTCATTTCTTTTCCAGTTGCAACTTGAGTAGAGTCTAGACCCTGCTTCGCCAAGCCTTATGCCCACATTTCTGAAATTGGCACAGCAGGAAACAGGTTTTTGACAAAAACTGAATCTGGACCAGGGGAAGGGATGTCCAGAGAACTGGGATTACAGTGAAGGCTGTGAATCTGATCCCTGATCCATAGAATCAGGTCTTCAAAAGGCGGCAGGCAGAGCGTCTCACACCCTGCTGGGGGCCTGCTGTGAACTGGGCTGGGTTCGGCTCTGTCAGCCTTGACTTGAAACCTAACAACCAACTAGTAAGACAGCCTGGTTTTCTGGACCATCTCCCTCCCAAGGCTGAGTTCTGCCTCAGTTGCCCTGGGACTTCCTGCTTTTCTGGACATCTGGAAGGCCCAACATACCTAACAGGCTGGTATATCTTCCACACTGTCACCTACTGCACTGTGACAGACTAAGGCAAAATCATAGTAAGTTCATTTAAATTGGTTTCATTAAAAGCCATTTCTTTTCACTGTGTTTGTACACCCACTGCTATCAAGTCAATCCAAACTCCTGGCGAATCATTGTGTTGCAGACAGTAATGTTAGCAGATCACCAGGCTATTCTTCTGCGGTGGTAGCTAAATGAAGACCATTTGGGATACTCAGCAACCTACCATCCCTTGTAGTTCTAGTATAATGAAATCAAAGGATGTATTACTGCAAATAGTTGAGGATTGATTGCTTTTATGTGACATCTTAACAATAATCAAAATGACTGGGCTTTCTCCTTCTCTCTTTTCCATTGTAAGGTGCTAATGGGGAGTAATATGCCAGTGGGATTTCACTAAAGGGAAAATACAATTTGCAGAGACTGCTGGGGCAAGGCTCCCATTTGCGGTTGTTTAAGCAACACCAGATAGTTCTCGAGTTAAATAGGTCACAGATAGAGGCTGAGGGTGATATTTTTTTCTATTCAAAAATGCTGTGGTGTTCCTGTTTAAGATGATGGGAAGAGACCACAAATTGGATAATCAGCACCGAGATGGATAAAGGTGGATAATTAAATCCAGACCCACACAGAACTTTAGAAACACTGCTGCGTCAAACGAGCCAGACACAAAAATACCTAGATATGAAATACTGAGAATAGGCAAATGCACAGAGACAGAAGTAGGTTAGGGCTAACCAGGGGCCATGGGGACAGGTGTAGAGTTACTACCTAAAGATCACAGAGTTTCCACAGGGACAAAGAACCAGATTTATTAAAAATAGTGCTGATTATTGAGCAGCACTGCAAACAAATGCTACTAATGTCATTGCATGTGAATATGGTTTAAACGGAAAATTCAATGTTATATATATTTTATCACAACAAAATACATTTTTTTCATTAAATATGAAGATTCTCACCACTGGGCTGATTGGCTGCATCATGATGGATAGTGAAGAGATTGAGATTGTAAACAGATTTAGTTTGCTTTGCTCCACAATCAGTACTCTTGACACCAGCAGCAAGGAAATTAAAAGATGTATTGCATTGGGGAAGTCTGCTGTTAGGGACCTCTCCAAAGTACTGAAGAGCAATGATGTCAGTCTGGAAACTAAGGAGTGACTGATCCAGGCATAGTCCTTGCAATCACTTGCTATACATCAGAGAGTTGGACAATGACTAGGGAAGATAGAGGAGAATTGATGCTTTTGAGCTGTGGTGCTAGAGAAGAGTATTAAACATACCCTGGATGGCTAAGAAAAGAAACAAGTTCATCCTGGAGAGGATTAAACCAGGCTGCTCCTTGGAAGCAAGAATTATGAAGCTTCATCTGATGTACTTTGGACATGTTGTAAGAAGAAACCAGTCCTTGGAGAGGGGTGTCATGCTTGGGAGGGTGGAGGGACAGCCCAGAAAAGGAAGACCCTGGATGAGATGGATTAATTAATTCAATGACTGGGGTAATGGGGGTAGGTGTGTCAGAGACAATATGATTGGCACAGTACAGAGCAGGGTTTAGAGCTGTTGTACATAGGGTCGCTATGAGTCACAGGTGACTCAATGGCACAACAACAACATAAAAGTAATAATTAGCTGCCATGCAAAATGAATTTGTTCTTTTATTGGAGGCTCCTGACCAAGCATGTTGTTATGTGCCTGTCACAACCAACTCTCAGTAGATTTTCAGAGGTATGGGAGGAGATTGCCCCTCTTTCTCCTTTGGAGCAGTTGGTGGACTTAAACTACATTCCTTTGGGTTGGCAGCACAACTCCTCACACAGTAGTTCACCTCAGAACTCTTCTAGAAGACTGCCTCAGTCAGGAGAGCCCCCACCTGATGCCCAAGCCCAGATACTGATCCCTCCTCCCTGTGACACCAGCGCTCCACTCAGTCCTCAAAGAAACAACTCTTTCTCCTCCTATTTTTCACATATGTCTTCCTTCTCTTAGTCCCTACTCTGTCAAACTAAAATTACAAAACAAGGATGCAATTCAGAAATAATTCCCCATTGGGATTAAAAAGGAAAAAAGATGCAAAATTGAAGGTAACTTTAATCTCACCAATGGGCCAATTAGCAGCATCATGATAGACAATGAAGAGATTGAGATTAATAGCATCAGCTTACTTGGCTCCACAACCAACACTCTTGGAACCAGTAGCCAGGAAATCAAAAGACAAATTGCACTGGGAAAATCTACTGTCAGAGACCTCTTCAGAATGCTGAAGGGTAGATATCAGTCTAGAAAGTAAAGTGCGCCTGATCCAGGCCTTCACCTTCGTAATTACATGCTATGCATCAGAAAGCTGGATAATGATTAAGGATGATAGGAGATTTTTATGTCTTTTAGTTGTAATGTGGGAGAAGATTATTGAATATACCATGGACTGCTAAGAGAACAAACAAGTCTGTCCCCGAGAGGGTGAAACCAGGCAACTCCCTGGAGGCAAGGATTTTGAAGCTCAACCAAGGACATGGTGCCAGGAGGGATCCTTGTAGAAGGACATCATGATTGGAAAGGTAGAGGGACAGCTCAAGAGAGGAAGACCCTGGATAAGAGGAATTGACTCAGTGCCTAGGAAAATGGGAGTGGGTGTGTCAGAGACAATGACATTGGCTCAGGATAGAGCAGGGTTCAGAGCTGTCATAGGTTTGCTATAAGCCAGAGTCAACTAAACTGGCACATAACAACAACGTAAAAAAATATGCATTATGCAAATGACCGAATCTTGCTGCAGAAAGTGAAGAATTCTTGAGCACTTACTACAAAAAATAAAAGACCACAGCTTTCAATAAGGGTTACATATCAACATCAATAACACAAAAATCCTCACCACTGGGAAAACAAACAACATCATGATAGAGAAAAGTCTAAAGTTGTCAATGACTTCATTTTATTTGGATCCACAATCAACATCCATGGCAGTAGCAGTGAGGAAATCAAAAGGCACATTACATTGGGACAATGTGCTGTCAAGAAACTCTCCAAAGTGCTAAATGAGCAAGATGTCAGTTTAAAACGTAGGATGTATCTGATCCAAGCCATGGTATTTTTCAATTACTTTGTAAACATTGTATAATAAAGACCTATGAATCAATGCTTTTGAATTGTGATGTTGGCAAAGAGTACAAAGAACAAACTTGCCTGTCTTGGTGGAAGTGCATCAGGGTACTTCTTAGAGGCAGGGGTGGTGAAACTTCATCCCTCATACTTTGAGCATGTTGTCATAAGGGGCCAGTCCTTGGGAAAAGACATCATACAGAGAAGGTAGAAGGAAATGAAGCGAGGAAGACATCAATGACATGAATCAAAGAGATATAAGGATCAATGAGATCCTTTTTGAAAGCTCACTCTACTGTAAGAAAACAGACTGTAAAAGACACACAGGTAGAGAAGTAGGGTGTCCAGTTCACTTGAAATAATGCATCTGCGTGATTTTGATAGTTTGATGTTAATGAATATTTTCTGTAGCTTTGAAGAATCAGCATGTTTCATGATTTTTTAACGTTTGTTTGAAGCAAGATCTATACAATATTCTCACATTGTTTTTAGTTGACTTACATCTTTAAATTCCACAATCAGCACCTGGGCTAGTTTTCACAGCTGATATTGAGCTTCTCCAGAATTCTTTCCACAGATGTAATCAAACTGATTCCTACACATGCTACCAGGTGAAATCCACGTGTATAGCCTGTGTTTATGTTTCTCATAAAAAAGTATTTGCAATGAACAAATCCTTAATTGTGCAAAATTCTATCATTCAATCTCCAGCTTCACTTTTTTCACCAAGCCCGTTTTCCAATTACTGAACTTCTTCTCTGTTCCCAACTTTGCATTCCAGTCACCCATTATTATTAATGTATCTTGACTGAATGTTCAATCGATCTGACTGCAAAGGTTGGTAGAAATCTTCCATTTCCTCCTCTTTGTCCCTAGTTGTTGGTGCACATATTTGAATGATAGTGGTATTCACTGGACATCCTTGTATGCGTATGGATATTTTCCTGTCACTCACAACACTGTATTTCAAGATGGATCTAGAAATTACTTTTTTAACTATGAAAGCAACCCTATTTTTCCTCACTTTTTAATTTAAAAACTAGGCCAGGAGCTGATTGTGGAACAGACCACCAGACACTCATATGCAAGTTTAAGCTGAAACTACAACTACACTTAAGAGACACTAGATACAGCATAAAAAATTGTCAGCAGTGGATGTGTTCCAGAAGCCAAGAAAGCTTCAGAAACAAGCTGTCAGATCATGGGTCGGACAATGGAAGATAAATTCTGAAGGGATTTGGTAGAAGTGAAGGGGTATCCTGGTGGAGGGTGGAGCTAGGAAGTAAGTGGGTCAAGGCACTGGGCTAAGGGCAGGGGCAACACTTTAACTAATAGTTAACTCCACAATGAGGGATTTATCTTTAACGGCTCCACAAATTGCTTGTCTGTCATATACTCCTCTAAATCTAAACATTCAGATTAAGACAAACTAGGAAGAAGGATTGGCCATCCACATCTGAAATAGCAGGCCTCTGAAAACCCTATCTATGTACAACAGAACACAAGTAGACTAACAGAAAGGGCAACCTAGGTAGAACTTTCAAGTATGGAAATACAAAGGAAGAGGAACAGTTGTAAGCAGACCCTAGTGATTGGAACATGGAATGTGAGAACCATGAATGTCAGAAAATTAGAAATTGTTAAGAAAGAAATGGAACGCATAAATATTAACATATAGGCATTGGAGAGATGAAATGGACTGGCATGGGACATTTTGAGTTCAGATGATATTATGATATATTACTCTGGAGATGAAAAGGTGAGAAAAAATGGGGTTGCTTTCATAGTTAAAAAAGTAATTTCTAGATCCATCTTGAAGTACAACATTGTGACAGGATTATATCCATACGCATGCAAGGAAGTCCAGTGAAAAACACTATCATTCAGATATATGCACCAACAGCCAGAGCGAAAAAAGAAGAAATAGATTATTTTTACCAACTTTTACAGTCGGAGATCAATCGAACATGCAATCAAGATGAACTGATAATAATGGGTGACTGGAATGCAAAAGTTGGGAGCAGAGAAGAAGAATCAGTAGTTGGTAAACATGGGCTTGGTGAAAGAAATGAAGCTGGAGATAGAATGATTGAATTTTGTACAATGACTTATTCATTGCAAATACGTTTTATAAGAAACATAAACACAGGTTATATACATGGATTTCACCAGATGGTATACATAGGAATCAGATCGATTACATCTGTGAAAAAAACCACTGGAGAAGCTCAAGATCAGCTGTGAAAACTAGGCCAGGAGCTGATTGTGGAACAGACCACCAACTACTCATATGCAAGTCCAAGCTGAAGCTGAGGAAAATTAAACCGATCCACAGGAGCCAAAATATGAGTTGGAGTTCATCCCACCTGAATTTCAAAATCATCTCAGGAACAGGTTTGAGGCCTTGAACACCAGTGAGTGAAGACCAGATGAGTTGTGGGAG
>NW_006399801.1:3778909-3839950 GCF_000299155.1 Elephantulus edwardii | reverse complement strand
TGTTTGTTCTGTTACTTGGAAAACTACAAAAGAAGAAGATTAAAGACTTTTTTTATAGGAGGGGTAAATAGTAACTTTTGAATAAACTATCTGGGTCACTCAAGAAGAGGTCCACAGCATGAACCTCTTCTCCAGTGAGACCAGCTGAGATTAAGCAACTCAAGTTGGCTGAAAAAAAAACAATATACCAACAAGAGGCAAATATAGTGAGAAAATAATATTCCTTGGATCTTTGACATTTTGACACATCTTGAGAGCAGAGGTACTATCTTTGTAAGGATGCTGAAGCCGTCTTAGAAAGTATAGTATCTCCCTCAGAGCAAAGAGTAAAGTTGTTTCATGTTCAGTATATTGCTTTGCATTAATAAAAAGGTGTATTTGCTTATAGCTTATTACAAAACATTCAGAATCAATGGGACTGAGCTTTTTTAAAAACATTGTTTTGATCTGCTTGAATATTCAATTTCATCTTCATGTTTTTTTCATTCTTAATGTTTCTTCACTTTCACAATTGATGGGTTTAAGTTACAGACTCAAGTTTTACATCAGTTAAGAATCTCCTCTTGCGGACAGGCCAGGGACACAATGAGTCAAAAGAAGAATCTGTCTTGAATTACTGTTTATGATCCAGTCCCTTTTCCAGGAAGCTCAGTTACCTAGATGTAGGATAAGCATTTGTCTTTTCTTTGAATCTTTTCTCTTTCCATTTCTGATCTTCTGCATCATAGGATGTCACTTCAAGTTAATCTTCCAAATGACAGCTTTATATTATATAAATATGCATGTCAACTCATTACTGTCCAGTTGGAACTGACTCATAGTCACGCCAGTTTATTTTCAGAGGCTGTAAATCACGAGATTGTCCATCTTTATTCTGTGGAGCAGCTAGTGGTTTCAAACCACCACCGATGCCACCTTTGGGTTAGCACCACAATTCCCTACAGACTATGCCACCAGAGCGTCCCAATGCATTTGTATATGCAGTAAATGTGTATATATGTATACAATTATATACTATTTGTTTTGTTTTGCTCACTACTTTCCTATGCTAATAGTAAATCCAAAGTTAATTTTCTGTTTTCAAGATTACTTTAGGCAGTTATATTAATTCCTTTTCAGCTAGTTTCTGTAGCTCAGATATTCTCATTTGTCCTTTTTTTTTAAAAAAAAAAGCCAGTAGGTACTCCTGTTGTTATTAAGTGCTGTCAAGTTGTAGGTGACTCATAGCAACCCTATGAAAGGCCTCGCTTGACACTTGTGTGACTTTCATCCTTTCTCCAGGTTCATAGGGTTTCCTAAGGCAAGCTATTACGGAAGTGGATACCACTCCTGCTTCCCAGCTTGTTTTAATGGGGGAGCTCCACCAAACACTGTCCATTATGGGTAACTATTAGCGCATTTGACACACCAGTATCACAGTGTTCAGCTTCACAGCCACCAAGTTACCTCTGTACAGCAAGTGGACAGACCAGGGCTATACAACCTAGAATATTTGACCAAAAACCCTAGATGTTTTAAAACAGTTGCTTTTTCTTTATAGTAAATCTTTTCCCATAGGATACTGTTCTATATTTATGTTCTTTAATACTGTCTTTTTTCCTTTACAATACCAAATCTCAACACAAGCCTCATTTATATTTGCTGGGTTTTTTTCCCCAGCTACTCTCCTCTAAATATGGAGCCTCTACGGGTAGCCCTATCCAAGCTTCATGTTTGCCCTTTAAAAAGTGAATCTTCCCAAAACACTCTTTAAAATCCAGTAGCTGTGAAAACTAGGCCAGGAGCTGATTGTGGAACAGACCACCAACTACTCATATGCAAGTCCAAGCTGAAGCTGAGGAAAATTAAACCGAATCCACAGGAGCCAAAATATGAGTTGGAGTTCATCCCACCTGAATTTCAGAATCATCTCAGGAACAGGTTTGAGGCCTTGAACACTAATGAGCGAAGACCAGATGAGTTGTGGGAGGATGTCAAATGTATCATCCAGGAAGAGTGCAAACGGTCATTACAAAGACAGAAGAGGAAGAAAAGACCAAAATGGATGTCAGAAGAAACTCTGAAGATTGCACTGGAGTGCAGAGAAGCCAAAGCACAAGGAAGAATTCAAGATACTAAAGAGCTGAACAGAAGATTCCAAAAGGCAGCACGGGACGACTAAGCAAAATATTACAATGAAATGTGCAAGGAGCTGGAGTCAGAAAATCAAAAGGGCCGAACTTGTTCAGCAGTTCTTAAGCTCAAGAAACTGAAGAACAAATTCAAATCTCGAGTTGCTATAATCAAGGATGCTTTAGGCAGAATATTAAATGACCCAGGAAGTATTAAAAGATGGAAAGAATATACTGAGCCACTGTATCAAAAGGAATTGGCAGACACAGAAGAATTTCATGAAACAACATATGAACAAGAGCCTATGGTGATGAAGGACGAAGTACAAGCTGCTTTGAAAGAAATAGCAAAAATAAGACCCCAGAAATAGATGGTATACCAATTGACGTATTTCAGCGAACAGATGCTGCCCTGGACATGCTCACCAAGTTGTGCCAAGAAATCAGGAGAACAACCACTTGGCCAACTAACTGGAAGAGATCTATATTTGTTCCCATTCCAAAGAAGGGTGACCCAACAGAGTGTGGAAACTATAGAACAATAGCATTGATTTTACATGCAAGCAAGACTCTCCTGAAAATTATCCAAAAATGGCTGGAACAGCACATCAGTTGAGAACAGCCAGAAGTATTAGATGGATCTTAGCTGAGAGCAGGGACTACCAGAAGAATATTTATCTGTGTTTCATTGATTATGCAAAGGCGTTTGACTGTGTGGATCTTAACAAACTGTGGCTAACTCTGAGAAGAATGGGAATCCCAGAATATTTAATCGTGCTAATGCAAGACCAAGAGGCAGTCATCAGAACAGAGCAGGGTAAGACTGCATGGTTCAAAATTGGGAAGAGTGTACGCTAGGGATGTGTCCTATCGCCATACCTTTTCAACCTGTATGCAGAGTAGATTATCTGAGAGGCTGGGCTCTATGAGAAGTATTGGAGTCAGGACTGGCGGAAGCTCTATTAACAATCTGTGTTACAGATGACACAACCCTGCTTGCTGAAACTGAGGAGGACCTCATGCACTTGATGCAGAGGGTCAAGGACTGAAGCCTTCAGTATGGATTCAGGCTCAATGTCAAGAAGACAAAGATTCTCACCACTGGACCAATTGGCAGCATCAGGATGGATGGTGAAGATATTGAGATTGTTCACAGCTTTAGTCTGCTTGGCTCCATAGTCAACACTCTTGGCACCAGCATACAGGAAATTAAAAGCCTTATTGCCATGGGAAAGTCTGCTGTTAGGGACCTCTCCAAAGTACTGAAGAGCAATGGTGTCACTCTGGAGAGTAAGGTGCATCTGATACAGGCTATGATCTTTGCAATCACTTGTTATGCATCACAGAGTTGGACAATGATTAGGAAGGAGAATGGATGCCTTTGAGCTGTGGTGCTGCAGAAGACTATTGAATGTACCGTGGACTACCAAGAAAACAAACAGATTCATCCCGCAGAGGGTTAAATCAGGCTGCTCCTTGAAGACAAGCATTCTGAGGCTTTGTCTAACATACTTTGGACATGTTGTAAGGAGGGACAGGTCCTTGGAGAGGGACATCATGCTTGGGAGGGTAGAGGGAGGCCGCAAGAGGGCAAGACCCTCTAGAAGGTGTATTGATAATTGCAATGGGTGTGTTAGAGGCAGTGCGACTGGCACAGGAAAGAGCAGGGTTTAGGGCTGTTGTACATAGGGTCGCTATGAGTTGCAAGTGACTCGATGGCACATAACAACAGTTGTAGACCCTCTTCTCTCACTCACCCCACACACACTTCCACACTCAGAGGCTGGCTTTTGATCTGCACAGCTTTTGAACCTGCTGTTCTTCTTTTAAATGTGGCTCTCCCAAACCTATCACATGCTCCCTATTGCAGGATGTTTCTTCCTACATAGTCTGATCTGTGGTTCTCTCCTTATCAATCTTAAGGAAACTATAATTCCTAGCACTATCTGCTTCCATGGCTTTTTCAGGATCCGTCCTGATGAAAAGTGTTGCCATAGCCACTCCCATTCCTAATCATTCAGAGTGCTGAGAATGGTGGCTTGAGAATTAGTGAAAGAGGCGAGGCCACTTTGACTGCTGCAGAAAACAACTGCTGGAGCTTCATCCAGGCAAAATAAACAAAGGTGTATATCCACTTAACAAACAGTGCAGAAGCACTCCTTCACTATTAATCTCACAACAGCTCAATCAAGTAAGTAGATGAAAAACTGACACTCCAAGATGGGACAAAGACCAGCATTTATTGTACAGTGTGAAAACCTGCTCAGAGGGTTAGCTATCAGTCAGGAATGAGGGTGAATAAAATGTGGTCGCCATCACGATTCCATTTACAAATGAGAAAATTGAGGCTGAGAGCTTTAAGCTATCTGCCAAGGTCATCAGGCAGGCAAAAGGCTAAATGGAGACTTGACCAGTTTGCATCTTGGCCAGGCGGTGCTCATCACACTCACTCTCAACACACGTGCAAACTCTCACTCCAGCTGGGACCAGATTTCAGGCCTTATAAAGTTCACCACGGGGTTCTGCAGACACATTTCTGAATGGATACACGTTTTTGAAATAAGGAAAATGCTTTGATTTCTTTCAGAATACCTTCATTAATGTACCTTGCACAAAGCTTCCAAAACTTATGATCAACAAAACCAAGTTTTCTCAAGGAGGCATTAAAAAACTGTCTCTCCTCATCCCATCCTTAACTAACCAATAACAGTGAATAAATGTGATCTAGAAAACAGAGACAGCCAACTGAAGTGATAGGGGACTTGATTTTTTAAAAAGAGGGGAAAAGAAAGCAAAAAGGAGGTCATTTTTAGCATTTATTTTTAATAACCCGTTCACAGTTTGTGGTTCTGTAAAAATAGTTATTCTGGGTTCATGATTTAATTAGCATCCCTAATGATAAGATTCTATCTACTACAGTACTGTGTGATATCAACTATGGCTAACTCTGCAAAAAGCACTGCAGAAAATTCTGGGCAAAGATATTACTGACAAAGACAAAGGTTCAGAAATTTTCCACACACTAACAATCACTAACAGGTCAATAGCCTTTAGATACTTACTATAAAGAACTTTTGTCCCAAGTTGAACTACACCTCACCATATTAATACAATCTGTTGACATCAGTGGCTTTTAAAAAAAATTTATCTACATCTTAAAATGTTCAAATAACACAATACTCCCACCTAGTGGATAAAAGGAAACCATCTAGCTTATGTCAGTGTGGTCAATACCAATGTAAAAAAAAATTAAACTACAATGAATTTAAAATAAATTTATTCTATTTTTGAGTCCCCCACAAAACAAAAACAAAAACAAAAACAAAAATAGTGCACACTGCTCCCCTCCCAAGCCTCAAAGGATGAGTGTGTAAGATACATTAAAAAATGATCACTGGACTCATGTGTAAATGTTACTCTGAACCTCATTTGTTGTCATCAGTTTCTTCAGCATCTCCATGCTCTGGGGAATATTCTGGAAAGAGAGGAAAAGGTTTTTCAGAATTCTGTAAGATCACGAATTAAGTCTTAAAGCTAAAAGAAAAGAACAGCCCAAACATAAAGTTGCACTGCCTTTTTCATCTCTTTCAAACAAAAATGCAAGTATGTAATCCTTTAAATAAGTGTGTCTTTCCTTTGTTTGAAGCTCTCTGAATCTGACTCACATTAACTACCTTGGCCTCTCTGCCACATTAGTGTTCCCTAATACAGCACTCACCACTGTTCTCACACAGACCTTGAATGTGCTCACACAGCTTCTTTCCTCTTCACATTCTCATCCACTAAGCCACACCTGAAAGGACCCTGAAGGTGTGTTGGCTGGGCTGCTAAGAAGCCAGTGGTTCAAATCCATCAGTCACTCCATGAGAGAAAAGATGAAGCAGTCTCTTCCCATGAAGTTTTACAGCATCAGAACCCAATGGAGGGTCCCTATGAATCATATTGACTCAACAGCAGGATTTTAAGACTTAATGAAGCATTGGTTGTACAATGGTTAAGTGCTTCTCTGCTAACCAAAAGGGCAATACTTGGAACCCATAAGAAGACAGTCTGCTTCTTTAAAGATGTACAGCCTTGGAAGCCCTGTAAGGGAATTCAAACTTGTCCAATATAGGGTTGCTATGAGGTGGAATCAATAGCAATGGGTTTCATTATTCAACACTAGCAAAACTGTTACTTTCTCCATGAATCCTTCCTACAGAATTAATCCGTGACTAATGGGCTGAGATGTGCTGAGCCTCCTATCATGAACTGCCCCCCATTACAATCCGCAGCACTACCTAGAGACTGTGGAGCCAACGCACCTCCGGACTGCCATGGACTCACCAGCACTGGGGTGTCCATGCAGAAGGTGCTTAAGACAGTTCTATTGTGATGAGAAAATATCACTTTTAAACTGAAAGAAGCTAAGAACTAACAGAGGATGACTATATCTAATCATTAAGCAAAAGAGCCATTTTATTAAGTGAATGAAGGAAGTGTGAAACACAATGTAAACAAATTAAACACACATACGTCATTTAACCTTCCCACAAATAATTATGTTCAAAACAATAAATGAAAAGGTTAAAAAGTTATTTAAATCTTCCCTTCAAAGACTATTCTTTTTCTTGTTTGTTGTTTTTATTTTTTATTGATACTTTAATGAGAGTTGACAAAAAACTTGGATTTCCATTTATTCCATTTATTCACTGTTGCACATTTTTAAATATTATTCTTAAAGCATGAAAAGTTACTTAAAATATCTCTGACATGATAGAAACATTTGGAAATGGGTAAGGATTATGACTATGTGTTTATTTATCGCAATTTAAATAAAAAGAAAAACACCCTACAGGAAAAATAACTTAACAATGCTCAGAGTAAATGCTTCGTACTGAGCACAATATCCAGGGCTGGGAAGAAAGCAATGAACTCTAGTCTCTGCCCACAAGGAATTTCTTTGTACACTTAGATAAGCCTATCAGTTAATGATATAAAAACTCACTGCCATCCAGTCAGAACCAACACAGAGCCGACCCTCTAGCTTGTTTTGGAAGGCAGCAAATCACACAGGAAAAGATCACCCATGTCTCTACCATGGAGCCACTGGTAGATTCTAACTACCTGAAAAGCAAAACCTTTGGGTTAACAGCACAAGTCCCTGTGAACTACACTAGCAGAGTTCCCTGTAACATATAAGCAAACAAAATTACTAATATATAAAAGAACTCAGTTTGCCAGAAAAAAATTAATCATGATTCTGGCTAATTTGAAAGATGTATTTGAAACATATGAAATTCTGGAGTTTTAGTTTTACTCTTTATTCATTCAAAAAAAGTGGTTACTGAAGGCTTTCTTCTACACGTCCAATAAATAATTAAATGGGAATACCAAAATTTGAAAATATATTCTCCATTCTCACAAAGCACTGACTAGTAAGGAAACTAACTTAAACCTGTGAAATGGGCGCCAATAGACCTTAACAGAAAAAGTTTCCTTACCATTGGCAGTCATTCCACAATCAAATGGGTACAGAACAATGTTGTTATAATCTATTTCCTTTAAGGAAGAAGTTCTTAAGCTGGAGGCCCAAGGACTTTCCGTAAACCTCTTAAGGGGAAAAGGGGAGTCTCTAAACTACCTGAAATTATAGGCAAAACATTTTGTGTATGTGTTCCCTGATATATTTTTCTGGGAAAAGAGCAGTCAGATATTTATAAACCAAGGGTAGGCCAAGGTTTACTATATAATTCATTCCTCTTCACATATCGGGTTCCATGCAAAAGCACTATGCTCTAAAATGCCTTCTCAAAAATTACAAATTTCCAAATTACTTAAGTTACTGAAGGGTCGCTATGAGTCGCAGGCGACTCGACGGCACATAACAACAACAACAACATGTAAACATTTAGGATTTAATTGCATTGCATTAATCTATTACACACTAATAAAACATTCAGCAGGTTACAAAGAAACTACACCACAGAACAGTAACAATCAAATTCAAACCAGAAAGTATTACACTTTAAGCAGAAAGGATTTCCAAGTGTGGTTGTTTAAAATAGATACCACACATTTATATTTGCTACTAAGCTCATTATAATACAGCTATTAATTCAAAACAGTAAAAAACTTACCTTAGCCAAACCTTTCAAACTTTTGGAAGAAAGCAGAGGCTTAAAAGCTTCTACTGTAATAGGATCTAGTTTCATGACATCAGTATAACACAAGTATAGAATGGCAGGAATTTGCCACACTTGACAGTAACTTAGAACTATGGAAACACAAAGGGGGGAAAAACTCACTTAAATTTTCTACTGATTCATATTATTTCTACTGTTGTTCTTATATGCCATTGTGTTGCCTAAAGACTCATCGTGACCCTATGTACAAGAGCCCTAAACCCTGCTATATCCTATGCCAATCTCACTGTCTCTGACACACCTACTCCTCCCCTCCCCCATTACCCCAGTCACTGAATGAATCCACCTCATAGAGGGTCTGCCTCTTCCACACTGTCCCTTTACCCTCCCAAGCGTGATGTCCCTCTCCAAGGACTGATCCCTCCTTGCAACATGCCCCAAGTATGTCAGACGAAGCCTCAGAATCCTTGCCTACAAGGAGCACCCGGTCTCACCCTCTCTAGAACAAACCTGTTGGTTTTCTTAGCAGTCCATGGTATATTCTATACTCTTCTCCACCTCCACAGCTCAAAGCATCAATTCACCTTCTATCATTCCTAATCATAGACTTTTAAAAAAATATTATAATAATAAAGGCTAACTGGAGAAATAGCACAGAAGAGGAAGATCCTGAATGAGATAAATTGATGCAGCAGCTGGGGTTATGGGTACAGGTGTGTCAGAATCAGTGAGAATGGCTCAGAACAGAGCAGGGACATTATGAGTTGCAGGTTACTCAATGGCATGTAACAACAACAATATGAAAAATAATCAAGTCTCTACTGCTCTCATAATTAAGGTAATCATTTCCATTTCAAACTAATCTAGAATTTGTATTTTTTTCCAAACCCATTTAATTTCCTAAGTAATCTCTTGTAAATATTATCTTATTTGCATTTACTTACATAATGCTGAGACACAAGTAGCTAAAATATTTAAATTTGTTAACTAAATGATATGCAGTAATGACTAATAAATGATATGCAATAAGTACATAATGCATAATGCAAAATATTTAGCCAATTGTAATATTTACAAGGAAAAAAACCCTTTCTTTAATACAGTTTAATTATTATTAATTCTATATTAACTGTTAAATAGTAGTATGTAGTAAATAGATATGGATATCTATTTCTGACATGATATTAGACTATAATTAGTAAAAAAAATAAAATATTAAAGCAACTACCAACTATTTTGATAATTTAGATTTCCTTTACACACTTTTGTGTATCAATAGTTTACATCTAATACTGGTTTGGATTTGAGTTATCAAAGTCCAAGAAGAAGAAAGCAACTCTGCAGTGTAATAGTTGATAAACATGAGATGCTCTTTTAAAAAACTCAGGAAAGTTTTAAAACTCAAATCAAATACAATGTACTAATAGCAAAATACATCAAGAATTAATACATTGGGTATCAATCATCATTAACACATTACCTCAAAAAGATCAATATAGTAATTAAAATAGTAAATAAGAATCAATGGTTAGTAATCACAAAACACGATGTAAATGTGAGGTACTTCAGTACTACCTGCTGCAGGAAGATCATGGACAATATTTGGCTGTTCTAGCAGTGAACAGCAAGTTGGATCTTTAAAATTCTGTGTTTTCAAGGCTCTCAAGAAAGGAGACGGCAGGCTGCACGTAGATTCTGAAGTTTTATAGTCGGTGATATGTCGACATGTGAGAATGGTTACCTGCATTTTCTTCTTTGGACAAGGACCAAAAACCTAACAAAAATTATTTCAAATTAAAAAAAAAAAATTTAACAAACATATACTTTCATGGAAGACTATAGACATTCTCCTAGTAATTTACCTAAAACAATAAAAGTGCTTTCATTCTGTGCACATGACCAAGTGTTCCTGTGGTCACAGGACATATGCTTTGCTGTCTCCATGGCCTGCTCATGACCTTGGCTCTATTATCATTTCTACTCACATGATCTCCAAGTCACTTTCTTCCTCTGATTAAGACTAACAGCACTAATAACCACTAGGGCTGCAATCTGAATTAAACATCACAACACACAAGGACCCAGAGCATTTATCTATCAAAATGACCAAGTTATTTAACTAGACTTACATCCCTGTGACTGGATGCTCACTCACTCTCCCATCCACCAGTGCTGTCTGAAAACGATTCTCATTACCTTACAGGTTTATTTGTGGTGGGCGTTTCTAAGTTTCTAAGAGGCATCCATTTCCTGAATAACATGCCTCTTGAAACTCTATGAACTTTGATAAATGTCAATAGTTACAGAAAGACTTCAGGCCTTTTGTTCATAGCGTTGCTAAGAGTTGTACTCAATGGCAATCAACAACAACAAAATGATAAAAGGTGAGTTCCCATTACCCTAAACACTAATAATATTCTCATTTCTAATTTGATTGAAAATTTTTAGATTAGCTGGATTACCTAGAAGTTTCCAGGTTGGAAACCTACATAAAAAGATAAATCTACATATTGCTAAGATATATGCACACAAGGCCTCAGACCTTAAAATATAATGCATTTAAAAATAAAATGCAAGTGCCAAAATCACAATTTTCTAAAACTACAAGCTAAGTGAAATTTTCCCTAAAAAACTTGTTTTGCTGAACTATTTGCCGAATTATCTCACAAAATTAAGATTCAATCTGTTTCTCCATAATGAAAAGAAAAATGGCTATAAGAAAGGTACAGAGAAGCTTTTAGGATGAGTGGGAAACACCTAATTTCCCTGAACAAAGCCTACCTATAGGGCCATCAGCCTACAGTTCAATTTCCCACACTTGGCTTTAACACTCCTATGTTTATGTTCTAAATTCATGGGCTTAGATCAAGCAAGCCGTAATAGAAGATTGGCACTGTACCCCTACCTGCGCCATCTCCCTCAGGTACAACCCCCGACCCTTCGACTTCCGCAAGGCCTGGCTCAAAGCTCATGGGCTTAGAGCAAACAAGCAATGACAAAAAAAAAGAAAGCATATTTTACGTGGGTAATTTATTTCTCTTTCAAGCAAAATAACAATCTATCAGGTGGGAGGAATGTAACTATGTTTTAGGTTTCTTCCTGTAAATCTTGGAAAAGTGTGTGGTCAGGAGAGAGAGACAAAGTCAATGAGACAGACTGACCAAGTTAGTGACTGTTACAATGGGCGCAAGCAGAGCACAGACTGTGAAGATGGTACAGGATCAAGCAAGTTTTCAATCCTTCAAACACAGGGTGACTCCGTTGGGAATCAGAGTCAACTCAACAGCACATAACAACTAATCTCTCCAGAAGCTAAATGGCTCATGTTAACTATGCCCCTAAGCTGTAGAATTTGCTTCCATGATTAATTTAATGAATGTAATCAGCTCTGTAATCACCCTACAGTGCTGATTACATTTACTAAACTGGTCATGGAAACAAATCCTTTTCATTCCATCTGTTCTATAACAAAGTCCTACCATATCTGAGAATAAATAATACTTCCATTCCTTGCTCCAATTATTAGACTGCATGGGTTTACATGGAAAGATCTTGATCCCTTTATAACAGCAGCTGCAGCTGCTGGAGACAAACTTTTCACAGCTCTTCATTTATTTTTACCTTTTCCAGCCACTGATACTGCTGATCTTCTGCAACATAGCAACTGCACTGACAAAGTAAAACCTGAAAAATAAAGTTCAGAATTTTGTGTTGAGCCAGGTAACTTTAAAGCACACCCCAAACAGAAATTCAACTTCTCTCAACTCTAGAAATTCTGGTGACCTGGAGGTTAAATGAAGCAGTGAAACTACTGTCCTTAGATAATCTTTACTAATAACCAAGATCTTACTCCTTGGTGGCAAGGATGGTGGAGCTCTGTCTTACATGTTCTGGGCATGTTGTCAGGAGGGGCTAGTCCTTGGAAAAGGATTATCATGCTTGGAAAGGTAGAGGGTCAGGAAAGGAGGGGAAGACCCCCCAAACAAGATATATTAACATAGTGACTGTAACAATGGGTTCAAGTATGTCGGAGATGATGAAAATGGCACAGGATTGGGCAGGGTACAGATCCACTGTTCACAGGGTTGGGTCGTTGACTTGACAGCACCTAACGATAGTAACAACAACCATAATATATATAAAAAATGTAAAATACTGTAAAGCTAGGATCTGCCATGGGTTAGTTTTAACTCAATGGCACATAACAACAAGAAGCATCATAGTAAATGATCTCCGAAAACACTGAGGATGTTTATGCAGCCAGGCATTACCACTGAATTGGAACCAACTCATAGTTGACCCTCCAATAGGTTCCCAAAGGGGTAAATCATATAGGAGGAAGACTGCCTGTCATTCTTCCACAGAGCCACTGGTGGATACAAACAGCCAGAGAAGCTCAGCCTTTAGGTTAGGAGCACAACTCACCATAGAATAAACCGCCAGAGCTCCCCGATTTCCTAAAACACTGATGATGCCTCTGATGACCATATTATTTTAGAAACCAAGTTCCAGACCACGGCCTTGAATAAGCTTTCTTTCACTGCTGTCAAACTGGAACTGATCCAGTAGAACTACAATGGAGTCTCAAGGCTATAAATCACACAAGAGGAGAGTGTGCATCTTTCTCCACTGCTGGAGAAAGCCACACTAGTGGACCTAAGGCAGGCATCACCTTTGGGTTTTCAGTGCAGCTCTTCCCTATATACTACATCACCAGAGCTCCCAGCCTGAACCACAGAAAGTTAAGTCATTTACAATGCCTCACTGTCATAAAAGGATTTTAAAAAAAAAAAAATCTAATTCCACTGCCATTGGGTCAATTCTAATGAATGGTGACTTTGCAATGGGTTTTTGGGTGATGTCAAATACGTTAATGGTTACCCATGATGGAAGTGTTTGGTGGAGCTACCCGTTTAAATCAAGCTTGGAAGCCGGAGTGGCATCCACTTCCATAAATAACTTGCCTTCAGAAACGCTATGAACCTGGAGAGAGGATGAAAGTCACACAAGTGTCAAGGACTTTCGTTCATAGGGTCGCTATGAGTTACCTACTACTCCACAGCACTTAACAACAATAACATCAACATAGGGAGAGATCAGTTGGCTTAGTGGACAGAAAGTGATGCTACCAAGCCAAAGGAGGGTAACTTTTAATCTGTGGACCTAAGGCCTGTTTTTTCATTGTTTTTGTTCAAACATTCTTCTAAGTCGTATAGCCCTGGTGTGTCCACCTGCCATACAGTGGTAACTTGTGGTTGCTATGAAGCTGCTATGACACTGAGGTGGTGTCAAATGTGTTAATGGTTACCGATGGCGGACAGTGTTTGGTGGTGCTCTCTTGGAAAAAGGAGTGGCATCCTCTTCCATAATAGCTTACCTTTGGAAACCCTATGAACTTGGAGAAAGGATGAAAGTCACACACGTTTTGAGGACTTTCGTTCATAGGGTCACTATTGAGTCACCTACGACTTGACGACACTTAACAACAACAACAACAATCTTTATGAAAAGAGACTGACAATCTTTCTCTCGCAAAACAGCTGATGGGTTCAAACTGCCGCCCCTTCGGCAACATAAGGCACTATGCCACCTGGACTCCTCTAACAGGAAGGAGGGCCCTTATTAATAAAGATAGTATCCACAAAAGTCAACAACATCTTCCACTGCCAGAAGCTCTAATAAAGACAAAAAGAAAGCACAGAAAGGAAAAAAGGTTATAGAAGAAAGTAGGACACAGAGTAGGTTCTGAGCAATCAAGTGCTTTCTAATAAATATCAAAAATCAAACACAACAGAAATTTCTAGTGGTCATTCTTCATTATTCATTCTAAAACAAATTCTTTCTACTAAAGATTAGCTACAAAAACATGTATGTTGTTGTTTCTGTGTACTGTTGCGTCAGAACCAACACAGCTGACCCTTTGGTAGGTTTTCAGAGGCAGCTGATCTCAAAATCCTTTTCCTGTGAAGCAGCTGGAGGATTCGAACTACATGCCTTTGGGACTGCAGTGCAGCTATCAGAGTTCCACAAAAACATATATAGCAAAATAAAAACAAAGTATGTATCATTCCCTTATTAAGTTCTTACTAAGAAATAAAAACTTTAAAGTTAAAAACAGTTAAAAATGGGTTACATGCTATAGAAACAACCTGTGAATATTAGAAAAGCCAACCATGGGGTTGACTTATAACCACAGTGTCACACAATGTACAATCTGTGGGTAGAAGGAAAGGTAAAGGCAATGGGAAGGATCTGGTGTTAAAAACAATGTACACAAATTTTATAAGCAAACCACTACAAAATATAAATTTTAGTTAAAAAATAAGTCAACCATATTTACCACTAAAATACTGCAAGAAGCTCTAAGTGCTATTTTTGAGGCTAACATTTAATCTTTATCGATATAATATCATGGAATGTATGTCGTTGTTGTTGTTATGTGCCGTGGAGTCGTTTGCGACTCATAGCAACCCTATGTACAACAGCCCTAAACCGTGCTCTATCCTGTGCCAATCTCATTGCCTCTGACACACCCATCCCGAGTACCCCAGTCACTGAATCAATCCACCTCATAGAGGGTTCTCCCCTCCTGCGCTGTCCCTCCACTCTACCCAGCATGATGTCCCTCTGTAAAGACCTGTCTCTCCTTACAACATGTCCAAAGTATGTCAGACGAAGCCCCAGAATTCTTGCCTCCAAGGAGCAGCCTGGTTTAATCCTCTCTACGATGAATCTGTTTGTTTTCTTGGCAGTCCATGGTACATTCAATACTCTTCTCCAGCACCAGAGCTCAAAGGCGTCAATTCTCCTTCTATCCTCCCTAGTCATTGTCCAACTCTCTGATGCATAACAAGTGATTGTATCAGGTGCACCTTAGTCTCCAGAGAGACACTGTTGCTCTTCATTATTTTGGAGAGGTCCCTAACCGCAGACTTTCCCATCGCAATACGTTTTTTTATTTCCTGGATACTGGTGCCAAGAGTGTTGACCATGGAGCCAAGCAAACTGAAGCTGTGAACAATCTCAATCTCTTCGCCATCCATCCTGATGCTACCAATTGGTCCAGTGGTGAGAATTTTTGTCTTCTTAACATTGAGCCTCAGTCCATACTGAAGGCTGCAGTCCTTGACCCTCTGCATTAAGTGCATGAGGTCCTCCTCAGTTTCAGCGAGCAAGGTTGTGTCATCTGCATAATGCAGATTGTTGATAGATCGTCCACCAGTCCTAACGCCACGCCTCTCCTCATAGAGCACCGCCTCTCAGATAATCTGCTCTGCATACAGGTTGTATAGTATAAAAGAAATCTATTTCACTGATTTCCTCCACTGTTTGAGTCCCTTTACCACAGTCTTAATGAATAAGGAGTAGGGCTATCAGATAAGCAAATGGGTGCTCAGGAGTGACCTGCTGGCCACCTCACTTGTTTGACAAGTCTCCCAAATTATGCACTGTCATATTCTCTGAATGAACCAAGACTAAGATAATATATGCAAGCCAATAAAATCAAGCAGTATTAACAACTTACAAAAATGGGACAGTTTAGATTAAGATAGAACCTTGATATCAACAGACTGATGTTTACAATGCATAATGCACCCATTTATCTGACAAATACTGCATCTTTAATACAAACTTGTCACTAGCTAAACTCAGTTTGTTGGTTTTGTTCACTGCTGTCAAGCTGGAAGCAACTCACAGCTGACCCTCCAGTGGGTTTTCAGAAGCTATAAATCACACAGAAGACTGTCTTGTCTTTCTACCAGAAAGCAGCTGAAGGATTCTAACACCTTCCTTTGGGTTGGCAGAGTCATTTTATATACCCACAAGGTCATCAGAGCTCCAAATACTGGAGTGATAACTAGAAAACAGAACTCCCTCTCATACAGTAAATACATTTTTCATGTTTAGAGTTACCTACTAAAAGAATTTTCTCAACTAGGGCTAGCTTTAAATTACTAATGTTTACAGTTTGTTTGTTTGTTACAAAGTTATTTCAATATTTAAAAGAACTTTAAATCAAACTCAAATTTATCAAATGGGAACTGATACAGATGGCCCTCCAGCAGGTTTGTAGAGGCTGTAAATGGCACAGGAAGAGACTGGCCATCTTTCTCCTAAAGAGACAGTGGTGAATTCAAACTGCCAGAGAGGCATCACTGTTAGGTTAACAGCATTAGACTGCCAGAGTTCCCAAACTTTAAACAGTACATCTTATGTCCCAATAGATGACATACCCTTGCTTGCTGAAGGCAAGGATTACTTGAAGCACTTAATGCAGAAAGATCAAGGACTGCAGCCTTCAATATGGATTGCATCTAAACATCAAGAAGACAAAAATCCTCACCAAGGACCAATACACAATATCATGACAGACAGAGAAAAGTTTGAAGTTGTTAAGGACTTTATCTTACTAGATCCACAAACATCATTGGTACCAGCAGTCAGATCAGGAGACATATTACATTGAAAAGCTTGCTGTCAGGGACTTCTCCAAAGTCATGAGAGCAATGATGTCAGTTTAAAGACCAACATGTGCTTGATTTAAGCCCTATCTTTTAAATTACCTGCTATACATTTGAACGCTGGACAATGAATAAGGATGGCACAAGAATTGATGCCACTGAGTCGTGTTGAAGAAGAGTACTGAATCTTATAGACTGATCAAGGAACAGGATAGAACAGGGTTCAGGTATTTTGTTCATAGGGTTGCTATGAGTCATACTCAACTCAATAGCACCTAATAACAAACTAACAGCCCAAAGAACAAACAGATATGTCTTGGAGAAAGTGCAGCCCCAGTGCTCCTTAGAGACAAGGACGGTGAAGCTTCATCTCACATATAATTTGTGCATGTTGTTAGGAGAGGCTATTCCTTGGAGAGGGACATCATGCTTAGAAATGTGAAGGGCTAGCAAAAGAGAACAGCCCTCAGTGATTGGACTAATGCAGTAACTGTGGCAATGGACTCAAATGTGTCAGAGATGAAAAATATGACAGGATTTAAAACTGCTGTTCAGGTGAGGTCTGGTGGCCTAGTGGCAGGAAACTGCACTGTAATCCCAGAGGTGCACGGTTCAAATCCACCAGATGCTCTGCTGAAGGAGGAGGAACAATCGCCTCCTGTACCAGTCAGATCCAATTTGACGGTACACACATTAAAAAAAAAAAATGTCAACAATAAAAATTCTTTAAAAAAAAACACAAAACTGCTGTTCATAAGGTTGCTATGAGTCATACTCAACACAATGGCACCTAACAACAACATATCTCACATCAATTTTTTTTTAACATAAGGTGATAACACCAAGGACCTTGGTTGATATTTAATTATCTTCATCTTCTCACTAGATGACTGGCAGTTCCAAGTAACCCAGAAGCACTGCAGAAGAAAGCACAGGCAATCTGCTTCCATAAAGATTACAGTCAGAAAGGCCCTACAGAGCAGTTCTACTCTGTAACACATGGGAGTCACCATGGCTTTTTGGTACTACTGCCAATCCTTCTGCTCAAAAACAGATATAAATGAATGAAGAATTCAAATAAAGAGAGCTATAGATTTGAACTCTGTCCTCAAAAATATTTTTACATTTCTAGTTCTTGGATCTATGGATGTGATTCTGTTTAGACCCCGTCTTGTTATGTTGATGAAGTCTTGTTACTGTTGAGTGTCCTAGATTGAATAAATTCCGAGTTATGAAAAGAGCTGATCAGACCAAGACACAGGTAGGAAGAAAGATGCTATGTGACAATAATTTGAAGCCAAAGTAGCAAGGAACCTCCACCCACAATAATAATGAGTATTACCTGTGAATTATGTGTGGCCACTGCAATGGATTATTGGAAGAAAGAGCTTTGAAGGAGCAGGTGGTGTAAGAATTAACAAATCGAGGTGTGGGAACATGGGGGCATGTCTACTTTCACGGGAATTGGTTTTGTCCTGCTGGTGTTGTGGTTGTAGATTCTTCCCCCCCTGTGGAATTAGTAGAGGTCAGATGCTGTCACTCCCATGCCACCAAACTTACAACCTCCAGAACTGTTAGAAAATAAAAGTCACCCATTATTTTAGCACTAGCAGCTAAGGCAAACAGCAAATAAATAATGCTTACCAGCAGCTTTTCAAACATACAAATTAAATTCACATACCGAAGGATTTGATTTTAGGTGATAAAACACACAAAAAGCCTCTGTGGGGGAGAGATTTATAGAATCTGTGGTTCTACACCATTCATTCCACAGTTTAGCACAACCAATTTCTTCCCAGACGCCTGAGTTCATAACAAACGATGATATAAATGCTGTGAAAAAAATATGCCTATGTTAGTGCTTTATTATATAACTGCATATTATATTATGTAATTGCATATCTTTTCAATAAAAGGTAAGTTCACGTTCTAATAGAATTTTAACATTGAAAAGCTATTCAAGATAATCCACCTAACACTATCATTTTGCATAGATGGAACTGGAGCTCTTCAAGGTGTTAAATGTTACATTCTGGATGTGAGAGCTAGAAATGGAAAACAAGTTTACTGATGGACTTTTTATCCTATTCTAGTGGCACACACAACTGAAAAATGTAACCACTTTCAGTACATTTATTCTTCACTTATGAGCACTGTATTGCGGGCCAAAGATTATCCTCCAAAAGCTAGCTTTATGCAAAATTGGAAGATGATCACATCAATACATTACTGACAGATTACATCATTACACAAGAATCAAACTGTATCAATATATAACTGCCAAATTAATACAATTACGGTTAGCCAACCTGAAAAATAACTTTAACCACCACAGCAAAGGTTACTTTACTTTAACCTTTCACTTTTTACTTTCACCTTGATATTCATTAAAGCAAAACAATTGGAGAGTAGATTGCTGATGAGTTGTCAGATACTGTCAAGTGAGGTCTAACTCAGATCCTGAGTATCAAAGAACAAAACAGTACCCAATCCTTCCAATTTCACTTACCTACTGCATTATTCCCTATAGCAAGTATAAACTTGGAGCAAGGATACTTTTCTAGCAGGGAAACTTCCAAAGATGCTTTCGTCTGTCTTTGAAGAAGCTGTACTTGCCTAATACAAAAAGAAAAAATGAAACTAAAACTTTAAATAATCAGTATCATTTTAGAGAAAAAAGTATGGTTCTATAACAGGTAAAACATGAACTTGCGTTTTATGCTTACAATCTTAAAGAAACAAAGTGTTTCTGTGAAGATAACCAATCAATAAAGCCATTAGATGCAAAACACACTGCTAAGTCACCTGGCTCAAGGACCAATCTCAGAATTCTTACAAGTTGGAATGGCCAGGCATAGTGTGCATTAGTAAATATCATCTTAGTTTCTTAGTGCTACTATATCCGAAATACTTAAGGGATGCTTTTAACAAAAATTTATTTTTTCAGAGTCTTAACTTAAGGTACAGATTCTAGAGAAAGGCTTTCTCTGTGGGGTCTGGGAAGTCTGTGTCTCCAGCTTCTGCTTGGCTGTTTCTTAGATTGTCACTTTCTGTCATCTCCGCTTGCTTGCCTCAATCTGTCAGGTGATTTGCCTAAAACATACTCAACGCTATGAACTAAGGAATATAATAAAACTCTATTTCCAAACAGTAATATATCGTAAAGTTCAGAAATTCTTAATTTACAACACATATGGGAGGAATGGGGATTTAATCCACAGCACACACAAGGTATACTTTTGAAAGATTCTTGTTCATATAAATATTCTGTGTGGATCTAAGCCTCTAGAGCAAACATTCATTGTATAGGAAATGCAGAAGATGGATGGCACTGTTGTCAATCCAGACTCAAGGAAATTCCATGTATAATGGGATAGGTCTCTATGATCCATAGTTTTTATTGTCTGATATTCAGATCACCTGGCCCTTCTGCCTGGTCTATTTTAGGTAAGGACATTTGGGGTAGAATTCTCACCTTCTATGTGAGAGACCCAGTTTCATTTTTCTCATAGCTAATGTACTTCATACACAGCCATCCATACGTGACAATGGAGGCTTCCATGTTGCTATGGAAAAGTTATCAGTGAAACTTTCAGACTATGACTAGGAAGAATGGCCTGGTGATCTAATCATGAAAATAAGCCAATAAAACCCTGATGGATTTAGTCTGATCTAAAACCACTGGAAGGGATGGTGCAGGATCAAGCAGATGGATGTCGTTGTTGGGTGTCGTCAAGTCAACTACAACTCAAAACTACCATGTCAACAACACATCTGAAACTTGCCCTATCCCTCACCATCATTAAGCTCTCCGTTATGCTCAAGCCCATTGTGGTAGTCACTGTGTCAATCCAGAGAATGGATATACATGTTAAATGGCACTACGCGGAAGCAACAATTAGCAAGAAAAAAATGTCTGTATCACTTTCAATGCATTCTGAGGAATTTAAGTACAGCTGAAGGGGTCTGAGACTCCTTGAGGACACAGGGAAAATAAATATGACAAAATCTTAGTAACTGTTGAGTTATATGATTGTTTATGAGTGGTATTATACTTACAATGTCAATTCCACTATTTAGGTGTTAGAAATAATCTTTTAATCATCATGCTATCTGCTTTTGACAAAGGCAGCTAACTGAAGCATAAGGTGGTTGTTGTTATTGGGTGCCATCAAGTCAAGTACGATCTATGTGAACCTATGAACAACAGATCTGAACCCTGTCCTACTCTGTGCCATCCTCACACTTCCTGATACACTAGAGCCCATTGCAGCAGTCACCATGTCAATCGACCTAGCTGAGGGTCTTCCTTTCTTTTGCCAACCCTCTGCCTTTCCAAACATCATGTCCCTGTCCAAGGAATAGATCCTCCTAGCAATATGCTCAAATTATGAGGTGAAGCTTTATTTTTTTTATCCAAAAGTGTTTATTAAAATAATTCCCCCTTTCATCTTGATTCAGTGTGCTTTTCTTAAAGCTACTTCCATCTAAAGGAACATCCTTCTGTAAGCCTTGCTTTTCCTCGTGTTGGCTGACAGAGAACAGTGGAGCAGCCAACAAACAAAACTACCGTTTGTGGATGGCTGAAGACTGTGGTGATTTTATAACATCCTGGACATTTCACATCCATAAAACAGGAATTCCGGCTCTGCACCACATACTGCTTCTTGTGTTTCCTCTTCTCTGCTGAAGAGGGGTGAAGGAGATCCTTTGCCAGAGAGGTGAAGCTTTAAATGCTCTAACCAGCATTCTGGCTGCAAGACATATTTGTCTGTTCTTTCAGTAGACCATTGATGTTCAGTACTCTTCTCCAACTCACAGCTCAAAGGCATCAAATTCTTCTATGAGATGGGAGGGAAGGGGGGAATTTCTAAGAGAATTGGAGTAATGCTTACGAATCAAACATGACAAAAGCAGGACCTGACTGTAATTCTAGGAAAGCATCCAAGTGGAAAGATCACTCTACAAGTCCACAAAAAAGCAAGAACAAATCCACACTAAATGAAGCTTGAAGGAAATTTTTTAAAAGAACATACCTGAATCCAACCCTCCTAAGAGTTTCACTTACGATTCAGCTGCAACACTAGCAGAGCAAAGCTAATATCGCTTACACAAAACCTCTAGCACAGGCTCTGGGTATCCAAACTGGGTATCTGGGGTGCGCTGGGCAGCCTGGTGCACGGGCTGGCCGCACTCGGTTCATTCGAGTTACCTAGAACCGTTCACCCAAGATTAAAATTCTTGTCGAGGCCTGCAGGATGAGCATCTCCTGTCCGACGTGGAAGTCCCATGGTTCCCCATACTGCTTGCCTCACCTCTTCAGCATCAGCTGCCGCCGGACATCTCTGTCCTCTGGTGTCTCCCTCCTGGCCTCTTCTTCCTCCTCCTCATCTTCTGATCCAGCTCGGCAAGGAGCTCTCACTACCTCCCCGAAGAACGTGGCCGCCATCGCTGCTGACCAACTGCGGCGCAGCGTGATTACGCGCAAGCCTACGAGCCATACTTCCCGTCCCGTCCCATACCCGTGAGCCCCGCCCAGTACCCGTGCTCCCGCCCCGTGCCCGTGAGCCCCGCCCCCGATCCAACTAGGCTCCGCCCCCCGAAATCGTCCCACCTCTGCGTTCCACCATGTTCCTCTGGGCCTCGCTCCACTTCCTGAGAGGTGTCACTGAGCACTCCGCACACATTACCCTTTGCCTCGCTCCGTGTTTTCCAGCTGCACAGGCGCTCTGCTCCCTGTCCCCGCCTCGTCCCGTTTCTGCCGCCAAGCACGACCCACTGCGAGTCTTTTCTGTCTCTGCGTGCCTGAGCCCCGCCCCCAGCCTCTTTCCACACGCCTCTGCAGCCGGGAAACTTAGGTTGGGAGGTAGAGAGACTGGAAAGCTGTAGTCTGGAGGCGCCGGATGGGACTTCTCAACAGGTGACCAGAACGTGGAGCTCGGCCAAACCCTTTCTGCTTTTCTGTCCCTTTTCAATTCCAGTTTTTATCTCTGCTTGGAATGATAGGGAGAACTAAGATTTCATTTAGGCTTTGAACTTCCGCCCTGCAGGTGCCGGCTCCTTGGGCTTAGGTGCAGTTTCAGCCTTGCGCTAGGTGGCCATGATTTTTTTAAAAAAAAATTATATCCCTCATTTCATGTTATAAAGGATAAAAGAGTTATTTTCACAGATCAAAAGCTAGCCATTGTCAGGCTTAACTAAGCAATTTTAAAACATGGCTACTTCCAACCTATACAGATTTGCTTTGTTTGAAATAGCCTTTTATTGATAAGCAAAATATGTAGTTTCTTTGAAATATGCTGCAAGACAGAATTCACAGGACATTTATCAGAAGGGAAAGGGGGAATGTTGCAGTGAGAATAATTATTTTCCTTAAATTTATTGTGCCTGGAAAAGCCTAAACTGCTTTGTGGATCTTTCCATATAGTTACAAAGTATTTCCTTATTTCGGGAAAGGCAGATCCTCTTGGGGCAGGGGAACAGGTGAAGCATCTTGGAAAATTGCGATATTTTTTCCTATATTTAAGTTGCTTAGGAAGTCTTCCAAACTTTTAAGAGAAATGACAACCATGGATGTCAGCATTTGGGCATTTTACCTAACTACTGCAAATAAAAGACTGGAGGGTTTTGAAACGTAATAGGAACATTTACCTACAACTAAAACCAAATTGCTATCTAATAAGAGTTTTAAAAGTGTTGGACATTTTTAGTGGGACACTACATATATATATACACACACACACACACAATTACCATTTGATATTTTAAATGTTAGGACTCCTGGATTGATATATAGAATTCAAAATAAAAGATAGTTTGTGCATCATATGGTCTTAGTCCTTTTGTTGAATAAGTTGTAATTTTTAACAGTAAGATGCTCATTTTTATTTCACTGTTATTAAGAAACTTATTCAGGAAAACTGATTAAAATACTGTAAATAAAACTTAACTAACATTTAGTCATGATTTAAATTTTTTTCCAACATCCAGTTTTACAAGAATGTTAATTTTTAAACAAATCCTTGTTCTATGCAATAGTAATAGCCAAACAATATTTTTTAAAAAAATGTTTAAATACTAAACTAGAAAAGGGATTTCGTTATGAAAGATGAGGACTACACCCTCAAGTACTGACAAGAATTAATTCTGCAATAAATTATAAACTCAAAGTTTAAATTTTCTCATAAAATAATTTAAATGAGATAAACACTTTCATTGTATGGTTATTTGGGCTATAATACTAAGAAATTTTTGTGAAATAACGTGTAAATACAGTATTGGAATAGGTTTCAACATTGCAGAAGAGCTAAAAAAATCAAGCCTCATGCAACTAAAAATATTAGTTTATTAGGAATTGTATCCTTTTCACCCATACTTTTAACAAGATACTGGTATCAGTATTTCAGAAGAAATTATATTGCAGAGCAAAGAACACAGACTGTAGGCTGGAAGTATTCTGGCTATGCATTAAAAAAAAATTAAAGCCATTTCTTTTCAACAGACATGCAAACTACAAAACAAGTATCTCAAGTAATCTAAACACTTGGTCCATCTGTATAACAAAAAAATATGTATTAGTCTTTAATGAAAAAGGAATAAAAACTTTACTTTTTCAGACTGATACATGCAAATCATAAAATATTCACAGGTATTTTTAAGTGGGAAAACAACTTGCTAACAATTTTTTCCAGTAACATTACTATTTTAAGATTTGACAATACATTCATATCATCTGATCTTTAAATGAATACTTAACAATAAATTAAACCCATTGCAAAGAAATTCTTTTTATTATCATGACCAGATTTTCTAATCCTATTGAAGGCTATAAATAGCTCAGACATGCTGTCATCAGGGTGTGGCGATGGGACTTCTATAAATTTGCTCTGTTCATAAAAGTTCTGACTTGCAAGGTGCTAGTTTCCCCCAAAAAGAAACGTAAGAGGATTTCAATGTATCATCTAAAAATATTATACTTTATTCTAATTAAACTAAAATTTCCCTCTTTCTGAGGTACATTTTGGCATCTCTAGAAATGCTACGTGCAAGTACAAATAACGAAAACTAGAATCACATTCATAACTTTCCTAAAAAAATATATATTCCCTGAATTAGTCATATCAAGTGATCATTCAGTATGAATTTCAGTAAGACATTTATTTTTCTGTAACTGCTTATTTCTGACACTCAGAACTTGATAATCAACATCCCCAATGCTTAATCCTTCACTCCTAGTTTTACTTTGAGGGATGTAAAATTAAAGGGACTGAATCTAGCTTTAGGTATTAACTTCACTGGAAAATCAAGTAGGCTCAGTGGCACTTGCTGTTGAAATGTCTTAATTTCATAATCGTGTTCTAAATTACCATATTCTAATGTAGCATCAGTTTTCAGTTTGATATTTGGGGGATTTTTTTAGTCCTGGTGGTTTTTCCTATGTACCCTGTACATTTTTTTCTTCTTCTTCCTTTTAAGAAATTAAGTCATTTCTTCAAGACCCTAGCTTTCAGGAAAATGGGAATCATAGGCCATTTGTGATTTCTGTCTCTCCGACTGTATGGCTCCATAGCCTATTTCCTCCTCAGAATTCTCAGATGTACATTATCTGTTGGAAGAACTAGCTGGTAGGAAGCCTTCTTCCCACTCTGACCCACCAAATCACAGCTTTTGAGAAAATTCCTCAAAAGATGCCAACAAGGGATTTACTTTGGAACTAAACACAGAAAACTTCGTTTACTTGTGACCCCGATAGTTCTGAGATTCCTTGTCTACATTTTCAGTCACTATTGTGCTTTTCCTTTCCAAGATCTTTTTTTTTTAAGGGGGGGAGCATTTTGCTATTAGTATCTTCTAGCTTTTTCATGTTCAAAATGTATACTTGTATCATCATCTTTATAAACATTGAGTAATTTTTTCTTAGCCGCAGCAGAAGCATTTCGATGGGGCAGTTTTCTGCTACTCTTCCTAATCCAGACATTTTCTGATCCTGAAATCGTTTCTTTTACATTACTCATTATCTTTATTTTATTTGCAGCAACAGTAGCACATCTGCGGGGAACTTTCTCAGGTACCATATTTGCTCTCAGAGTTTCACTAGGCACTTGCACTGCATCCTTCTGATTATGCATACATGTTCTCATTTTTGTATTGGGTTCTCTGTCTCTAGGAACAGATTCTGAAAAATGAGTGAAAGTTCATGTAAATGCAAAAATTTTGTAACACCAGATTTACAACTACTTACATTCCTCAGTAATAGTCATGTTTCTAAGCAGTGAATTTTAAAACTTTGAAAATAAAAAACATAAGTGATAAGCATCAATGATATTAAACAATTTTGGCATTGATAAAAATCTTTCCATGTTTGCCAAAGGAAGTTTTAAGTAGAAGCTATCTGTCTACCAGCTGCCTTGTAGAACTGGGGCTAAGTGGCTTAAGCATCATCATATAGTAGCCAACAGTATTTTAAAGAGCTGGATTTTTTAATCTTGTGTATTAAACTACTTTTAAGATATTAATAGCTGTTTTCCTAAAACCTAAAAATACCTCCAAAATGCCATTAGGACTGATTGATAATATACCAACCAACCACTGTCAAAATCTTTGCTAGGTTTTAAATTCCAAGACAACTTACTCTATGCAAAAAGAAACCAACCAACTGGATACTAGTGTAAAAAACTGTACAATGGTTTAATGTCACAGAAATGTTTCAACCTTGATTCATTTTTCAAATATTTTTATGTAAGTGAAATTATTAATCCTGGTGTCACTGTTAATCACTTGTTTTCTGAGCTAGCTCTATAATTAGCTTTCAATTAGAAATACAGCTCCTGGCTTCACCAAGTTGAGAACTAAATCTGAAGGAGTAGTCAGACAACGAGGAAGGCAGGCAGGCAGGCAGGCTGGCTGGCCTTCTAGTAAAACCTGAGGTGGCTCAAGGAAAGTCTGACTTGAGATGGGATTGGAGTTGTGGAGAAAAGCCATGTTCACCAACAAAATTAAGTGGCCTTAAGTTTTTCACCAGTGTCTCAAAATTCATTTGTGTCTGTTTTGTCTAATTAGTAAGTGTATTCTTTAGTAGAAATTCACTTGAAATTCATAGACCTGTGATTTAGGCCATGCATGTTGGCAAGCTAGTCCTTCTTAAAATACACAGTCTACATAGGAGTGTGCTTATGTGACTTGGTTTTCAATCTTAAGGTAGGATAGGTTGTAGATCACAGAAATAATCACTACTGATATTTCCCAAATACTACTAATACTCCCTTTGCCAAGTACTAGAAAATAAGAAATTTTTATCAGATACCGCCAAGCCGAAAGACTTTGTCAGACTTAAGGTGTGCCTGCCTGATCCAAGCCACTGTGTATTTTCAAGTGCTTCCTGTGATGTGATAGTTGTACAATGAAGACGACCAGAGAATTGATGCCTCAGAATTGTGGTTTTGACTACTGCAGACTCCCAAAAGAACAGAAACAGATAAAGATACTTTGGCCATCTCATATACTTTTGGCATATTGTCAGAAGGGGCCAGCCTTTGGGAAAATGCATCATACAGGGGAAAGTGGAATGTCAGAGGAGTACCCTCAACAAGACGTACTAACCGACAATAAGCTTGAGCATGGCAGATATTCTGAGGATGGTGCAAGACAGGTTAAGGTTCAGACCTGTTCAAAATGGTACTCCAAGTCATAGTTGACTTGATGGCACTTAACTCTACCAACAAATTGCTAAGTTAACATTATTTTGTGAACTATCAGGTTGATAAAAGGGCAGATAATCGCAAATGAAAACCCATTCTGTGGTCTGCTATGTTAATAATGCAGAAGATACTTGGAAAGTCCTTTGCTTTCTACATGGAGTCACTGAAACTGTGCCTATGGTCTTTTCAATCGCTTGCCATGCATCTGAGAGCTGGACAGTGAATAAGGATGACAGAACTGTGTTGTGGCGTCACTGAAACTGTGCCTGACTATTGCCTTTTCAATCGCTTGTCATGCATTTGAGAGCTGGACAGTAAGGATGACAAAAGAACTGTGTTGTGGCCGTGGAAACTACTACTGAATATCCTACGAAATGGCCAAAAGAACAGATAGGTTTTAGGAAAAGTATTGCCAAAGTGTTCCTTGGAGGCAAAAATAGTAAAGCTTTGTCATCCATTAATTTGGGCATGTTGCTAGAAGCTATTCCTTGGAAAGGAACATCGTGCTTAGAAAGGTGGAGCATCAGTGACAGACAGACCCCCCCCTCAACCAGAATGGACTGAAACAGTGACTGCAGCAATGGGCTCAAGTGTGTTCAGAGATGATAAAGATGGCACAGGATAGGATAGGGTTCAGATCTACTGTTCACAAAATCACTATGAATTGTACTCAACTTGAGTACCTAACAAGATGTATTCTCCCAAAATACTTCAGGGGCTACTTGTCATCCTCACCTCAGCCCCTTTTGCCAATAATGCTGCTCTCATGCTTTTCCAGTACAATAAATAACCTGGCATTGAAAACCTTGCACTTTGGCAGGCCCAACTCTTCTCCTAAAGCTAATGTCCTTCATCTTTTCCAATGTGGGTTCTGCAGTTATAAGCACACGCGCACATGCGTGCATACACACACACAAATATGTGGTGGGGATTAGTTAAAAGTACAGTGTTCACTTCAGTTTTTTTCCTTAGGAATTTACAGTAGAGCCTGTGGAATTCAGAAATCTGTCAGAGAATTTAATTAAAAGAAAAATGTTAAGACTGCACCCTTTCAAAAGAAAAACTTTTCAGACCCAGGAAAACAAGGCATTTTTAGTTCACAAGTCTCAATGTATTATAGACTAAAATCTCTACAAATCAACCCTGTATCGAAAATCAATATAACAGGTTAGAATTCAAAAAATGGTAGGATATGATAGGAAATGTAAATGAAATATTATACTTGTAAATGTGTACCTAAAGCAAACGAAGTGAAATCTGTACTGTATGATAGGATGAAGCTATACTAGTGACTGCATCCATTTGCATGTTGAAAATGTTTAAAATAGACAATTACTTCATTCCCAGCAATATATCCAGATGTCAGGTAGCACCAAGTCAGCTACCACTCACAGCAACCTTCTGTAAAACAAGCCCTGTAAAACACAGCCCCATCTTGCATCTTCCTCACAACCCGTAATTTCTGCTATCAAGCCCACTGTTGCAAACACCAATTTGAATGGGACAGGTAACATCCTATTACAAAATATTTGTTAAAAAGCTAATGTAAATAGAAATTAAGGACAATCTTTTAATGCTCTGATGGAGGTACCTCTGTATTTGTGGTGTGCGGAGCCCATTCTGAACTGCCCCAGTTTCCTAGGCTTTATAACCTTCAAACCAGCAGATCGCCAGGTCTTTTCTCCGGAGGAGCTGCTGAAAGGTTTGAACCATTTCTCTTGGTAGCTGAGTGTTAAACTATTTTGCCAACTTATTCTGCAACCTAGTAAACATTCATATTTTAGTAAGAGCTTTTTTGTAATCTCTAACAAGGGTAAACGTAAAGATTCCGCTGAATAAACTAAGATCAAGTCTATAAAATAATTTCACAAAATTTTAACTTCAAATAAAGAACTATGTCAAAAGGTGAATATGGGTATATATTGTACACAACAGCAACATCAAGTCTTAGATCTTAAAATGATGATGACAAAAGAACATCCTGCAAACAGAAGTGACTCTAAGGAATTAAAAATTTAAAAAAAAAAACATACATGAAGTCAGTGATAATTTTATTACTGAGAACTTGGTAAATTATAAAGTGCTTTATTCTCCTTGAGAAAACTACAAACAATTTTTAGAAATATATACAGGATTAATTCAGGGCTAGAGAGAGAGAAGTCCAATTTATATGTTAGGGTACAAGCTTAAGAACTTTGGGGAATGCTAATCTAACAATACATTTGTGGTAGTGTCATTTAAAATAACAAATCCATACAATTCCATAAATCCTACTGTCCTACTACGGTGTCAGGCCAGTCACGTGTGTTGGATCAGTCAATACTTGAGGCATTGTTGTGTTCTTGTAAGTGATTACCTATTTGGGCACGGAAAAACACATCACTGGTGTAAAAATTTACAACTATAGCATTACTCCATGAGAATTTATGAGGATGAAAACTCATACACTAATGCATGTTCTAAGATGGTTTATTATGAATAGACTTGGGACATAAACATGACAGCTCTGATTTAAAGTATTAACCTGTAGCTCCTATTACCAAAGATTACTCATATTCCAATTATGGCACAAATTTTCTATAGCCAACTCCATCATTGCTAAATATATTTTTTAAAAAAGATCCATATTTTTAAGAAATTGGAATATTTAAAATTTTAGAATGGCAAGAGAGAAATGAATATGCTACTGAAAGTGGAAATATTCTAGCTAGTTTTATCTATTTTACTAACATTTGTTGTGATTGGTGGAGAAATCAGTTCCACCTTAATAGGTAAATGTAAACTTTTTAAAATAACCACACCAAGAAATTCTTCAGAACTTGTTTGCGATAACCGCTCATTTCTTGGTGCAATGAAAAATGACCAAAAATGAGAACTCAAATACAATTTGTCAATGACTTTGCCATGTCCAAAACAAGTTTTGAAAAGATCCCATCAATAAACATCTTTTGAGAATGGCTGTAAAATAAAGCCTGCTGAGTTTGTAAACAGTTTTCTATTATCTCCTAATGCTAACTGGTAACACTGGGAATTGCTAACTTCTACAGGACACCAGTAAGATTTTTCAGGAACAATTCTATAATCCTGATTTGGTCCCTAGTCACTGTTAGGATTGCATAGACTAATTTGTTTCACTTACATCTTCAATATACTATGATAGGCACACAGACTATGACTGATCTAGCTCATCACACTTCTGTTTATTCTCAACGCTAGAAAATAGTTAACTATGAGAACAAGAGTTCAATGAAATTAGATGACTCCTACATTAATTTTCCCAAATACTCTTAAAAGAACTATCTCGGAATAATAAAACTGAATGTAGGCAGAACTACAGGTATCACAGAATTAACAGGTTTTCAAATCTAGTTCACTCTGCTAATGACAACCAGGTTTCAGACAATCCTACGGCGACCCCTTTTCAAGCACATCTCATGACTCAAGGCATTCTCCCTTAACATACAAACAATTTTGAAGCTATGAGTGCCATCTGTAACAGAAGAAATCAGCAGAGTGGAAATAAGATGAACTGCAAGGGAAACTGAATACTATACTCACCAAGAAATGAATCAACCAGACTATAGCTTTTTTAAATTAAAAAGGCTTTTTTTGTTGTTGGATTTAAGCTAACGCAAAGTGTATTACATTATTAACTATTTGTTATCAAATTAGTAAAAACTTGTTGCTTGTGATAATGCTAAGATTCAAGTATAGCCATGAGTTAAAGAGTCCTTTTAACTACTTAACATTGATAGGAAATAGTAGTAATTTCAAAATTATTTACCTTCAGGAACCATTTTAACAAGCAGGCCTTTTAAATGCCTATTCTCTCTGACAGTTCAATTTCCGTTTAAACTTACCTTAAAATGAACTAAAACTAAAATATAACCAGAAAGTATATTGTAACACTGGTAAATACAGTGAGTCAGTCCTACAGTTCTTAACAAGTTGTGTATTCTACAGTAAGACCACAGATAGAACTCATAGGACCCAAATATAACTCACCCCTTTCTTCCCCTCAACATCACCTACCATTAAATCCAAGAAAATAATCCTTGAGACAAGGACTTTTTTTATATAAAATTAACATACTAGCAACCAGTTTGGCAGAGTAAATGGCAGTGAAGGGATCTCTTAACATTGAGAAATGTCATGTATCCTAAGTAACATTTGTGATTATACAATACTGCTCTAAATCCTTAAGGTGTTTGGAAAACACAACTTGGCCTTCAGCATGACATTCTTTATCATTCAGTCCTTTCCCTAGAGGTACAAATTTCGATACACAAGTGGGAATAGCATTTCACTAGTTAAGATTAGAAATTGTTTTCATAATGTTCATTTTATCCCCCAGTTTTAAAAGATATTTCATATTTATTTGGTCTTTACATTCCAAAGCATTAAGACAAATAGTGTCCAGTCTCAAAACTCTTTAATTCCCATAAAAGAAAATTTCTGATTTTGCCCCTTTAAATCCATTGTGGAAACTGAAGGGTTTATGTATCTTAAATAATAATGAAGAGAAAATAATTCTATAGTAAAGATGTTTTGCTGCACTATCATCGTGGAATGAAAATACTGTAACTTGCATTGTAACAAGCAACATGCAAAAAGCAAGCATTTGCTGCCAGCTACATGATACATGGATAAAGTAAGTACACTGACTTAAAACTGATGCAAAGAAAGGAGTTGGTATATCAGCTCCAAAGGGGAAAGCCAAAAAAAAAAAGTGTGCCTTTCCTAGCTGTTTAAAAGTTACTTAAAAAAAAAAAAAACTACCAATATAACTGAGAAGGAAACAGGGAACAAAAAATACTGCATGCACCATTAATTAACATTTTCTTGCATTCTGCTGAAACAAACACCTCTAGTTTTGTCAGTTTTGTGCCCACATAAGTTAATTTTTTTTTTCCAATTTAACATTTCATACTCTCTAGTGAAGTTAAATTCTGTGGTTATTCTAAACAACAATAAACGGCATGGCCAGAAGGACAGGAGTTGAACTTATGGGTCCATGTGTGATTTTTAAATACACATTTTTACTCATGAGATCGGCCTTGAAATGCAAAGCATTTATGTACTTTTTTTTTTTTTTTTTTACTTTTAAGACACTACTACCCTTACATGCTTAGTTTTCTTGGAATTTTATATACTTTTCTTTCACTTGAACTTCTGACCTCTGAAATGTCTTTTTCAAGAATGTAAGTTCTACTATGCCCCTCAGTTTTCTTAATAGGAACCTAATTTTCCATTTTAGATATAATTCTACCATCTAAAATTAATCTTTGTATTATAACTTAGAAGTTATGAATAATTGCTTTAGCATAATAATTATTTCCAAGATTTAATAAATTGAATGATGATTAAATCAGGCATTTCCCTCAAAATAAGGGAGAATCATCACCCTAGAAATTACCTAAAAACTGGAACAAATTTTTTCCTTTATTCCAAGACTACTACATATTTCTGACCTTTTAAATATGTAGGATTGGGAGGGGTTTGGGTTTTGGGTGTGGGTTTTTTGTTTTGTTTTCCCAAACTCTGCCTATCTTTTAAATAGTTTTTAAAATTGTTTCCTACTGTGCTTGGCAAAAAAAAGTACTCTTAAAAGATGCAAAAATTTTTTCTTTCAAATAACAGTATAGTGGGAATCTTTAGGACTCTGGACATACACACCCACAGTAGTCTTTCTTCCTCATATACACCAATAAATTACTTCAAATGCAGTGGGAAACTACAGCACTTATTTGTGAATGAGATCACATTCAATTAGTCACTCTTTGTCTTTTTTCTCAAGAAAAATAAAAACTGATCCCAAACATATTAAAAGTACATATGTGCATTAAATCCCTGCGTGCTTGACAATGAGAGGAAAAAGTCTAACATGTTCTAGTGCTCAATGTAAACATTTTAAGCTCTTAATAATTTTTAAATTTCCCTTAAAGGTACTTAGGAGTGTGTCACATTTCCAAAATTAATCTTAGGAATAGCACCATGACCAAAAGAAATCCATAAGAATGATTCTCTCCATAATTTTTCAATTCTACTTCAAAACCTGAGAACTTTATTGGCTTGATAGCTTTCTTTTAAAAAGCACTGACAGACATGCTTTTAAAGTCACCAGGTTCAATTCTTATTTTTCTTACTATTCAAAATCCTGCTTCCATACAAAGGGTCTAACCACTTTGGACAAACTGAGAAATTACTAACTGGCTGGCTAGACTTAACCAGTTAATTCAGTCCAAAGGATGATTATAGTTCTATTAATGAAGCATAACCCATCAAAATAAACTCTTACAAAAAAATCTTTATGAATGTATATACTATACTTTTTATGGATTTTTGGTACCTTTTTTGCAAAAGATGGTAAACATGAAGTCATAACCCTGAGAACAGCTATATAACAGAGAAGTTTAAGAAAAGTTTAAATAAGTTAATGCTACTGACATCTATCCCAAGTTCCAAAAATTAAGGAGGGGGATTCCATGAATATTTGTAGGTCAATTATCATGTATCAGCCACCTGTCTACTATATATACTGAACACTAACTTTGCAGAGTATTATGGTTGTGAAATACGGGCAACTGTCTACACAAATAAATGAGAGGTAGATTTACCACCTATCTGAGTTGTACTGTCCAAAAATGCTGTTCCCCTTGCATTAGAATAGAAAGAAAAGAGCTTCTTAACAAGTCAAATGGAGCCAATAACTAAAAATTAAAATTACTTAATACTCTAATACTGCCAACAAAGTGCCAAATTCTTTTCTGTACCTGCTACCACGCAGACAGAGGAGGAGTCAAGGGTTAACTTTTGTCTGAAACCAAAAACAATTAGGACAAAATATAACTTAAAAGATGGTGGTATTCTAACATATCCCCCTCAATTATTAAATAAATATGTAAACCATTCAGATCAACTCTTCAGGCACAAATAAGCTTAAAATGGCCAGCTCCTCTGTCAAACAAAATATTTGGCTTAAAAATTGATGAACTATGATGAAAGGGTTTTGGGGAGGCAAGGTTTTTGTAAATGGATTCCGAAATTACTTTCCCATAAAAATATGACAGTTTCTTAAAATTTGGAGGAGAAGTAAAAAAGAAAGATACACTTAGTTATCCCCAGCAAAAAAACTTAGAAATTACTTGGCAGCAATTAATGAAAACAGAGATGGAGAATGGCACTTAACTGTTTTCCTATGTTGTTGAGATTTTTAACTGCACTCTCAACAAAAGTCAACTCTACAATCAGTAGTGTGGGAGAATCTACAAAGACCTTAAATACTCTATTAGCCCTGTACACACTACTATTAAAATACACACTCACACTCTCTTATGCTAGGTCTAAGGCACACAAACTCCTCTATTTCACAGAATAAGACTATGCAATAGCAACATTTTGGTTAAATTCTTCAGATAGAAACCAAGAGATCTTGGATAAAGATAAATCAGATACATTTTGTTAGTGCACAATTTAAAAGAAAATGCTACAACTATGCTCTGGCCTTAAAAGGTTTAAAAAATACACTTAAACGTTTTTAAAAAAATAATAATTTACCAGCAGTTTATAAATTCAAGTTTATAAAATAAAAGTGATCATGTTTTCCTTAAGAAAAAAAGATTCAACAGCACTTAAGAAGAAAACTGAAAACCATTTCATTGAAAATGACCAAATGTGATATAATGTATTCTACTGAAGTTTCCAACAAAGTTTTAGCAGAAAAGGGAGGGAGGGAGAAGTGGTAGGTACCATGCCTACTAATCATGGTTATGCGTCCCATGATTATAATGTCAGTATGTACATAATATTTATCAAAAATCTGTAAACATAAGTCATGAAATTGTTCTACAACTATGGAGCGGGGGGTCAGAAGCAACCACCTCTTGACAAATTAAAAAAAATATATATGAACTGCATGACATTTACTACCATAAAAGTAATGCTCAAGGGTTTTGATAACCAGGATGTCTAGTGTTAAACAGATTTTAAACTCTTGTTGTATGTAGTCAAATACTGTCAAAAGTAGATTTGCCCCCACAATGAAGCACATTTTGGCACCTGTGCTGAATGCTGCTACAAAAGCAAGCGAGTGCAAATAAAAAATAACAGTCATGATTTAGTCACATTCATAACTTTTCATAGAAAAATATAAATATATTCCCTGAATTGTAGGACAAAAAATAATTTCAACAACCAGTTTTCACCATATACTCCAATCCATTTTCTCTTGAAATGAACTGGTTTTCCCTCAAGGTCATAAGGTGCAGTCCTCTAACACATTTTCTAAGGTTCTGTCATCATCCCCATCATGGTATCTCACAGTCCTTCTACCCTGATTTCTAGTTTTTATTTTTGAACGCCGAAGAACTCTTTTAGATTTTGCATAGTCCAAATCCTCCCAGTCATTGTCATCCACACTTAACCTAGGTCGCTTGCTTTGTCTTTGTCTCACAGTTTTAGATACAGTAGCTGTAAAAGTTTTACCTTTTCTAACTATTTTTGCTTTTCCTTTCCTTTTCCTCCTTTTGGTTTTTGTATCATCACTACAGTCAATATCTGATTCAGTGACAGATCCCAGATCTGAATCAGATTTGAGATTTGTGTCAGGTCCACACTCTGAATTCCCTTTCGTCTCAGAAATTTCCACATTTTCCAATTCAGGATGCCGTCTCTTCCTTTTGGTTTCTATTTCTCCTGCTTGCTGTGAATCATGAACCACTTTTGTTTTGCTGAAAGGCGCCTTTCCGTAGGTCCTGAGTCTTCTGCCATTCCACCTGCGAAGGCCATAATTCAGTTCCTCTTCAAAGTTATTTTCTACAGGAGCTTTATGTGCCAAAGTTGATGCAGAAGAAAATTTCCTGCCAGTCTTATTCTGTGAAATATGGCTTTTTGAATATTCTTCTGAAGATACAATCAAGGAATTTTTTGATTTAGAATGGGCAGCATTTGTTTTATGACTTCTAATATGCTTGTTCTCGTGTTCTGAATTCAAAATACTTTCTGAGTCTGAGTCTTCCTTGAAAGACTGATTAATACTTTTTGTACTACCTTCTGAGTCAGCTTCAGGTGGCTTACCTTCACAGGCATACCGTTCACTTGGCACTTCACAGTTTGGATCTCCCTCAGAATCACTCAACAACTTAGATGTAGTACAGGCTGAACGGAGGGTCTTTTTCCTTTGATTTTTGTTTACAGTACATAGATTTTCTACACTGACATCTTCTACATTACTCATTAGCTTGATCTTGTTGGCAGCTGAAGTTGCACATTTTCGAGGAGTCCTAAGGAGACCTGTTCTGCTTTTCAGTGATTTAACCATCTTTAAATTGCTGTCTGAATCACTGGAACAGACCCGTTTCCTGGAAACTTTCTGGTTGTGTCCACTGTCTTGCGATGCAGAATCTAAAAATTAAAAGTACTCTTTTAATTTCCAACAAAACAGTAGTAAATCTAAAGGACAGAAATTAAACAACATTTAAAAAGTTAACAAGAACTACCTGCAAAGTTTGATAGGTTCACTTGTTCAACAACTGACCTCAAAACTTCTCATTAGCTTGGAAGGAGAAGGTACTGAACAGGCAGGGTCAAAATCTCTTCGTATTTTACAAAAGTTACTTTTTCAGCATTAGCAGCATTCCTAAGTTCCAACATATTCTCATCAGGGACATCCTATACCTCCCATCTAAATATACAAAGAACTTGACACCAAAACACTATTTTATTAACAATATAGATTTAACAGAAAGCTCTGGTGGCCTGGTGTTAAGAAACTGCTGCAACTCCAAAGGCACATGGTTCAAAACCACCAGCTGCTCCGTGGGAAAATGGCCAATCTCCTCTGCAATTGCTTCTAAAAACTCATTGGAGGATCAGCTATGGTTGATTCTGACTTGACAGTACACAACTACAACACAGGTAAAACTGTTTACCACTACACTAGGATAATTTACTCTCAACCTACCTGAACCTCTTCATAATTCCTTTAAGTACCAAACACATCAGGTACTTTTGATCTTAGTTTTATTAGATCTTTAGCAATTTTTATCATTCTCCACTTAACAAGAATACAATCATAATAATTCAGCAATATTGTAGGTGCCATCAAATTGAGTTCAATTTATAGCTAGCTACCCTATGAACAACGAATCTGAACATTGTGCTATCCTGTGACAGTAGCTAGCTCATAAAAGTTACGGAAACAAATAAGTTAACAATTTGAGCACTGAGTAAAAATGCCTGCAACAGTTACAGCTCAGTAGTATTGTTCTGTTAGCTGGAATTACTATGACTTACTACATTCCTTTCAACTAATCTGACCCCTTTCTTTCCTTTTCTCTAAACTGTAAAAAACCATGGCTTCCATACTTGCCTCTGCCTTCTCAAATCTATAGCCCTCCTTATCACCAATACAAGTGAAATTCTAGGTGAAAAGAATTGTTTAGGTCAACACTGACTGTGAGATAAACTAATTATACTTAAGAGGGAGTATATTTAATGCACTTGAGTGGCCTCACAAAGCAGCAGCTATGCTGCCAACCCGAAGGTGGGCGGTTCGAATCCACTAGACAATCTCCTCTGTTGTGATTTATGCCCCATGAAAACCAGCTGGAGGGTCAGTGTGGAGTTCATCTTTCAATATGACTTTTCCTAACCACTGTTTGGTTCTGCTATGTGGATTGGCAAGAATATGTGAATGGGGCATGTTAGCCTAACTACAAAAAACTGGTCATTTTTAACAATCTACAAGAAGACTGGCTAGTCTAGCCATTGAATTGAGCAAGCCAGCAGCAAAAGGCAGACAGATCTTCTGGTGCCACTGAACAAGCAGAGAATATATTCTCTTTCTCCAGCTACCCTACAGCAGCAACACCTATGGCTGAACTGAAGACATAACTTGAGATGGGACCTTAGGAGGGAAAAGCCAATGACTGAAAACTCTCATTGGACAACTGGAGATGGAAAGCCAATATTGACAGGACTGAGAACTTGGGAATACCGGCCTAAAGCCTTTAGGCTGAGTTGCCTGCATGCACATTTTTTGGGAGCTGTCTGCACTGTATTCTGTTATTAATCTGGATTGTAACCTTTTGACTTCCCCAATATGGTTCTCTGTGGTCTGTGAGCTATAGCATTGGATTTTAGACCCGGCAAAGCAGTGAGATTGGTGCTGAGATGAGTAGGAAGAGGTTTGGGAGCATGGGGGTCATATATGCCCTCATGGGAACTGGTTTTGTGTTACTGATGTTGCAGACAAGGACAATTCCCCTTTGAGAAGTTGATAAAAGTCAGATATGGATGTCCCCACAAGGCCCTTGCTCTTTTTATAGTCAGCTCAGAGTTTGAGTTTTGTGTAGTTATTCTGTGATAATCAACAAACATTTATGCATGCACATAGCATCACAATCGATATACAGAAAAGGATAGCAAAGAATGCATGGGGTGGGAAGGTAAACAGCTAGCAAAGAGCAGGGAAAACGAAAATAATTACATATACTATAGGAAAGTAGAAACCAAGCCAGTGAAGCTAGGTTAAATCACTTTTCTTTACCTTTCATAAAACTGTTTGATTTTTCTTTTGTTTTGTCACCATCTGAATCCAAATCTGTTTCAGATACATGCTCTGAAGAACACTGGGACCCAGCAAAAGGCTCACACTTCAAATTTCCTGAAGTTGTATTAGTTTTCATTTTGTGATGTTTTTCATCTTTTCTATCACCATCCTCAGATTCCAAGTCCTCTGAATCACTTAAGATCTTTGTTTTTTTAAAGAAATTAGCATTCTTGCGACATGGGTTGTGTTTCCTACTCTCACATTTCTCTGGTTCAGAATCTGCTTCCTCTTCTTCCTCAGAAATGTTTAATGCCTTCGGTTTCTGCCCAGAGGTTGAAGGGCAAGTGATTCTTTTATGTCCATTATTTAAATCCTTGTTTTTGGAGTCATCCTCGGAAGACTCTAGTTTAAGCAATTTTGTTTTAGGAATTGTTTGAGTGTGGGATTTGTAACCATTAGCATGCCAATTTTTCCGAGCAACTCTCAAATCACTTTCTGACTCAGAATCTTCATATTCAGATTCACAGACAATTTTCCGAGCAACATGAGATGTGGAAATTGATGATGGCTTGTGTTGATCTTTTAGGTCTTCTTCAATATCTGACTTTAAACTCTGATCATCTTCAGAATTATGTAATAACTTTCTTCTAGCTGCAGCAGAAGCATCACGGTGAGGCAACTTGCGGCCAGAGCAGATACTATCAGAGCTAGAATTCTCTTCCACATCACTTATTAGCTTTATCTTATTGGCAGCCACAGCCGCACACTTTCTCAGGACTTTACGGTTATTTCCAGCTCGGCTTTTTATAATTTCCCCAGTCTGTAATGAATTATTATCAGAGTCACTTAAATAGACTCTTTTTCGAGTGGCTTTTCTGCCAGATCCATTTTGTAGAGACACAGGACCTAAAAGTAAAAAAAAATATTAAGAATTAAGAAAATCTGCCTCATTTCAACTGTTTTAATTCCTTTTACCGCTGATATTCTTTATTCAAAATCCATTTCCATTCTAAATTTAAAAAGCATAAAGGATATTAAACCATAAGTAGATGCATTAAATCTATTCTAACTTACAGATTATCATGAGGTATATTATCACCTCGCCCCCTCCCCCATGCCCAAGCACCACTGAATCTCTTACCAGGTTTTCTCTGAGCAGTTCTGGTTCTCATCACTCTGAGGCTGCTGCTCCTGGATGCTCGACTTTGAAATGAAGATTCACAAGGTCCTAGGCTGTCTTTGCTTTCCTCTGAACTATCTGAAGATGATGAAGAGGTAGCTGAAGAATGTTCCGTTTCACTTTCTAAGAAAGTAAGGCATTAATGCTTAATTAAATAAAATCTCAGTAAGCTATTATTTCCATAACAGTAAGCTAAAACGGTTTGAAAATATATATAAAGAGTATATTTTTAAAAGCTACTCCAAAATAAGAACAGATAAAATTCAGAAAATATAATTTATTATATATTTTAGAAACAAATTTCCATTTAAGATTCATTTTTTTTATAACTTAATTCATTTTATTATCCATTTTCTTATGTCAACAAAATAGAGAACATACACAAAGTACAGCATTTCAATACTAATGTATTTAGGTCTTTTTGTAAGTTATTACACGACTGAATCACCTGCCACTCATAGTAACTCTATGAACAGCTTTGAACCCTGCTCTATCCTAAGCCAACTTTATTGTCTCTTATACAACTACCTCCATTACCCTAGTTACTAAGTCAATCTTTTTCATCAAAGGTCTTCTTCTCTTGCGCTATCCCTCCACCCTTCCAAGCATGAAGTCCCTCTCCAAGGACTTGGTCCTTCCTTGCAGTATGCCCAAAGTGTGTCAGATGGAGCTTCAGAATCCTTGCCTCAGCTTAGTTTCACCCTCTCCAGGACAAACCTGTTTGTTCTCCTAACGGTCTATGGTATATTCAGTACTATTCCCCAGCCACCACAGCTCAAAGGCATCAATTCTATCATCCGTAGTCATTATCCACTGTTCTGATGTATATATAGCAAGTAACTGCAAAGACCATGGCCTGGACCATGCACACCTTAGCCCCCAGACTGTACTGTGTGACTTGGGCATAATAGCACAGCAGCTTCCTGCCACCAGGCCACTGGAGCTCTTTTTTGTAAGTAGACTCAATTTAACAGAGAGCTCAGCCTATGGGTAAGGAGTTGCACTGTCAACCCAAAGGCATTCAAAACCACCAGCTGTTCCAAGGGAGAAAGACAGGTAGTCTCTTTTCATGTGATTCACAGCCTCTGAAAACCTGCTAGAGAGTCAGCTATGAGTCAGTCTCCATACCCAGACTGCCTCACTGACAATAACTAATAGTATCCTACTTCTTACCAGATAACACAGAACCAGAAGTTAGTGTTATAGGTCTAGTTCTTCTTCTTCTTCTTTCCAATGATCCTGCCGAATCTGAAGAGTCACCAGAAGTAATACCTGAAGAGATACTAGCACTTGTCTTGTGGCTTGCAGAATAAACTGCCCTACTTGAGGTAGACTGAGTAGGAGATCCTACCAAATCAGGAATTACTTTTGTCTGAGATGCTACCCGATTCTTCCGGACATTTCTGGTGAAAGAAAGAAATGAACAAAGTGAACAATATTAAATAAATATAACCAATTCAGAAAATGACTTAATAAAACCATTAATATATAATTTCTTAAAATGAGAATAATCAAAGACTTATTCATTATTAAAATCTCACTGACATGTCTTATTATTCTAAACGTGATAAATTTATAAATTTGCAAAAGTGAATAAGTTATGTGTTAAATAGTCTATAGGGTGTTACATTGCGAAACAAGTAGCAGTGTTACAGAAAATCAGGTCAATTATCCGAAGTTTTTTAATTAAATGTTAAGAAGAAAGCAATTGAAAAACACAAGCATTCATTCATATTATAAATCAAAGCCCCAGAGGGGAAGGACTTTCCTTTCAAACTCGTTATACATGTTTCTTATTACATTATTCAATTAAAAAATATCAGTCTAACTCACTTGCTTTGGACATTTTATCAGAGATCAAATACTAGTGCAGTGGTGAATTATCATTTTTTTATAAATAATACAAATATTAATACTTTTTTGTCAACTCTGCCCTTCTTCCAGGAGACATTTTTGTGAACTCATTATGTGAACTTTTAAAAATGCTTCCTCAGAAAGGAAAAAGAAATTAGAACTGTGTATTTAACAAAAACAATTTGGGCGGGGTGTAGTAGCAGGAAGGGGGGGGGAGTATGTAGCCTACTATTATTTTCAGAGTAACAGAGTGGCAGACCAGCAAGGTGGACCACTGGTCAGATTCGGCGCAAAAGTCATACAGTGGACTTGGGATATGATTACACAATTCAGGTGTATACAGACCTAGCTAATCACTGTACTCTGAATTTTTTAAAAAATCCATTTCTTACATTAAATATAATGACTTAAATAAACACAGGTGAAACTGATTATGATTTATTAAGTATTTACAAATATATGACTGCTACCTATTCACAGAAAGTATTCAAGCCAAAATCATTCTTTTCCGAAAGTGCTAAGAGTTTCATGTTTCTAGCACAGAAAGTTTAAAAGTCACATAAAAAACATGACATAACCAATTCACCTGATACTTTTCTTAGTCTGACTGAAACGGTTACAATTTTGTCTTCTCTTGAACCTCTGGCTTCTTTGTAGCTTTTCATTAAATTTTTGACCAATTTTAAAGTCAGAGGAGATTTTCTTCATCTTTTCTTCAAATAAAGCAGACAATCTCAAAGTCATACTATAAATCTGTAAGGGTACAAAAGCAAAACTATAAATACAAAGTATCATTTAAAATATTTTAGGAAGAAAATGACTACAATCACTGAAACTACATGAACTCTAGGAGAATAGTAATATACTACTACTCATAGATTATGGTTTTTAGCTACTTGTCACTTCAAGGTCATTCTAAATGAAGCCAGTTCTCTAGAAGCTAGAATTTATGACTTACCTCCATGTGTCACTGATTTTCAAATAGTTTCTCCCATTTTTACATCTGATGTACAAACCTATACATGTACTCCTGTTTTAAAGTTAGGACACTGGCTGGTTTTTAAGGCTGCTATTTATAAGCTCTTAGGAGCAAGAGGTAACAGCACTTTCACAACCATCATCCCTACTTGCAGTTTGAATCTTTGATGCTGCCTACACCTACTGATAAATCATAAACAAAAGTATATTTTGTATCCAGTAAAGAACAAATTTATTTAAAGTTTACTTATGTTTTTGCAAACTTTATAATTAACATCAAGTTTTTTAAGAAAACAATGGGATATAAGCAGTAATGTAAATAAATTTTGTAGAAAAACAATTATAAATAACTTCTGGTAGAACTTTGTATTTATGACTAAATTCCTTCATACTTACTTCTAAAAATAAGTGCAAATATCTAACAGTCAAGAGCTGAATAACAAACTTTTGTATTGTGGACATAGAGAGCATGTAGGGATAAAGAGTCTATTACCAAATTAAAACAACAAAAGGTATACTGAAAAAAATTATGTGCAGATATATGAATGTCTAATATACTTCAAATATGTAAGTTTGTGTTAATATGCAAATTTCTATAATGAATATATGAAATGTATAATCATAGTTTCTCTCTAAAATAAACTTTTTCATATTTCCAGTATTCTGAATATTATTCATCTCTTTCAAATCTATATACCAGCTTAATTAAGTTCAAGGATAAGAAGCATCCAATAAAAAAACAGATTTACCCATTTCAACAAGGTAAGTTAATCCTAAATTTGAAACCTCTGATCTTCGCGCGCGCGCGTGCGTGTGTGTGTATATTTCATATGTTTGGCCATTTGATTTAACGAAAAAACAGTAATAAATCAGAAATGAAAATACTTTAAGAAAAATCTGTCCTAAAACTGAACTGTTATCAAGCACTGCCACCATATAAAAAGCTCAATTTATTTCTTAATCAATATAAATTATGCCTTTCAATTAAGGCTTAGACACATAGTATACAAGGATATACAAAGTACAAGTAACAGTAAAACTGAATCACTTGTACTTATTTTAGCCTCTTACCTATACTCCTCAAATACATATTTTAAACAAATAGAAGATAGGAAATGACATTTATCAGTGGATAAAAAGAGTCTCAGTAAGGTTAATGACACAATTAAATGTTATACTCAGCATGCAGTGAATTGCAAGCAATAATTCAAAATGTGAATAAATTGTTGAATGGTGACCTAATTAGCTCTAAAAACTTTCACTTGACCAATTAAAAGTCAAGAAGCAACTTGAGTACTGAATGCAAAGAAACAATGCTCAATTTGAGACCAGATAATATAATACTAATCAAGGAAGGAAAAGTAGAGTTAAAACAAGAGTTAATCAGTAGTTATTGATTACAGTCACTGATTGTGGCCAGAGTAACATAATTTATCAGACAAACTTTATGTTTAAATCTAACCTTTCAAATTATTTTTTATATTATTTTTGTACCCAGCAAACTAATTATAAAGTTATGGCATGTATAAAAACAATCAAGAAAATTAAATGTGTAATATTTAAGGATTACTAGTCTGGTTTTACGGGTAACTCAATATATAACAAATTAAAATTTTTGGTATTATTTCCTATTCATGTTTTCTTGAAGAAAAAAAATTAGGTGACTCATGTTTCATCTGATTCAAAAAAATTTTCCTCCAGTAATCCAGCTCTCATTTCAGATCTTCCTTTTCATATGAGATATCATCTCACCCCAGTCAAAATAGCAAAATTTAACAGAACAGCAAGCAACAAATGCTGGCGAGGTTGTGGAGAAACTGGAACCCTGATTCACTGTTGGTGGGAGTGTAAAATGGTGCAACCCCTATGGAAAGCAGTATGGCGCTTTCTCAAAAAGTTGCAAATAGAGATACCATTTGACCCAGCAATTCCACTACTGGGAATATAGCCTGAAGAGACCAGAGCTGACATCCAAGCAGATATATGCACACACACGTTTATTGCAGCTTTGTTCACAATAGCAAGGAGTTGGAAACAACCTAAATGCCCATCAACAAACGAATGGCTAGAGAAGCTGTGGTATATTCGCACAATGGAATACTATGATGCATTGAAAAACAAGGAACTCATGCAACATTATTCAAAATGGTTGACTCTGGAGAACATTATGCTGAGTGAAATGTCCCAGTCACAAAGGGACAAATATTGCATGGTGCCACTGTTGTAGAATGGGACTGTCCTTGGGGTTGGGGAGAGACTGAGTAAGAAGGGTTCAATAATGTATGCTGCTCTGAAACAGAGAAGGGAGAAAACTGTTTAAAAGAGATATGTGATAAGGTATTTCTGTTATGACAGGAGTGTAGAGTGATGGCTACATGGTGGAGTGGACCTGGGGGAGGGTTGGTAAAATAATGAAAGAATCTTTTCTTTTACTTTTCCAAGAGGGTAATGTCTGGTGGGGGGGAGCCTTGGGAGGGGACAAATCTACAACAATGAATGAATGGAAATCCAAAGCCTCTGTAAATTTTCACTGAAATTAATAACAAATTTAAATTAAAAAAAAGAATTAAGTTAGAGTAAGGATGGCAATGGAGGCACCTTACCTCTGTAACTTGATTTGTGCCACTATTAGAACCTCTACTCAGAATATTATTGCTTTTCAATTTTTGACTCATGCACTTTTAACTTGTTAGTTAAATTTGTATCTTCTAGGCTGCAACACTTCCATGATACATCTTCAAGGATATGAACATGTACGGCTAAGCACAAGTGATAACAGTGCATCTAAATTCCAAAATCAATCTCCATAATAGTCTATGTGTTTCTTACTGCCAAAGGGGCCCTTTAGAGTAGTGAGAGAAGACCTTCACCCTGAAACCCACAGCGTCCCTTTTCAGCAGGAAGTAGCTAAGAGAATACGCCATCCCTTTTTCCTTATAAATCAGGGTGAAGTCTCTCTCAGGGAGGAGTGATAGGGAATGGCAAAGGACACACTGACAAAGGAGATTAGTCAGAACTGGCTTTGACAAGCACTGTGGCAATTAGACAATTAAAACAGACATGGGGGGGGCAAAGAAGAACGAACTGGGGAGGAGGGTAGAGAGAATGGTGCAGCAATGAAGGAATGAAAACCGCAAATCCCTGTAAATGTTCATTAAAACTAATAAAATTTAATAATAATATAAAAAAGATAAAGTAAGAAAAAAATATTTGAAATACATTTCAAAACATTCACATATGTGCAGCAAAAACAGGTATTTCTCACTCAATCTATCAAATTTAAATTTACTCATTTGCACTGGTGTCCTCACTCCCAAAAATCCTCATTTAGTCCACTACTTTAGGAAATAAAAGCTGTCAACACCCAAATGTGAACAATGGTTGTTCTATTCTTAACCTTAACAAATATCTTATTCTACTCACTCAGCTTTTATGGTTCCAGTCTCTACCACCCAATGAAAAATTATTGTCAACATATGTCTTGCACACATTTAATAAAACTTTTCTATATAAAACACTTTAAAAAAATTACCTTTGATCTTTTGTTTGGTGTATATGCTTTTGCATTGCTAAAGATCAACCGGATATCTTTGCAAAATTCCAACGGGCTGTCATAATTTCCTGCTTCCAGTGTTTCTCTTACTGTTCCAAAATCCATTGGGGTATCTATAATATCTCGATAGTCCTAAGTTTTAAAACCAATTTAGTTCATAAATTACTTCTTTTAGAAATGTAAATGGACTAGATCTATAAAGTTCCAAAATGATAAAGGAAGAAAAAGACTAAAAATACCTTCAATATCATTAATAATTTTTCAAAGCAATAGACCAAAACATTCCTATGCTGGTAATGAGATTTGCAGTGAATTTTATTTCCTTTTAATAGTCTTTTATAACTTCAAGGTTATTATACTAAATTTGTGTTTTACAAGATAAGCTTTGGTTTTTCATCTGTTTTTAAGTCATCTTCCATTCCACTAATAGAGTGAAATTTTTTTTACCCAAATTCAGTTTCACCATGGCTAGCACATTATCTAATAACCAGACAACTGTCAGGAATTGCTCACTAATATAGAACACTGATTCAACCTAGTTTTAATGTTTTAATTATTAGGGTGTCTATATATTCATGAAAGCTATGAAAAACAACTCGTTTTTAATAAATAACCTTGTACCATTGACTCAGTAGTAACTGGGAAAAATTATCATAAAATTTAAATACCTTCTTGAAGTTTAATTTCTTAAACAACTCTATCACAATCTCCTCTCCATACAAAAAAAGAATCCCCAATTTTTTAACAATCATAACTTACTGGATATTCAACCAAATCAACAGGTTGTCTAAATGGTTCAGAATCTTCACACTGAAAAATTAAGTTCACTAATTCCTCACACTGTTTTTTCCAGTTGGTCGCAACGTAGTTGGCTGCTTTGCTGCTCCTTTTTTTCCAGTCATGAACCTAAAAAATATGTTCATAATATTAAAATGCTTTTCAGTCTTAGTACTGTATTACGATTACAGTAAAAATGCAAATGAGTTATTTTCTTCTGTAGGGTACTTTAAGATTACACTTTTTTCAGAAGCATCTACAAGTGTTATAAGACTATTCAAAGTAGTATCTGGCAATTCACACAAATTTTGTGACAAAAAATCATGAAAAGCATGCTTCACCCCAGAGCACATTATCCAGTAAAACTCTACCCTACCATCTTGATGCCTATAAAATTGATCTAAAAAAAAGAAAACTTTCTCATTTGATACACTGGGATACAGATGTTATGAATTAGATTGTGCTCCTCACAATATGTGTGATAAACAATATAATAAAATAGGTTTTAGTCATAAATGTAATCTCATTTGGGAATAGGAGTTGCTTTGTTGTGTCAATAATGCCTTAACAATATAGGGTGTTTATATCACTTTTGAAAAATGGAAAAAAGCTAATTAGACAAGAAAATGAAGATGAGAAGATAAAAATGTTGAGGGACAAGACGCTCAAAGAACCGAGCAACAAATGCTGAAAGAAGACAAGAACTATCTTTTTCCAGATATGGTGCCCTGACTGAACTTCCAGCTTCCCAACAGTCAGATATGACATTTCTATTTCCCAACACTTAGATACTAAATTTCTATTATTAAAATTACCCACTAGTAGTATTTCTGTTTCACCACTAGAGAGCTAACACAGCAGAAAAATGTCCATGTCATTACCGCTAAAAATCTTTGAATATTCTCAATCTTAAACATGAATTCTTTTGTTTTCAATGGTACCAACATTTCCTTCCAAAGTGAGATTCAGAGACTGCCACTTTGCTCCAACATTAAACCTCTACCCAGGTCAATGATATTAGTTAGCTCTTGGATGTATCATATATTCCTGCTTGGGTATCATTATTTATGATACTGTTTTAATTTCTCCTGACTTCATCTAGTTTAGAAAACAGCTCAAATTTAAACTTCTACACTAAACTTTTCATACTTATCAACCAGCTTAAAATTATTTCTTCCATTTCTCTTTTAAAATGTTTAAAATGTGTACAAATATATAAATTTCTAATCTGAATATTTATACCTAATTATGTAAAATTGTAAGTTAATTTTAAATACAGGTCAACCAAGTGAGATTAACTTACTCTCCTTCCAGAAGATGTTTTAGGAAGATCACTATCATCCTAGGAACAAAATTAGAAGACTTTAAATTTGGCCATCTCAATAGAAACATAATAATCTTAACAAAAAGTATTTTAAAAACACTCAAAGCTTCAACAGCAAAATTCCAAAAAGACTATGAGATCATTTTTATGGCACTCACACCCCAAAAACTAACCAGTCTTTGCATTCTCAATGAATAATGCATTAATTACTAATTTAGAAATTTAGCTACGAAAAGGAGTTTTTTTTTTTGCAGAAAAGAGAAAATACACAGCTTTAAATGTCTGTTTTTCTTTCTACCTGTAGAACCACATAAACAGTGATAGTTAATGTGTCAACTTCTCTAGGCCAGGATTTTCATTAAGTATAACAGATTGTATGTAATCCTCTTCTATTTTGTGATCAAGTAAGAGCAGCCAATCAGTAGGAAGGTTAGTTTTGAGATATAGCCTATATCAAATATATATGGACGTTCTGGGAAAGCTTGCCAGCTTGCATGAGCTAATATGCACTTGTATATTTGCTCACTCAATCCTACATCGAGCTCATCATCATCCTCTGACCTTTAGATCCCAGGATGTAAACCTGCTTGACCTGCAGGTTTTAAATGCAACAACTCTTACAACCACATTAGTCAGGAGAAGTCCCTAGACTGCTTCCTGACCTAAGGATCTGGGACTTGCCAGCCTCCATTATGTGTAAGCCATTTCCTTGAACTAAATCTTTCTCCCCACACATTAACACTGGTTTTACTCCTCTATAGGAGCTAGTCTAAGACAACCACAATCATTCAGAATGCATGGATCCTATATACATTTTAGGAATTTATTATATCATCAATTATATATTAGTATGTCTACTTTAATTTCAACATGAATTAACATAAAAATTAGTCTACTATAGGCACAGCATGTGTAGAAATTGAAAGGATACCGTTTTTCCTTCCTTTTTGAGTACCACTGAGTCTGATCAGACTGGCACAAGAGATTTCCCCTCCTTCTCCATCAGAGGATCTGGTGGATTCAAACTGCATGCCTTTGGACTGCAGCACAGCTTCTTCCCACTAGGCCACGAGAGCTCCCTACAAGGTACTTTTTACAACATATGTCTTGCCACTAGGCCACCAGAGCTCCCTCCAAGGTACTTTTTACAACATATGTGTTACATGCATACATAATATTTTTTCATACATAATATTTTCAATTTAAATGTATTCTATTTATTTAACCTCAATAATCACATCCTATTTATTCTAAAATAATCCTATTTTAATAGTTAAAGTATAAACAGCAAAAATTGCTATTAGGGAACTAACATTTTTTCAGTATTATTTTGGTTTAATTTTGAGAAGAACAAACAAACCACTAATAGAAAATTCATAAATTTCAATATAAACATAAAAATACTGTCAAATAGAAAATTTACAAACTTCTTACCAAATCTTCAGCATTTTCTTCATCATCTTCAGAAGTGTTAGTAAGTTCTGAGATATTTGTACAGTCTTGATTCCTGAAAAAGATTTCTTTTTTAATAGCATGTAGATATGCTTTATTCTTTTGAAGGATTCAAAATATACCTTAAAATGTAAATCACTTCTCAGTCTAAAGATACCTAATTTCAAATTCAAAACTACCAGGTTTTAGCCAAATACTCCGAAAATAACCAATTATCTCAATACCTATTTTACAATCTTTACATTTTTTCCTTTTAATAGCTACAAAGAAAAGGGTGATATGAAACGAAAACTATAGTTTGGTTTACCTACGAAAAAGGTTTGCCTTGAGCATTAACATGCTGCTTTTAAAACTATCTACATAGAATCAAACTGACAAATTCAACTGAAAACATTTGGTAAGAACCTTATGTAGTAGTGAATTTATGTTAATAAGGGAAAAACAACTTGGAAAAGAAGTGTGAGAATAACTGTTCAACTCAAACAACATGTCATTAAATTGTATACTTCTGGATTGGTGTATTATATCTTATATATATTCTCAACCACAAAATAAATTAATTCTTTTTAAAAAGGATGATTTGAAAAAACAGAAGGAAAAAAATAAATTCTACTAGCCTCACTATAAGCACAGTCATGAAAAGAATGCTAAAGTAAAAACAGCTGATCATCAAAGAGATGAAATTGGTATATCATCTTCCAATCATAGAAACTAAGACTGTTTGGCAGAGAAAATGATGAAGTCAGAGACCTCCAGATTTCAGGAAGCCTCTATTCAAAAGTAAGATGAAACATAACCATTTATTCCCTACTTTTTGGTGACGTGATGAAAAAGGTATCACTTTTTATAAATTGTTTTCTCTTCTCAAATATGTTCATGGAAAGAATTTTTATAGCTTAAAAAAAAAAGAGTATGAAAACTTATACAACAAAACTCACAATCATTAAAAATGACTGATGTTTATTTGTCCTAAGGGACAAAGAATGGTCACTCAAACCAGAACAGTTCAGAACCTGGATCTGAATTTCCTCAATTCTAGCACTCTAGAACAATTTTTTAGGACAACAGAACGTATGAAATAATCATTAGAGTACCAACACTTTTGACAGAATACAATCCAAAATAACACTGAAACAAAGCAATCATGAGAAAACATACAAACACAAATTAAGTGCAGACTACAAAACAAGTGACCAATACTCTTAAAAAATAGTTAGGTAAAAACAACTATGAGGTATCATCTCACCCCAGTCAGAATAGCAAAATGTAACAGAACAGCAAACAACAAATGCTGGCCAGGTTGTGGAGAAAATGGAACCCTTATTCGCTGCTGGTGGAAATGTAAAATGGTATAACCACTGTGGAAGGCGGTGTGGCACTTTCTCAAAAAGTTGCGAATAGAGATAACTATTTGACCCAGCAATTCCACTACTGGGAATAATACCCCAAAGAGCCTATAACTGCCACCTAGGTAGATATATGCACAACCATGTTTATCACAGCTTTGTTCACAATAGCAAAGAGTTGGAAAAGTGCCCATCAACAAACAAACGGATAGAGAAGCTATGGTATATTCACACAATGGAATATTGTGCTGCATTGAAAAAAACAAGGAATTCATGCAATATTATTCAAAATGGGTGATCCCGGAGGACACGATGCTGAGTGAAGTATCTCAGTCACAAAAGGACAAATACTGCATTGTGCCACTGTTGTAAAAGAGGACTGACATCGGGTTTGGGAGGAGACTAAGAAAGATGGGATAAATAATGTATACTGCATTGAAACAGATGAAGGAGAAAACTGTTTAAAGGGATAGATGATAGGGTGTTATGGTTATCACAAGAGTCCAGAATTAAGGTTGCATAGTGGAGCGTACTAGGTGGGGGGTGTGTGTGTGGGGGGGAGATTGTATACCAATGAAAGAGTTTTACTTTTCAAAGAGGAGCAAACTGGGGGGAGGGGTGGGCAGGGGGAAAAGTGCAACAATGAATGGAAATCCAAAATCTCTGTAAATGTTCATTAAAATTAATAATTTTTTTTTAAAAAAAGGTAGTGAAATACAAGGAAAGATTATGCAACAGACTGAAAATTGTAATGAAATGTGGATCCTGAATTGAATCCTCAAACAGAAAGGGAATGAAGATGTAAAAATCCAACTTCCACATTCCATTTAGTACTATATAAATGTTATTATCTCAGTATTTTCCTAGGTGTACTATATACCATAGTTATGTAAAAATGTTACCATAAAAAACAAGTGGACTCACACCTATGCTTACAGCAGCATTACTCACAATAGCAATGAGAAGGAAACAGCCCAAGTGGCCACAGACAAGCAAATGGATAGGGAATCAACAGTATATTCACACAATGGAATATTATATAGCACTAAAAAAACAATGAACTCGTAAAACACTACACAACGAAGATGAGTCTGGAAGACATGCTGAGTGAAATACCTCAGTCACAAAACGACAAATACTGCATAAACGTGCTGTTTTAATAACAGAATTGGAACAAGGAACTCATGCAATATTATTCAAAATGGTTGACTCTGGAGAACATTATGCTGAGTGAAATATCCCAGTCACAAAAGGACAAATATTACATGATGCCACTGTTGTAGAATGGGACTGTCCTTGGGGTTGGGGAGACACTGAGTAAGATGGGTTCAATAATGTATACTGCACTGAAGCAGAGGAGGGAGAGAACCGTCTAAAAGAGAGATGTAACTGGGTATTTCTGTCATCACAGGAGACTAGAGCGAGGGCTGCATGGTGGAGGGGACCTGGGGGAGGGTTTGTAAAACAATGAAAGAATCTTTTCTTTTACTTTTCCATAATTTTTGACTCATGTACTTATAACTTGTTAGTCAAATTTGTGTCTTCTAGGTTGCAACACCCCCATGATACATCTTGAAGGATATGTACATGTACAGCCAAGCACAATCAATAAGAGTGCATCTGAATTCCAAAATCAATCTCCATAATAGTCTATGTGTTTCCTACTGCCAAAGGGGCCCTTTAGAGTAGTGAGAGAAGATCTTCACCCTGAAACCCACAGCGTCCCTTTTCAGCAGGAAGTAGCTAAGAGAATATGCCGTCCCCTTTTCCTTATGACTCAGGGTGAAGTCTCTCTCAGGGAGGAGTGATAGGGAATGGCAAAGGATACACTGACAAAGAAGATTAATCAGAACTGACTTTGACAAGCACTGTGGCATTTGGACAAGAACAAACTGGGAGGAGGGTAGAGAGAATAGTGCAACAATGAATGAGTGGAAGCCCAAAATCTCTGTAAATGTTTATGAAAATTAATAAAATATAATTATAGAAAAAAAAAAAAAGGATGGGAAGGGAGGTGGAAGGATATGCAAAGAATGGATAGATAATGAACACTGTACTGGAACAGGTGAAAGGAAAAATTTGAAAGGAATGGATGATTAAAATTTATGTGTATGACTATTAATAGCTTGACACACGACAGTCATCATAAGGGAAATTGAAGTAATGAGGGAAAATATGTGTGACTAATGAAAGCCAATCTCTTTATGAACTTTCACTAAACTAAAAAAAGGCAAATTAACCCCCAAAATGTGAGTGATGAGAATGCGAAAAATCTTCAGGAATATAAATTGCTAAAAATTTTTTAAAAGCGGAAAAATAGTTTATTTGTTATTTTTTTTACTAAAATGATAATATATAACAAAATGTAATTTAAAATCAGATTTTAAAAAAGGTGTGGTTCAGAAAAAAACTGGGTAGTTTTAAGAGCACAGTAGGCAAAAAACATTTTCCACCGCATGTATAATCTAAGTAACATACTTGATTAACTTTAAAAGCTGATCAGTTATCTTCTTAGCTGATTTTGCAATTACACTTTCAGGTTCATTAAATGTTCTGGCGTTATGTTCAATATATCTTACTTCCCAAACTAATGCAGATAATCTCCTTCAAAAAAAAAAATTAGCAAAGTTAGAGTTTGGAAAATGAGATTAAGTTAAAAAAGCAATTTTTCTTTGTATAATAATTATATTGAACCAGCATTACCAATTGTTAGATTTAAAGGGCAAAGTTAATGAATAAAGTTTTAAGGCTGTCATCATGATCATAATCATAAACAATTATTCTGAGAACTAAACTCCAGAAAATGTACTTAACAATCAAAGTCTAAGATATCCATATTATCACATGTTGTTGTTGTTGTTATGTGCCGTCGAGTCGTTTGCAACTCATAGCGACCCTATGTACAACAGGCCTAAACCCTGCTCTGTCCTGTGCCAATCTCATTGCCTCTGACACACCCATCCCGAGTACCTCAGTCACTGAATCAATCCACCTCACAGAGGGTCTTCCCCTCCTGCACTGTCCCTCCACTCTGCCCAGCATGTCACATATAAAAAGTCAAAAAAGCAGCCCTGTATTCAAAGTACTAATAGAAACGTTCTAAAGATACTGAGACTCAATTAAAAACTATCTTAAATACCATAATTTATAAAAAGCTTATCTGAATATAAACTGGCAAAGCAGGGGTATATTTTCATATTTTGATGTACACTTACATGTTTAGCTTATGAAGTAAATCATATTGAGTATGTGCACACTAGGTGCAAGTTTTTTCCAATAGTAATAATTTATTTTAAGTAATAAACTATTATCAACTGCTAAGATGTCATTTGGAGTAAGAAATTTTCTAGGTAACTGTTTCAGAAAACAAAGATTAAAAGATACTACTGAGTAATTACACTTTTATTAATCCAAATTGAAATATATTTTCGAAGAGAGAAGTTAAATAAGAATACTAACTTAAAGAGTATTAACAAAACAAAACTTATCATTGAGTATAATTTGCAAAAAAATACACTACACTAAAAATACACTAGTTCAAGGATCAAGACATGATTATTCGGTTTCACACCTGGTTCAGTTCCCACCCATTCCTAAGCATCTAACAAAATGCTCTTAACACAGAGAATTAATAAATTAATGTAGTGAGGAAAAAGAGAATGAAAAATAAAACATTAGTCAGCCCCATATCCACTGATACTATCTATCAACCACGACTACTTTTACCTTCATACTTTAGTTTGTACCACCAATATCTTTTCATAATTTCAAACTCTTTGCTTTAAGTAGATTTCTACTAACCTGTAAAATCGATTAACAAGCCTCATTCGAATTGTGTAAAGATCAGTAGGATATGCTACCACTGTACAGTACTTCGGGTAGGTACACAGATCAACTGGGCCTGCAAAAGCTGCTGCTATATCTGTCAGGGGAGAAAAGTTTTTAATTCATAAATTCATGATCTCTAGACATTTCTTTCTCTAGTCATTATAAAATAGCTACATTAAAAACAACAGGCTACACAAAAAGATAAAAAATGCATAACATAATAACAGATTTTTAAAATTACATTTTATGAAAATACCGATGGAAAAGAAAACCTGAATATAACCTTTTCAAAATAAAAAACTTACCAAGATTCAAGAGTTGATCTATGCCACTGATAATTCGTTCGCATTCTTCATCTCTAGATTTCTGACCCCACTCACCAGCTTGTGGCTTGTAGAGCAATTTTTCTAACTCATCTGAAGTGACAGAAATACTGGCTCCTAATTCCTCAGGTGGATCAACTATGAATTCCATGCAAAAGGCAAGACAAACGGAGCAGGGAGCAGATAAAACAATACAATGAATATATATGGTTTTAAAGTTAATACTCAAAAATCATCTACAATGCTAAGAATAAATGTTCAAATTCTTGTTTCTTTTTAGTGTTCAAATTCTTAACTTTGAAAACTATGAATTTAAAATAGGAAAGGGGTTAAATTAAATACCAGCAATCAATATACTGTGCTGGGATTAAAATTAACCCTAAAGATGTCATCACTGACACTTTAAATCTACTTCTCAAAGAGGAAAAGCTATCTCAGAGAACTATAAATCAAAAATTAATTGAATCTGAGCATATTTAAAACCTTATATATAATCAAACTTTAATTTTTAAAAATTTGAGACAAAAATGTAAAATAATCACAACAGAACAAATGGAAAAATTCCTATAAACAAATTCAAGAAAGGCTTAATTTTTTTTTTACTTGAATGAATCATATTAGTTTCTGACATAAACTTTCACACATTTCATTTATTAACATTATGATAGATTAATGTAAGTTAATAGCAATAGTTATATGCTGCTCTTTCTATGACTCATAAGGACCCTGTGAACAACAGCTCTGAATCTCACCTCATCCTATGCCACCCTCACCATCTGAGAAGCCCCTTCCTATGTACTGTCCTTCAATTCATCTAATTTTCCTATTTTTACTCCCCTCTCTCTTTCCAACCCTGTTAACCCTCCATGATTGAATATATGTGTGTAAACCTTTCCAGAGGAAAAATAAAACACCAAACCTCAAATCAAACTCATTTCCATCAAGCCAATTCATAGCTGACCTTAATCACACCAGCAAAGATTGTCTATCGTTCTCTAGCAAAGCTACTGATATATTTGGAGCACCACAGGGGCAAAGCTTTGGGATTACGAACACAACTCCCTACAGCCCAAAGCACTATACCTGCCTAAAGTGTCCCTTATAAAAGTGGTCTTATACCATATTGTCTTTTTTTAGACTGAATTATAAACTCTCTTAGCATAATTTGTTCTAGATTCATCCATATTGTACCAAATTTCAAGAATACTTGATCATATTTAAATGATGCATAATGCTCCCCTGAAAGAAGGTACCATAGTTTCTTTAGCTATGTATCTGTTAATAAATTAGCTAAAGAAACTTTGACACTTCGGGTATTCCCAACTCTTCGCTACTGTAAATAATGCTGCTATGAGGGTCTAGGATCTCAGTTTGTTTCATAAGTTTTATTTCTTGACCTATATATCTAGTTGTAGTAGGATTAGGGAGATCATTATAATGCCCTAGTGCGTAAGAAATTGCACAACTAATCCAGGGCAGAGTTCAAATCCACCAGCTTCTCTGAGGGAGAACTGGGCAATCTCCTCCCATGTCATCTGTTGTTGTTGTTAGGTGCTGTCAAGTCAAATACAACTCAGAGTAACTATGAACAACACCTGAAAACCATCTGATTCTGTGTCATTCCTCATTGCATCTGACCTATTTAAAACTCCACTACTGCTGTCACTGCGTCAATCCATCTTTAAGGGTCTCCTCCTTCACTGACATTCCTTGAATGTTCTCCCTTTACAACGAATAGCCTTATCCTAGCAACATGCTCAAGAGTGTGTGAGAAGAAGCTTCGTATTCAAAGAGCATTCTGGGGCTAAACCATCTCCAAGGCACAGCCATTTGATTTTCTGGCAGTCCAAGGGAATATTCAGTGTTTTTTCCCAATACTCAAATGCAGTAGTTCTTCTGTCTTCCTTATTCACTGTCCTGCTTTCTGACACATAGTGACTGAAAAGATCACAGCCTAAATAAGGTGGACCTTAGTCTTCAAACCAACATCACTGCTCCTCAGTAATTTGGAGAGGTCCCTGACAGTGAACTTTCTTTTCCAATTCAATATGTTTCCTAAACTCCAGACTGCTGGTACCAAGGGTTTTGACTGTGGATCCAAGTAGAATGAAATCACTGACAATTTCAATCTTTTTTTCTATCATGTTCCTTATTAGTTCACTGGTGAGAATTTGTGTCTTATTGATGGTAAGATACATCCATATTGAAGGTGGGAGTCCTTGATCCTTTGCAGTAAGCATTTCAAGTTCTTCCTCACTTTCAGCAAGCAAGCCTGTGCCATGTGCATGATGCAGGTTGCTGATGAAGCTTCACTGATTCTGATGCCACATTCTTCGTCATAGTCCAGATCCTTAAGTGATTTGCTAGACATACAGACTGAACTGGTATGGCCTAAGGATACAACCTTGATGCATATCTTTCTTGATTTTAAACCATGCAGTGTTTCCTTGCTCCATCAGGACAACAGTTTCTTAGTCTAGATACAGGTTTCTTACTACAAAATTCAGAGGTCTGGGATTCCCATTCTTCTCAATGTTAGCCAGGTTTGTTATAATCCACATGAATGCTTTTGTATAGTCAATATAACATAAGTATACATTCTTCTGTCATTCTCTGCTTTTATCCAGGATACATCTGACATCAGGAAAGATACCCCAGGTGTGGCGGACTCATCTCCTCTATTCAGCTGACAAAGCAACTATCCTTTCATGTAATTTACAGCCTATGAAAACCTGCTGAAGAGTCAGCTATAAGGTGGTTCCAAACTGACAACAATTAAAGTTGAAGATAGTAATAGGATTCCTGGATGAAGATGCACTGTAACACACTGTGTTGTGTGTAAGAGAGAGAGACTTTGTCAAATCAACGTTTCTTTGGTAATGTTCCTCTGAGAATTTTATAGTTGGGTGATTTTTCTTGTTGAGATGTTGGAAATATTTTACAAATTTTATAAATAAGTCCCCTTTCAAATGTTTCAATGCCAAACATTTTTCCCTAGTCTATAATTTCTTACTGATATTTTTTTGAGGAATATTCTCATACATATAAGGATTTTAATTTTTAGGAAGTCCCAATGAACTAGTTTATCTTCTAATGACTGTACATTTTCCATTGTATTTGATAGTCTACTTATGCCAAGCTTACGAATTCTAAGTTTACCCCATTTCATCCAGTAATTTTTGTATTTCAGGTTTTACACCTAGACCCTTAATCTTGTATTGGCTTTCATATATGGGGAGAGATAAAAGTTCTGTCTCTAGTTGTCTAGTTTTGCCAGCATCATTTGTTAAAGCACCAGGGAGCTAGGGTGGCCTAGTGGTAAGAAGCTGAGCTGCAATCCCAAAACATGTGGTTTGAATTCGCCAGCTGCTCCACAGAAGGATGGGCAATCTCTTTCTGTGTGATTTATTGTCTCTGAATATCCGCTAGAGTCAGCCACAGGTTAGAGCCTACTCAATGACATATACCAACGTAACTTTTATTAGAGAGTTTGCAGCAAAAAGGTTCCAATAAGCCAAAGTTAAGTCTGTTTTTCAAAGCATCAATGAGTTAGGGCTGACTCGATGCCACCTGCCATTTATTAAAGAAGTTGTCTTTTGTCCGGTCATTGATTTAATCTCTTTGTCAAAGATTAGCTGTCCATAAGTGGACAGATGGATTTACTACTGGATTCTCAACTCTATTACAATGATCTATGTATCTATCGCTATACCAATACCTAGCTGATGTGAATGAACACTCTGGCTGTGTGTTGTTATTATTAAGTGCCGTCGAGTCATTTGTGACTCATAGCAACCCTGTGTACAATAGCCCTAAACCCTGCTCTATCCTGGCTGTGTAGCAGATTTTAAGATCAGTAAGTGTAATCCCCTACTTTGTTACTTCCTCAATATCCCTTTCCTTATCTTGGTATCTTTCCTTTCAATCTTGGTAGTTACTTAGTTCATTTATTTGAAAAATGATGATAGGATCAGGATGGCACTGTATTTATTTGGATGTATTGCTTTTGGTTGTAATAGTTTTCACAATGTTAAACCTTCTAACTCATGAGCATGAAATGTTTTTCCATTTATGCAGGTCTCTTTGGGTTTGCTGCAGTAGTGCTTTGTAGTTTGCTTTGTACAGGTCTTTTGCATCACTGAAAAGATTTCTATATATTTTGCTTTATATATATTTTATATATATTATTTCTATATATTCTATATATTTCTTTTTTCTGAGTGACTGTTATAAATGACATTATTTTCTTTATTTCCTTCTCAGAGTTCTTTTGGTTACTACACAGGAATTCAGCTAATTTTTTATGATTTTGTTCCCTGCCTCACGGCTGAATGTCTAGTAGTTTTCTTGCTGAGACCTTGGGATTGTCTCCATATAGAAGAGTATCATCTACAAATGCACTTTTACTCCTTCTTTACCAATTTGGGTGCCTTTTATTTCCTTTTCTTGTCTTACTGCTTTGGCTAGGAATTCCAAAACAATACTCAACAAGAGTGATGACAAAGGGTATACTTGTTTTGGCCCTGTTTACAAGGAAAATGTCTTCAATCTCTCTCTGTTGAGTAATTAAGACAAGCTTTCTATCATTATTAGTAATAATAGGTTATTTATCACTTGTAGTCTTCTCTGGTTGTTAAATATCCAGTATCAGTAAACATGGAGAAACAAGAATTTTCATACTCAGTTGGTAAAATAAATTGGAGACAATTTTTAAGAGAAATTTGTAGCAAAACATGTAATAAATGTCCTTTAGTCTATCAACTAGAAATTGCCCCATAGTTACAGAAGTATAACAAAGTATCTGAGAATACTCATTCAAGTAGAATTACTAAGTACAAAAGTAAAACAATAAAATGAAAATAAATGTTGTAGAAGGATACTGGTTAAATAAACATTCTTAAGAGAGATCTAAGCATCACAACAAGATAAAGGTAACGAATCCAATAGAAAAATGGGCACAGGATATGAATAGACACTTCACCAAAGATGACATTCAGATGGTTAATAAGCACATGAAGAAATGTTCAAAATCCCTAACTCTAAGAGAGATGCAAATCAAGACAACGATGAGATATCACCTCACTCCAGTCAGAATAGCAAAATGTAACAGAACAGCAAGCAACAAATGCTGGCCAGGTTGTGGAGAAACTGGAACCCTTTTATTTACTGTTGGTGGAAGAGTAAAATGGTGCAACCACTATGGAAGGCAGTGTGGTACTTTCTCAAAAAGTTGCAAATAGAGATGTCATTTGACCCAGCAATTCCACTACTGGGAATATACCCCAAACAGCCTATAACTGCCACCCAGGTAGATATATGCACAGCCATGTTTATCGCAGCTTTGTTCACAATAGCAAGGAGTTGGAAACAACCCAAGTGCCCATCAACAAACAAACGGAGAGAGAAGCTGTGGTATATTCACACAATGGAATACTACGCTGCACTGAAAAACAAGGAACTCATGCAATATTATTCAAAAT